>NW_028270168.1:896701-1266960 GCF_037043375.1 Chiloscyllium plagiosum | reverse complement strand
GCAGCGAGTCAATGGTGCTTTTCTTGCGATCTACAGATTAACTTCAAAATGCGTTTCACATTTTGTTTGGCAGAAATACTGTCGGTAAAACAAGTTCAGTGTTTTAAAAATATTACTGAGGTTTTAAAAACCGTAGGGCCATGTTCTGAGCTGGAATGCAACAGTAATTATTACAGTAAACCTCACCGTGTCATAAGATGGTTACAGTCAAAATAAACAAGGAACTGCGGAAGCTGGAAATCGGAAACAAAAACAGAAATTGCTGGAAAAAAACACAGCAGGTCTGGGTAGTGTCTGTGAAGAGAAAGCAGAGTTAACGTTGCGGATCCAGCGAGCCTTCCTGTTATTTTAGAAATGTATGTTGAAACGGTTCCTTTGATATAAATCTTTAAACTTAGGAACTGTTCAGAACGGTGACACAGTTTCAATATAGGCAGATCTAAAATGTTTTCAAGATTATATGTGTGTGTGTGATTGCTGCATAAACCTCTAAGTACAGTAGTGATATCATTTTAGGATGATGAAGATTACATTTTCAGAGGGTGAGGTACTGTTGTACAAAACGAAGTGACTGCGGTCAGTGATTGTGTTCTCAGATTCTCACTTTATGGTACTTCAGGCACTTTTCCAAATTGACTGTCGCAGTTTGAATCATTAGTAAACCACCGCTGTAGTTAGTCATGATGTGGAGGTGCTGGTGTTGGACAAAGTTAAAAACCACACAACACCAGGTTATAGTCCAACAGGTTGATTTGGAAGCACTAGCTTTCAGAGCACTGCTCCTTCATCTGGCACTTTTAACTTTCTACAGTTTGTGCCAGCAGCTCCAGGGCCAGAGGTTTGACCTCATTAACGTGGTCAGAGCAATTGCAGACAGAGTGTGATGAGTGAGGATGGATGCTGCTGCCCACCTGTTACTTTGGACATTATTTTGTCAAGTTTTAGGTCTGAAACCGACTTGTAATCTTCAGTTTCTGATGGAAGGATGAAAGGGAGAGCCATATTTATTCAGTAGTTCATCCCGTTGCTGACAGATCTATAAATGCTGCTATCTGGGGACATCTCAGAATGAACACTGGGTGTTATTCAAGCTTTGCTGAGGGATAACTGAGACATTCCACAGACTCCTGGCCTTCACATGGGAGACAATGTTGTAAAACAATAATTGGCAGTCTTGGGATTCTTTTATACATTTTAATGTAGCTGAAAATGTGTTGCTGGAAAAGCGCAGCAGGTCAGGCAGTATCCAGGGAACAGGAGAATCGACGTTTCGGGCATAAGCCCTTCTTCAGGAATGAGGTCAGTGAATCTTTGAATTCTCTGCTTCAGAGGGCTGTAGACGCTCAATCAAACCAAACATTCCTGAAGAAGGGCTTATGCCCGAAACGTCGATTCTCCTGTTCCCTGGATGCTGCCTGACCTGCTGCGCTTTTCCAGCAACACATTTTCAGCTCTGATCTCCAGCATCTGCAGCCCTCACTTTCTCCTCATACATTTTAATGTAACCAAGACCATTAAATAATAATTCAACACTGACATATTCTACTGCTAAACATTAGTCAATTCATTACTTCCAGACAATAGCATTAGGAAATACATGTCTTTTAATGGAAGTAAAATAATAAAACTTTCATGGGGGGTGGTGGAAGGATAAGGTAGGGGCAGAAAGTATGAATCATCTGGCTGCGTGAAGCACAGAACCAGGGGACTCAGTATCACAAAAAGGGCATGTCATTTAGCTCTGAGAAGAGAGGAATGCCTTCATTCAGAGGGCAGTGAATCTTTGAATTCTCTGCTTCAGAGGGCTGTAGATGCTCAATCAAACCAAACATTGGATGATTTCTAGAAGTAGAGATGGCAAATGAAATTTAATGCGGAAAAGTGAGAGGTGATTCCCTTTGAAAGGAGTAACAGGAATAAAGAATACTGGGCTAATGCGATTCTTGTTTGTGTAGAGGAGCAGAGAGATCTCGGTGACCAGGTACATAGATCCCTGAAAGTTGCCACCCAGGTTGATAGAAGTGTTAAGGCATACAGTGTGTTAGCTTTTTTGGTAGAGGGATTGAGTTTCGGAACCATGAGGTCATGCTGCAGCTGTACAAAACTCTGGTGCGGCTGCACTTGGACTATTCCATATAGTTCTAGTCACTGCATTAAAGGATGTGGAAGCTTTGGAAAGGGTTCAGGGGAGATTTACTAGGATGTTGCCTGGCATGGATGCAAGGTCTTATGAGGAAAGGCTGAGAGACTTGAAGCTGTTTTCATTGAAGCTGTAAGAGAGAAGGTTGAGAGGTGACTTAATTGAGATATAAGATAATCAGAGGGTTAGATAGGTTGGAAAATGAAAGCCTTTTTCCTCAGATGGTGATGGCTAACACAAGGGGACATAGCTTTAAATTGAGGGGTGATAGATATAGGACAGATGTCAGACGGAGTTTCTTCACTCAGAATACGGAGAGAGACGTGTTGAACATGTGGCCACAGGGATGAAGCAGGAGGGAGGATTTTGGATACCTGGATAATTGGGGCTCTTTCTGGGGTAGGTGGGACCTCCACAACAGGATGGTCTTCACCTGAACCAGAAAGGTACCAATATCCTGGTGGGGGAAATTTGCTAATGCGCTGCAGGAGGGTTTAATCTAATTCAGCAGGGGGAATGGGATCCTGAATTGCAGCTCCAGTGTACAGGAGGTTAAGTGCAGTGAGGTCAGAAATAAAGTTTCAAGGTCACAAGAGTTCAGGACAAGCAGGAAGGTGGTTTGAAGTGTCTACTTCAACACCAGGAGCATCCGGAATAAGGTGGGTGAACTTGCAGCATGGGTTGGTACCTGGGACTGCAATGTTGTGGCCATTTCAGAGACATGGATAAACAGGGACAGGAATGGTTGTTGCAAGTTCTGGGATTTAGATGTTTCAGTAACAACAGAGAAGGTGGTAAAAGAGGGGGAGGTGTGGCATTGTTAGTCAAGGATAGTATTACGGTGGCAGAAAGGACATTTGAGGACTCGACTACTGAGGTAGTATGGGCTGCGGTTAGAAACAGGAAAGGAGAGGTCACTCTATTGGGAGTTTTCTATGGGCCTCTGAATAGTTCCAGAGATATAGCAGAAAGGATAGCAAAGATTATTCTTGATAAGAGTGAGAGTAACAAGGTAGTTGTTATGGAGGATTTTAAATTTTCAAATATTGACTGGGAATACCATAATTTGAGTAATTTAGATGGGTCAGGTTTTGTCCAATGTGTGCAGGAGGGTTTCCTGAAACAGTATGTAGATAGGCCAACAAGGGGCGAGGTCACATTGGATTTGGTACTGGGTAATGAGCCAGGCCAGGTGTTAGATTTGGCGGTCAATGAGCACTTTGGTGATAGTGACCCCTACTCGATTATGTTATTTTAGCAAAGGAAAGGGACAGGTATATATCGCAAGGCAAGAGTTATAACTGGGGAAAAGGCAATTATGATGCGATTAGGCAAGATTTAGGATCAATAGGATGGGGAAGGAAACTGCAGGGTATGGGCACAATTGAAATGTGGAGCTCATTCAAGGAACAGCTACTGTGTGTCCTTGATAAGTATGCATCTGTCAGGCAGGGAGGAAGCAGTCTAGTGAGGGAGCCATGGTTTATTAAAGAAGTTGAATCTCTTCTCAAGAGGAAGAAGAAGGCTTATATTAGGTTGAGACATGAAAGCTCAGTTAGGGCGCTTGAGAGTTACAAGTTAGCCAGGAAAGTCCTGAAGAGAGAACTAAGAAGAGCCAGGAGGGGACATGAGAAGTAGTTGGCAGATAGGATCAAGGCAAACACTAAAACTTTCTATATGTATATCAGGAATAAAAGAATGATTAGAGAAAGATTAGGGCCAATCAAGGACAGTTGTGTATGGAATCTGAGGATAAAGGGGAAGCTCCTGTCAAGAGAAAAAGGCTTATGTTAGGATGAGACTACACGGGATTGGGGTTCACAAGGCAGAGGTGTTAACAATCCTAGAAAGTGTAAAAATAGATAAGTCCCTCTAAACGTCTCACTGGGAAGCCAAGGAGGAGATTGCAGAGCCTTTGGCTTTGATCTTTATGTTGTCATTGTCTGTAAGAATATTGCCAGAAGACTGGAGGATAACAAATGCTGTCCCTTTGTACAAGTAGGGGAATAGAGACAACCCTGGTAATTATAGACCAGTGAGCCTTACTTCGGTTGTGGGTAAAGTATTGGAAAAGGTTATAAGAGATGAGATTTATAATCATCTAGAACGGCTTTGTGAAGAGTAGGTCGTGCCTCACAAATCTTATTCAGTTCTTTGAGAAGGTAACCAAACAGGTGGATGAGGATAAAGTGGTTGATGTAGTTTATATGGATTTCAGTAAGGCGTTTGATAAGGCAGGCTGTTGCACAAAATATGGACGTATGGGGTTGAGAATGATTTCATGGTTCGGATCAAAAATTGGCAAGCTGAAAGATGACAGAGGGTGGTGAATGATGGGAAATGTTCATCCTGGAGTTCAGTTACTAGTGGTGTACTGCAAGGATCTGTTTTGGGGCCACTGCTGAAGGGTGGGTTTGCAAATTTGCAGATGACATTAAGGTCAGTGGAGTTGTGGATAGTGCTGAAGGATGTTGTAGGTTACAAAGGGACATAGATCGGCTGCAAATCTGGGCTGAGAGGTGGCAAATGGAGTTTAATGTGGAAAAGTATGAGTTGATTCACTTTGGAACAAGCAACAGGATCGCAGAGTGCTGGGCTAATGATAAGATTCTTGGCTGTGTAGATGAGAAGAGAAATCTCGTTGTCCATGTACATAGATCCCTACATGCCACCCAGGTTGATAGGGATATTAAGGAGGCATATGATGTGTTAGCTTTTATTGGTAGAGGGATTGAGTTTCAGAGCCATGAGGTTATGTTGCAGCTATACAAAGCTCTGGTGCAGCTGCACTTGGAGTATTGCGTACATTTCTGGTCACCGCATTATAGGAAAGATGTGAAATCTTTGAAAGAGTTCAGAGGAGATTTACCAGGATGTTGCTTGGTATGGACGGAGGTATTATGACAAAAGGCTGAGGGACTTGAGGCTGTTTTCATTAGAGAGAAGGAGGTTGAGAAGTGATTTAATTGAGACATACAAGATAATCAGAGGGTTAGATAGGGTGGACAGTGAGAGCCTTTTTCCTTGATGGTGATGGCTAGCATGAGGGGACTTAGATTTAAATTGAGGGATGATGTATATTGGACAGATGTCAGAGGCAGTTTCTTTACTCAGAGAGTAGTAGGGGCATGGAATGCCCTGCCTGTAACAGTTGTAGACCTGCCAACATTAAGGGCATTTAAATGATCATTGGATAAACATATGGATGATAATGGAATAGTATAGGATAGATGGGCTTCAGATTGGTTCCACAGGGTGGCGCAACTTTGAGGGCCGAAGGGCCTGTACTGCGCTGTAATGTTCTATGTTCCTATCTGTTCTGAATATGTTTGCCCAGTAAAATAAAGATATGCATTGGCACCTGTTTTCTGTTTGGCAATGCATATTGTGAAGGTTTTTTTTTAAAAGCAGAGAGTTGCAACAAGGAGTCGTTTCCGATAGCACAGGAGCAATTTATCTTTTGAATCTGACGGTGCTTACCCTGTCCCTTTTGCAGATAGTTAGTTACTTCTCTCCATCCTGATCTTTCTCCCTCTCCTATCTCTCTTCTCTCAATAGTTAATCCCTCCATGTTACAATAGCTCCTTTCAGTTTCGGTGCTTTCTGTTTCTAGAAGGTCCCTGAAGTAACAGCAATTTCACTGGAAAACAAAACCCTCGTGTATTCTTATCTTAACAGCAGATTCAACAATTCACTTGGTGATCATGGACTAGGTAATAATCCCCATTTATAACCCAGGACAGTGCAGAGATTTTGTAATCACCCATTTCAGAGATGTTATTACACCCGTCGAGAGCAGGTGGGACTTGAACCCGTGCCTCCTGGCTCAGAGGCAGGGCCACTGGTTACGGTGTATTTCTGCATATATGTGAGCACCAGGTGGATGTCGGGTGGGTATTTTAGGATAATGTGTGATCATGAGGTCACTGAACATCAGACTTCTTCACTTATGAATGTAAATGTACAACGCGACATTAAAGGTCAGGTCCACAAATTGTTCATGTGCGTTAATTTATTGTTTTGTCAACATAACATTACAAAATAAAAGGTTTAAAATAACCAGATCAACGAATTTTGTTAAAATAGATCCCAATTTCCGGGCCTTGAGCGTGAAATGCAGCCGCCCACAATCACAGAGAGAGATTGAAAACATAAACATCTTTAGGAGAAGTGAAGAATGACTTAACTGGAGTCTGAGAATTTACTAATTTGGAGTTCTTGTGGTGGTGTGAGCCAGTTCCCCATCTCATGGAATTTCAGCAGCTTATTAACCAGAAGAATTCAAAGGGGAACTGAAGCTGGCTAAAGTTCTCGCTTGCTATTCCGTGCAGCAGCATGTTGCAGATCACAACTGTGCGTTTGTAATCTTCCCAGATGGTGCCTTTTTTTCTTATTAATAACCAATGCCATGAGGCTTTTTCAGTTTTCGTGCTCACCTTTCCTTATTACTGACAGTAGTTCCGCAACTCTCAATCCTGCTCTGGATTCGTGAGAATTGTAGCTGGAACTGTTCCAGCTGCTTGTGTGCTCGCATGGATTCAATGTTCTTTTTCGTGAATGCACTAAGTTTGGTTTATGTGGAAATTTAAATCAGCTTCTTGCATCTTATTAACTAGTCTGGGTATTCAGGTGATCAGCTAATTCCAAAAATGAAGGAACAAAAATCAGCATTGTGTGATTTCTATGACTAGACTGTAAATTTAATAAACACAAGGATTATCATACATTTCTGGATAGATTGACAGATTGGAGACACATGCAGTTAATCTTGGATCAGAGGGTTTACATCACAGAAAAGGAGTCTTTGGGAGCAGTGACATGAATTCTCATGATTATTTCCTAATGCTATGCAGTCTGTTAGTCAGGAGTTATCATTATCAACAGGGAATGGTGGGTATGAACTAGTCACAGAGTTAGAACAATAAATTGAAGCATCTGGTCCCTTTGTATATGTATGATTGACTAATTGTATTTGTATAATGCTCATAAATATATTTCTTCTTGGACAGGAGAAGGGAATAGTCTCCTACACTCTATCTCACTGTACATGTGGGGTGTTCCAGACACAGACCTTGTCCTGCAGAAAACCTTCCATGAGGCATTGGTGAAAGCACATGATGCAAACTTCAAATTAAGATTTCAGACAGAATACAGAACAGACCAGGGATTTCTCGATCCAGCTCTGCTGCATCAGCCTAAGGTAAGATTAGAAATTCTTCAGTCATTTTTATTTCATGAACTCAGTAGAAGGGAAGATTGGATGGAAATTCAGCTGATAATTGTTCGATCACCCATTTTACCCAGTGTACAAAGTTCCAATTATCCCTAAAAGGTTTCTGCAGATTCTTTGCTGCTTTGGTGAGAGATATTTGCTTTCAAGATAACATTTAAAAACTGAAAATGTTCAACATCTGAACTAAAAAATAAAAGCACAGAAAATACGTAGTCTTTCAGTCAACACCTATAACAGGAAAAATCACTCAGACATTGTAAGGAGTGCTCTCCTAATGGTGCTGAGTAGTGACAGTGTTCTCTGGATTTGATTTAACTATGAAGGCAAAGGCCTAGCGGTATCATCACTAGCCTGTTAATCCAGAGCCCAAAATAACGGTTTGGGGACATGGGTTCAAATCCTGCCACAGCAGATAGTGAAATTTGAAATCAATAAAAATTTGGAATTAAGAGGGAGTTTGACCCCACCCCACAACTCACCAATAGGATAAATAACACACTGAGGAACCTACAAAAAAACGGACAGATAACCAGAGCTGACCGACAAAGAATGAAACCGGAAAGCAATAACACCCCCAGATTCTATGGACTACCTAAAGTGCACAAACCAGACATCCCACTCAGACCCATAGTATCACTACCAGGGACACCATCACACAAACTGGCTAAAGAACTACAGCAGAAACTGAAACACCTGGTCAGCGGAGCCAAACACTCTATACAATCAACACAGGAATTCTTGGACATCATCAGAAATATACACACAGACAAAGAAGAAATCATGATATCATTCAACGTGACTGCACTGTTCACTTCGATTGACAAACCCGAGCCAGAGAAACAATAGCCAACCTACTGGACATACAGAACAGAAAACAGGACGCTGAACCTATCAACAAAGACGGCATACTTAAACTACTGGACTTGTGCCTCACAACACACTTCACATTCAACAACCAGATATACGAACAAATCAACAGAACACCCATGGGATCACCAATCTCGGGACTCATAGCAGAGGCAGTTATGCAAAGGTTAGAACAAACAGTCCTACCACAAATTCAACCCAAACTCTGGGTCAGATATGTCGATGACACGTTTGTAATCATTAAAAACACGGAAATAGAAAAAACACACCGGATCATCAACGACACACTCACAAGAATCCGATTCACGAGAGAAGAAGAAAAGGATAGCCAACTCCCATTCCTAGACATGATGGTACAGAGAACATCGAATGGAGAATTCACTACAAGGGTATACAGGAAAGCCACACACACAGACCAAGTCCTGAACTATGAAAGTAACCACCCCAACACACACAAACGAAGCTGCATCAGGACACTATTCAAAAGGGCCACAACACACTGCAGTACACCAGAACTGCAAAAAGAAGAAGAGGAACACCTATACAAGGTATTCGCCAAAAACGGATACCCGCGCAACTTCATCAACAGATGCCTAAGAGAAAGACCACGGAACGAGGACATACCACAACCAAAAGGACTAGCCACACTACCATACATCAGGAGCATCTCGGAACTGACAGCCAGACTACTGCGACCCCTAGGACTCATAACGGCACACAAACCAACAGCCACGCTCAGACAATAACTCACCAGAAAGAAAGAACCCGATACCCAACATGAGCAAGACGAATGTAGTGTACAAAATACCATGCAAGGACTGCACTAAACACTATATAGGACAAACAGGAAGACAGCTCACAATCCGCATACATGAACATCAACTAGCCACAAAACGACACGACCAGCTATCCTTAGTAGCCACACACGCAGACAACAAGCAACATGAATTCGACTGGGACAACACTACTATCATAGGGCAAGCCAGACAGAGAACAGCCAGGGAATTCCTAGAGGCATGGCATTCATCCACAAACTCCATCAACAAACACATCGACCTGGACCCAATATACCAACCACTACAGCGGACAGCTGAAACTGACAACCGGAAGCGGCAGGGACAGACCACTATAAACACCGGAGGAACCATCAAAGATTATGTCGCCTAGCCAGGGAACGAAATGTTTGCAACAAAAACTTCCAGCTCGGCGAACAGAACCACAGCAATGAGCACCCGAGCTACAAATCTTCGCACAAACTTGGAATTAAGATTCTAATGATAACCATGAATCCATAGTCGATTGTTGGAACAACACATCTGGTTCACTAACATCCTTTAGGGAAGGAAACTGCCAACCTTACCTGGTCTGGCCTACATGTGACTCCAAACCCACAGCAATGTGGTTAACTTCTAACTGCCCTCTGAGCAATTAGGGATGGGCAATAAATGCTGACTCAGCCAGTCATGCCCACATCCCATGAATGAATAAATAAAAACTGTGGTCTGAGTGTTTGATGCTGACACTGAGATGGTGGTAATCCCTCCCTCACATCATACATAGAGATTTTGAAAATGTTTTGTGCAATGTTTGGGAACTGTTTGAGAGAAGGTGAATAAAATATTAGAAAAATGTCCATTATTGACTCAAACCTCAGTGTGTGTATAACAGTGGGACTTTCTGGTGTTTTAGTTCAATATTTGTTTTTAAAGTAAAAGCCCAAAGGGGTTTTTGGGGCAGATTACTCATTTTCTTTCAATGGGTTTGCACCCAGTGAATCATTTGATATTGTGATGATTAACCATTGCACCGAAGATTGAAATGTAACTTCCATTGTCCTACATCCAATCACAGATCTTCCTCTTTGTTCTATTCCCTTCCCTGTCAGATTTCTAAAATTTTCAATTCTGGCATCCTTACCCTGACCTGAAACACTGGGCAGAATTTAATACCCGCCCTTGAGGCATGTTTGGTGGTAGAGGCGAATAAGGAGGCTGAATTGTAACAAATAGGGACCCCGTCAAATTCATGCCTCCACCGTGATTGGATCCATGAAGGGAAGATCCAGGGCCAAGCTTCCTGTCAACTGGAAATTGAGGCCCTTCAGTGGGTAATTAATACTCTGCTGCCATCATTAGTATTATCCAGAGGTGGGCAGGGGCTCTGTGTGTGGGTGCCAGGGGTCTCCTTGTTCAAAAGCAACAGTGCCTGATCAAGGGCTTGGCATCATAAATAGGAGAATGTGCTGGCATTCACCCCTACTTTTCCTGCTGACTGCCCCAACCCCTGCCATTGCTGTCCCCCTTGACATCCTGCCCTATGAACCCACCTCCCCTTACCTACCATTACCACTACAATAATTCACCCATGGTCAGGGTCCAGCAATAATCCTGGGCACCACATGAGTTTCATACCCACAGCAGCTAGTACCTTGTAGATGGTGGATGGCCTGCAGCTCTGTGGCTGGAAAACCTGGTCCTGGTCTTCCCGATCCTGGGGGGCAGATACCGCCCCTTCCTCGAGGGAGGTGTACAGAGCCTGTCGCTATCTCTCTAGGAGTGGAATCCTGGTGTTTCTGTTCAGTTCAACTCCTTCACCTCTGCTTCACTTTTTACAGACACGCTCTAAGCTGCTGCGTCTCTCTAACATGATACTTTTTTTATCTGCCCCTCAGTATTAACTTTGCAAAAAGCTTTACAGCTTCTCTCCGCACTCTGCTTAAAAATGAAATACATTCTGCATTATTCATGTAACTTCATACTCTTAAAATTTGAGTAAAATTACTTGTTTTGATCAGTGCTGTTCTAAATTCCAGAAAAGCTGGGAACACTGCACTAGGCATGATGTCTGGAGTGGGAAACTGAGGTTGTGTTTTGGATCAATAACCTTTTCATCAGAACAGCCTTTACTTTGTTTTAAGATACCTAAGGTATTTAGCATCTGACATACTGCCTTTTCATCATTTTAATATCAGTAAATCTGTAATGTAGCTGTTATTCACTGATCCTGATGTTCTGGAACTCAATCAGCCTGTATCCTATCCTTTTTTCATTGTCGAGCATACTGGAAATCAGTGCTACATCTAATGAGAAAGGGCACAGGAGCTTCCCCAAATTAATTCAACTCCCTTTGTGAATATCGAGCTTCACCTCACTGCCCCACTGTTTCCTTTTTGAGGAGTAAATTTGGTGCAGTTTCCCACACCCAATGGTTTGGAGCAGTAAGTATTTGGTGAGTCAATAGGAACATGATAAAGGTCAAATTCCTAATTTGATCAATTCCTGATTAGGTTTTTCTTTGGAGGGATGACTGTGGGGAATTTAACTCGCGCAATTGCCCAGTTGCCCTGTTTAACTGCTTGATGACAGTATCTTTATGAAGTTAATTTACTTCATATTTCTAAATGATATGTTCTAATTCTCCTTATGGCTTTTCTGTTGCGAAATCAACTTTGTTTTTTTATACATACAGATCTGGGATCAAGAATGGCAGAATGTGATTGAATCTTCCAATCCTGGGTCTCCTGCAGGCCATCCTTTGGCAAACATTTATCAGGATGTCCACATCTTTGTGTTAGCCAACATTGTCAGGAGACCTATTGTTGTTGTTGTAGGTGAGTTTAAAATGTGGAACAAGACCAGTTAGATGGTTTGTAATATGGTGTCTTCAAATAACCACAATCTCAGCTCATTTTGTTATCTTAATGAAATCCAGGTGACTTCCTGAAGGTGTGGATATTCTGCCAAGAATTTCTACATATACTCAAATATTATCTCACTCAAGTGCCCTTTTGTCAAGTATTTAACCATGAGGATTGGTTTACAGCCTCACCACAAGGGGTGGCACGGTTGCTCAGTGGTTAGCACTGCTGCCTTACGGTGCCAGGGACCTGGGTTCAATTCCCATCTCCGTGTGACTGCCTGTGTGGAATTAGCACATTCTTCCCGTGTCTGTGTGGGTTCCCTCCAGGTGTCGTGTGGTCCATCTGGCTGGATGTACTGCATTTGTAAAGTATGACATATTCTTGCCTTCAATTACTACCCCATTAAAAATGCAGTTCCTTCCGGGTGCTCTGGTTTCCTCCCACAATCCAAAGATGTGCAGGTCAGGTGAAGTGGCCATGCTAAATTGCCCATAGTGTTGGGTGCATTAGTCGGGGTAAATGTAGGGGAATGAGTCTGGGTGGGTTACTCTTTGGAGGGACTTGTTGGGACGAAGGGCCTGTTTCCATACTGTAGGGAATCTAATCTAATCTCATCTTTCAATAAAGCATTATCCAGGGTCAATGGTCATCAATGTCTCTCAAGGACCATTGCACTCGGCACCAAATGCACGAGTGGTGCTTATGTCCTGGAGCTTAGGCAGCATCACAGAACATTCCAAAAATTCACCCATGCAACCATCAGCTTAGCTGGATAATCATCTCTCACATCAGTCCTAAAGTCATGAGTTCAAATCCTACTCGGAAAGCTGAATATATAATCAAGCTGACACTTTAATCCATGGTTCAAGCAGTGCTGAGCGTCAGAAGGTGTCATCTCTGAGTGAGATGACATATTGCTGCCCTGTGGTCCACATCACCTGGTTTTCAAGATCCTCAATTCTCTCTGAAGGAGAACATGAAGTTTTGTCAATGTTCAACCAGTCTTCATCCTTCAGGCAATACCAGCAGAGGGAAGATGATGACCTAGTATTATGGTGAGACTATTAATCTAGACACTCAGGTAATCATCTGGGGACCTTGGTTCAAATCCTACCATGACAGAGAGTGGAATTTGCATTTGATTTTAAAAATGTAGGAATTAAGAGTTTAATGATGACAGTGAAAACATTGTCAACTGTTGAAAAAAAAAACCCTCCTGGTTCAATGATGTCCTTCAGGAAAGAAATCTGTTGTCCTTACCTAGTCAAGCATACATGCGATTCCAGGCCTGTAGCAATGTGTTTGATTCTTAACTGTTCTCAGGGCAATCTGTGAGTACAGACCCTCTGACAGTGCGGCACTCCCTCAATACTGCATTGACTTTGGCCTAGATTGTTGCAATCACTTCAGTAGGACTTGAACCCATGAACTACTGACTCAGGCCAAATTATGACCAACTGTTCTATGTTTAAAATGATACAAATGATCAATTCCAATGTGATATTTTCTGTCAGATTAGTCTGTGTAAATTAATCACATAGTAAACTAACAGTATCTCACCTCCGCATAGTTCCCATTCTTCTATTTGCTGCTTATTCAGATGTTTGTCAAGATTCTTCTTCAATGTTTCTATTGTATGAGCCTCCACCACCACCTCTATAGTGATGAAGGCCTTGCAGCATCACCATTGGTGGGAGGCCATGGGTGCAAACTTTCATTGATAGTTTCCTTGTGGATGGTGAATATCTCCCAAATATATACACAGGATTGAATATGTCATTTAAAATAGAAACATCAGCATGCGCTGACCCCAAACTCCCCTTTACCTGATGTTCACCTCAACCTTAATTCCCAAAGCACACACCTCCTTGGAAATCAATCTTAATCAGATGTTAAATGGAAGTCCCAGCCGCTCTCTCAAGTGAAGTTAGATCTAAAAACAAAGAGCAGTCCAGCATAGGAACAAGTCCTTTGATCCACCAAGACTGTACACACACATGATGCCTTTCTAAACTAACATCTCGCCTCTGCATAGTTCCCATTCTTCTATTTGCTGCTTATTCAGATGTTTGTCAAGATTCTTCTTCAATGTTTCTATTGTATGAGCCTCCACCACCACCTCTGGCAGCACATTCCAGATGCTTACCACCCTCTACGTAAAAAAACCTGCCTCTCATGTCTCCTCTCAACTGTTCAGAAAACAAGCAGCAGTTATTCCCCAGGGCCCTGCCATTATTTATCCTTCAGCAAATAAATGAAATACAAACTGACTGCAGTGTTTCCTGCATTACTACAGTGACTACATTTAGAAAAAGTATTTCACTGTATTGAAACATTTCAGTGAACTCTGGAGACAGTACGAAATCCCGTGGATGGACTGTGCAATACTGAAAAGGTGCTGCTTTGTCAGACATGCTGTTTTAAGAAACATCGGACTGATGTCTTGGTGGGTTTTTTTGCTGTTTATGACTTATTACAGGCACACCATGAGTACAATGTGCACTGACAGAACTTCTTGCACTTGAAATAGAATTCATTGGGGCAACTCAAGGGCAACTGGGCATGGGCAATAACTGCTGTCCCAGCCAGTGATATCCACGTCAAATGAGGGAATAAGAAAATACATTTAAACATACAGCTTAGGCACAGGAGTAGATCATTCAGCACTAGAATCTGCTGTGCCATTCAATACGATCATTGCTGACCTGATTACCACACACTCCTGCCGACCCCGGTAACCTTTCAACACCTCTTTCTCTTCTCAAGAATGTCTCCAACTCTGCCTTAAAACTATTTGAAGGCTCTGCTTCCATCATGTTATAGGAAGGATACAGGAACCTGGAGAGTGTTCAGAAGAGATTTACCAGGATATTGCCAGGAATGGAGGGTTTGAATTATGGGGAGTGGTTGGGACATTTTTCACTGAAGTGTAGGAGATGGATTTCAAGACTAGAGGGCATAGTTTTAAGGTGAGGCATTTAAAAAAACACAAGGGGCAATTTTTTTTTAACACAGAGAGTATGTGGAATGAACTTCCAGAGGAAGTGGGGTTTCTAAGCTGTATAACTCTAGAACTCTATGTTTTCAAGAAGAGAGCTCCAAAGACTCACAAAGGCTGTGAGAAAAAAAAAACACATATCTACCTTAAATATTATTGGAAAGCTAAATGGAATCATTAAATGTAAATATTATGGAATAAAGAAATAAAATCTTCCTGAAAAATAATTTGGGGCCAGGAAATAGCAGCAAAGGCATGTTGTCATTGGATGGAAATGATTTGGGATATTTCACAGCAGAAAGGAATCTGAAACAATGCATGTTGTTGGTGAAGAAACATATATTCCACCTCATTTATGTCAATGCATCCATTTTATGCAAAGGCCTTCTTCCCATGGTTTTCATTGAAACATTATTTATCCAATACCCTGCATTCTTCAGCCAAATCATATTTATTAGCGAGTTTTGAGATCATATTTATAATGAGTTTGCATTGCAACTGAAGTATCTTATTTTTCCTTTGGGGGCATTAAAATATTATTGGTCACTATGGAAGTAAATGCAACATTGTAGGATCCAGTAATCTTTCATTTGTTTTTTTTTTAAAACAGGAAACTCAAAAGGAAGTTCCAAAAGTGTTTCAGAGAGGATGACATCGAGTCCAGCTGGGATTTATCTGCCTTTGCACTGGCCTCCTCATCTCTGCTACTCTTACCCCATTTTGCTCAGCTATGCACATCAATATTTCACACCACTCATCAGTGTCAATGATGTAGGACCAGGTAAGCTGGTGAACTTGTCCAATTTATACAAGGATCTGCATCACACCTGGAGCCAAAATGGTGGTTGTTATGAATTATCTTTCCCAGAAACAAACCATAAATTCAGATTGACAGTGTGATCTACTGCTAACCTGAGCATCTATTGTTCAGAACAGGGAACAAATAAACTCTCCAGCCTTGAGGGGAAGTATTCATACACATCAGCAGCAGAAGTATTCACCTGGGTCCAATTCCCTGGGTCACAGTCCAAGGAGTTAAACCAATACCGAAACCTTGTCAGAAACTCCAAATCCGCATCATCACTATCCAGTGCAGGTCGCCCCCCGGGCGGGGGGAAACTACAGTGTCCTGTCTTGAGGCTAATTTTTAAAATAATCCTTTAGTTGGGGTTTTGAACTCAGTGTTACCGCTCACTCCACCTTATGGAAGCTCCTCACCAGAATTAAGCAGCTCGGAAACACATAAAGCTGTGGGTCACGATGGCCTATTTAACCCTGTCTTCTGCCGTTGGACATTGACAATCATCGCATTGTCCTGGTGTGTTTGTTGTCCAAAGCCGAGTCTCGGCAAAGAGACCCAGCTCAATGTTAACCCTCGACTGGGAATGTGACAAATTGTTTGGAGATGACGGGGGAGTCTGAGGGTTCCTCTGTGGAGCCTGGAGGAACCCTGCAGCTGATAAGGAAACCAGAAACCTCGGGATTAAAAATCACACAACACCCGCTTATAGTCCAGCGGCGTTATCTGGAAACACTTCGGAAGCGCTCATCATCAAGGAGCAGCACTCCGAAAGCTAGTGCTTCCAAATTAACTTGGTCCACCCCAGTCCAACACCGGACCTCCAAATTCAGAAACTTCAGAGAAATTATAACTGAATGGGTCTACTCAGCCCCTCACAGCTATTGCTAACAGAGAAAAACACAAACAACAATTGCTGGAAAAGCTCAGCAGGTCTGGCAGCATCTGTGCAGAGAAATCAGAGTTAATGTTTCGGGTCCAGTGACCCTCCCTCAGAACAGGGCCGAAATGTGAACTTGGATTTCTCTCCACAGATGCTGCCAGACCCGCTGAGCTTTTCCAGCAATTTCTGTTTTTGTTTCTGATTTACGTTTTTTTCGGTTTTCATTGATTTTGGTCAAGCAGCATCTGTGTCTTTGTAGAGACTTAACTCAGTCAGTTTGGGGGAGATGGAAGTGCTTTGTTGTGTGGTCAGCGTTTAGAGAATTATTCAGGATTCTCCAATCTCCCAGAAGCATAGAACCTGGCTCCATTGTCTCCTCACAAACATCTCAAAGACCTAACCACATTGTATCTTTACACAGATTACAGTTTGTGTCTCCTTCCCGATCTCTCTGATAAGGCTCTGACATCACTATTAGGAACATTGTTGTTAAGGTTTATCAGGTTAACCCATTACTCCACGGAAAGTTTCAACTCAAATGTGGGAAAATAAAGGGGAAGATGGAAGCTGACATGATCTATTCTGCTGCCTCAGGAATACTGCAGATAATTGAAATAAAAGTTCCAAATGTCTTCCCCTTTCAGAAATCAATGCTTTTCCCCTGGCCGTTCCGAGTGAGCAGGGGAGTGTGGAGATTCCGATTCGCTTTCTGCTTGATGCTGAAAAATGTGACAGGAAGCAAGTACTGAGCAGTTATCTGATTGTGGTGACTCTGCCAGATTGTTACGGTGGGACATTTGCAGATGCAGTTCGGTGAGTCTAGTCTCTCAGTAACTTCCTGAAAAATATGGAATTCATGATTAGGTCGATCTCCACATTCCTGACTCTCCCAAGACCAAATTAATTGGATTCAGGAAGGTACATGGGGAGATAATACATCTGAAGGCAATGTTTGTTTAGCATTGGAGCTGACGTGGGTGGCCAGGGTGTGAGGAGCGAATAGGAGTGAGTGTAGTGGAAGGGGATCATTACAGACCACCCACACATTCCGCAGCCTTTTCAAATCGCAATTAATTCTTTGTACGCTCTCGTGAAGGAAGGCAGTTTGTGATTGCGAGAGAAAGCCAGACATTGCTGGAAAAGCTCAGCAGGTCTGGCGGCATCTGTGGAGAGAAATCAGAGTTAATGTTTCGGGTCCAGTGACCCTTCCGTTCTGAACAGATGTTGCCAGACCTGCTGAGCTTTCCCAGAAACTTCTGTTTTTGTTTCTAATTTACAGCAGCCGTAGTTGTTTCGGTTTTATATTTCGTGATTGTGAAGCTTGCGGCTTGATTCGATTCGCTGGCAACTTTGGGTTAGCAAAAGATTTTAAATATTCTCATTGAATAAAACACAAGCCAACTCTGT
This sequence comes from Chiloscyllium plagiosum, assembly GCF_037043375.1. Classification (NCBI taxonomy): domain Eukaryota; kingdom Metazoa; phylum Chordata; class Chondrichthyes; order Orectolobiformes; family Hemiscylliidae; genus Chiloscyllium; species Chiloscyllium plagiosum. The sequence continues at coordinate 1,248,993 of NW_028270168.1, read as the reverse complement.
GGGTGAGACATTGACAGAGTCAATCCATAGAGAGAGCTCTGGGTTTTGTTAAGCTAACAACAGCTGGATGTGAAGGCGCTACTCCAGCTCTCCTTGATCCAACAGACGAACGAGGCTGGGGTTTCATCACAGAAGACGAAACTCCACACAACCAATTGGACTCAACGCTGAATTCAAGGTGAGCGCACTTTCAGGGTTACTTGGGCTCTTTTTCACTGCAGTGGGGCCTCACATTCCGACAAAATATTTATAAACGTTCCCGAAGGATGGGAAAGGTCTGTATGTTATGATCCTTTTTTTATAATCCACCATTCTTCAAATGCAGTTACGAGCGGTGTTCCGCAAGGATCTGTTTTGGGACCATTGCTGTTTGTCATTTTTATAAATGACCTGGAAGAGGGGTTAGAAGGTTGGGTGAGCAAGTTTGCGAATGATACGAAAGTCGGAGGAGTTGTAGACAGTGAGGAAGGATGTGGCAGGTTACAGCGGGATATAGATAAGCTGCAGAACTGGGCAGAAAGGTGGCAAATGGAGTTCAATGTAGCTAAGTGTGAGGTGATTCACTTTGGTAAGAGTAACAAAAAGATGGGGTACTGGGCTAATGGTCGGAAACTTGGTAGTGTGGATGAGCAGAGGAATCTTGGTGTCCATGTGCACAGATCTCTGAAAGTTGCCACCCAGGTAAATAGTGCGGTGAAGAAGGCATATGGCGTACTGGCTTTTATTGGTAGAGGAATTGAGTTCCGGAGTCCTGAGATCATGTTGCAGTTGTATAAGACTCTGGTCCGGCCGCATCTGGAGTATTGTGTGCAGTTTTGGTCGCCATACTATAGGAAGGATGTGGAGGCACTGGAACGGGTGCAGAGGAGGTTTACCAGGATGTTGCCTGGTATGGTAGAAAGATCATATGAGGAAAGGCTGAGGCACTTGGGGTTGTTTTCATTGGAGAAAAGAAGGTTTAGGGGCGACTTGATAGAGGTGTACAAGATAATTAGGGGTTTAGATAGGGTTGACCATGAGAACCTTTTTCCACGTATAGAGTCAGCTATTACGAGGGGGCATAGCTTTAAGTTAAGGGGGGGTAGGTATAGGACAGATGTTAGGGGTAGGTTCTTTACTCAGCGAGTCGTGAGTTCATGCAATACCCTGCCAGTAGCAGTGGTGGACTCACCCTCTTTATGGGCATTTAAACAGGCATTGGATAGGTATATGGAGGATAGTGGGCTAGTGTAGATTAGGTGGGCTTGGATCGGCGCAACATCGAGGGCCAAAGGGCCTGTACTGCGCTGTATTCTTCTATGTTCTATAAACCTTACACAAGAACAGGCAGCAAATATCAATGGGATTCTTTGTTGGATTGCTTTGATTTGTTATTATTCCAACTGATGGCAAATCCAGTATTTCAGCCTTATAGTTTGTACTGACGTGCTGGGTTCGCCCATCATTCAGGATGGGAATATTTGTGGAGCTTCTCCATAAGAAATAGGAACAGATGTAGGCCATTCGGCCCCCTCGACCCTGCTCCGCCATTCAATAGAAGCATGGCTGATCCGGGACTCCTCGCATCCACTTTCCTGCTCTTTCCCCACAACCCTTAATTCCCCACTGATCAAGAATCAATCTCAGTCCTCAAATCTACACAGGGACTCTGGCCCCACAGCTGTCTGTGGCAAGGAATTCCAAAGACACTCAATCTTCTGAGACAAGAAATTCTTCCTAATCTCAGTCTTAAATTGGTGTCCCTTTATTTTGAGATTATGCCTTCTGCTCATAGATGCTCCCATGAGGGAAAACATCCTCTCAGCATTGACCCTGTCAAGCCCCTTAACAAATCAATATGTTTCAATGAGATCACCTCCCATTCTTCTAAACCCTAGACAATATATAGTGTCCAAACCTGTTCAGCTTTGCTCACAAGACAAACCCTCTATTCTGGTGATCATCCAAATGAACCTTCTTTGAGCTACCTCCAATGATCTTTTTTTTGTTTAGATTGTCAATTTTATTGTCAGGTGTATTCGAGTACAGGAGTACAGTGAAAGGTATACTACCATTCTCCAGCACCATCTTAGTGGACAAGAAACAGGATTAAAAATAGAAGCAGAAAGAAAAGAAACAGCCAAAAGAAAAGGGAATGTCCAGATCACTCCCCCACCTCCACCATGAATCCTTGCTACCAGAAAAACAAAGCCACTAAGTCCCATCCCTCAGGGTGCGAACACTCCAAATAAAACAATATCCTTCCAAAAATAAGGGATGGGGCAGGCCTGATGCTCAGAGCTTTGATCTGATCCATCGGTTGAGGAAGCACTTGATCCTGTTTACTGCACACTGTTTACAGGGATGCCCATGCCCACCCATGCCCTCTACCTCCTCCATGACTTTCAGTTCCCTGGCCCCCAGTCCCTCATCTTCACGATGGACATCTGGTCCCTGTACACGTCCATCCACAATAACAAAGGCTTCCAAGCCCTCCGTCTCTTTCCGTCCCGCCAACCCAACCACTACCCTTCCACTGACACATTCATTCAATTGGCTGAACTGGTCCTCACCCTCAACAACCTCTCCTTTGGATCCTTCTACTTCCTTCAGACCAAAGGGGTAGCCATGGGCAGCTTCATGGGCCCCAGCTGTGCCTGCTTCTTCATCGGGTATGTGGAGCAGTCCATCTTCTGCAGTTACACTGATACCATTCCCCACCTTTTCCTCCGCTACATCGATGACTGTATTGGCACCACCTTGTGCTCCCACGAAAAGGTTGAACACTTCTTCAACTTCATGAACACCTTCCACCCTGACCTCAAGTTCACCGAGACCATTTTGGACATGTTCCTTCCCTTCCTGGACCTCTCTGTCTCCATCTCCAGCCACCAACTCAACATGGACATTGACTTCAAACCCACCGAATCCCACAGCTACCTGGTCAACACTAGCTCTTCTCCCCTCCGCTCCTCCCCCGATTAAAAACATTATCCTTAACTCCCAATTCCTCCGCCTTAACTGCATCTGATCCCAGGAGGAGCAATTCCACTCCAGGTCATCACAGAAGGCCTCCTATTTACAGGACCGCAATTTCCCCTCCCACATGTTCAACAATACCATCCAGCACATCTCCTCCACTTCCCACACCTCTGCCCTTGAACTCCGCTGGTCCTCACCTTCCACCCCACCGATCTCCAGATGCAATGCATTATCCTCCACCATTTCTGCCACCTACAAACAGACCCCACCACCAGGGATATATTTCCCTCCCCACCCCTCTCTGCATTCCGCAGGGACCATTCCCTCAGTGACTCCCTCGTTATGTCCACGCCCCCCAACAACCCATCCTTCACCCCCCGGCACCTTCTCTTGCCGCCACAAGAGGTGTAAGACCTGTGCCCACACCTCCCCCCCCCCCCTCACTTCCATCCAAAGCCCCAAAGGATACTTCCACATCCAACAGAGATTTTCCTGCACATCGGATGCAATTTAAGTACCAATTTGCTAACTTTTTCTTTAAACTTTACATCTCTGCACCAAGAAATACCAATAAATTTCTCTCGAAGCTCATGCTGCAACTAACACAATGTGGTTTGAAATTCCTGAGAGATTAATTGGGATATTGTTGTGTCAATGATCTAGCACCCTGGCCTTTTCAGTTCAGTTTCCTTGCTCTATAAAGTAAGCTAAATTAAATTGTCTTGTCTTCTATTGATAAACAGTTCATAAAAATTAAATCATTCAAAGCAGTAAAATTGGCTTTTAAATAAATGCAGCTTTGTTCTGTTTGCAGGTTGTATATAAATCCTTTGCCTGATGATCTTAACTTGGTTCAAGATTATTTCCAGCTGGTTAATCACCAATACAAATTCTGGCAGCAAAACACAGACAAAGAAAGGAGTGGGAGAAATGAAGATGGGCTTGCTTTCCTCTCTAATCTGTCTATTGTGGGAGACAAATGTTTGACTCCTGGATGCACGTACTTTTGCTCAAAATTCACAAAGCCGTTCTGTCACGCATGTCGTGATGCCTTCCGAAAAACAGATGTGTCTTCAGGGGCCAACAATTGTAAACAAAGTGATGGCCAAGGAGACAATGTGAAGGAGTTAGAGTCCCAAGGTACAACACTCCATGGATTGAAAGACATCAGGAAAACCCCATCAACTCCCCTCCAACCAGCACCACCATTGTCAGCGCACAGTCCTTTCTGCAGTGAGAACAATGCCCTCAAGTGCAAAACATCTCATTGTCCATTCACTGGGAATGTGACGATGAATGGACTTTGTCCAAGTTGCTTCCAAGAAAGAAGTGGCCACATTCCAGAGGAAGGCAGTAATTCTTATCCAAAAGCTGAAGGTGAATTTGTGGAAGAGGAGATGGATTTGTGGGGAGAAAGATGCAACAGTTGCAAGCAAGTGATAAGAACATTCAATGGTTTATGTTTCCCTTGCTCAGAGATGAGGGATTCTCTCTCAAAGTCACAGAGCAGAACCAAGCAAACACCTTCGGGGTCACTGCAAGCTGCCGTGGCCAAGATTGGTAACTATGGACCACTTGTTCCACAGGGGCAGAGACAGACGTTTAGTCAGCTGGGTGAATCAGCAAAGTGCAAAAATCAAAACTGCCAGTACTTTGGGACTGAAGAACAGAATGGATTCTGTACCACGTGTTTCTTTAGATACGTGGAAGAAATTGGTAAGTAGTTTGCTTTTTGTAAAGCATGCTTCCAGAAATCATAAACACCATGACCTGATTTTTTCCAAGTATCTGCCGATACAAGGAAACCAGGCTGTTTGGTACTGGAGATCAACAGTTCAATTTTAACTGTGATACACCCAGCAGCTGAGGCTCTGGGATCACACTGTGCAGAAATCTGTCTACAGTTTTTTATACAATCATTTGAATTTGAGTTTGATTTAGTGTTGTCACATGTACCCAGAGACAATGAAAAGTGTTGTTTTTCATGCTATACAGGCAAATCGTACCAGGGTAGCATGACAGAGTGCAGAATATAGTGTTGCAGCCACAGAGAAGGTGCAGGTAGACAGATGAACATTAACATTTGAGAGGACATTTCCTTGTAACCTTCTTAAATTGCCTAATTCCACTCTTCACCTACATCCGCGCCCCTCTCAGCTTAACAGTTGCTGAAACCCCCACCCATATCTTTGTTAGTCTTCAGACTTCAGCCGTCCGTCTCTGCCCTGACTGACGCCTTATCTTATACCACCTCTTCTCCACTGAACAAGGAGTTAATCTCCATCAGGAAACCCAGTCTCCATTAACATGGGGAGATCCACTATACAATTCTGTTACACTTGCCTTAAAGACAGCAAAGTCCAGTTTTCTCTTTAGAAGTAAACTCTAGATGAAAAAGAACATAAAGATTACTAAAAGGAACTTAAAGTTGGAGCTTAATCCTAACCCTTTGTGCAGCTTAATAAACCCTAGCTTGTGCTTGAATTTACTATTGAAACAAAGCAATCAAATGAGCTTCCTTTTTCGATGTGTTAATTGAGAATCATAGAAGTCCAACAGAGTGGGAAGAGGCCTTTCAGCCCATCCAGTCTGCACTGACCCTCCGAAGTGCAGCCCACCCAGATGCAGCTCCCCCAACCAATACCTGTAACCCCCATTTACCATGGGCAATCCATCTCGCCTGTACATCTCTAGATATCAAAAAGTCAGTAGTCAGAAAATATATTCTTAATTATTATCTACATTTACTGGTCAATATACACATTGAGATTCCTAAAGTCACATGCACTACAAGGTCAGCCTTTTGTGTAGAGTGCTAGCCATCTGATTACAGTGTAAGCTTGACATGCAGTAGGACATATAGAAACTATTCTGTATAATAATGGATAGCCTGATTGAATCATCCCTCACTATATATTGTGAAAACTCATGAAAGAGTTACATCCATCACTTTGGCCCTGAGCAATGTCTGGTCTACCGTAGATTACCCTGAATTGGGAAGGCCTCTCAAAAACTTGAACTATTTCCCCGGGCAGTACCTTCCAAACCCATGATCACTTCCATCTAGAAGGGCAAAGGCAGCAGATATGTGGGAACACCATTGCCCTCCAAGCCACACTCCATTCGGACTTGGAAACGTATCGCCATTTCTTGAGTGTTGCTGGGTCAAAATCTTGGAATTCTCTCCCTAACAAAATTGTAGGTCGATTTATAGTACATGGACTGCAGCAATTTAAGAAGGCAGCTCACCACCACCTTCTCAAGGACAACTTGGGATGGGCAATATATACTGCCAAGCCAGTGAAGCCCACATCTCATGATTCAATAAAACTAAAGAAAACTAAAGAAAACAGATGAAGTTAGATGTTCTGTGCTGTTACTATATAGTAAACCCATGAGTGGTTGTCTGCTCTAACACGATGTTGCCATCAAATCAAACAGACATATTGCCTACTACATAAATTAGTAACATGATGTGAATTTCAGTGCCAGTGATGCGAGGTCTGAAGGTTGTACATCATATTGACTGGCAGATCATATCAAAAAACATGTACAATTGACCATTCACAGTGGGCAGCAAGCCATTTGTGCCAATCCAATCTGTGCTTGCAAGCCCCAGGAAAGTATATTCACCAGTTTGTGTTTATCTGCAATTGGAAACCACTTATTAAATAATCCAGACAGTACCAAGTTACATCGAATATTAACTGAAGATCAGTAGCCAGGCCTTAAGTGGACTTGTGCATGCTAGAAGCTACTTTAAAAAACCACCAGACCCTGAACTATATAGACAAAAGGAATTTGCAGATATCCACATTGAATCTTTCTCAAAAAATGGAATCATAGAGAAAGCCAAACGCTGTTCCATCCCCATGGCAACACCCTGACTAATCAGAAGGTTAAAATGAAGAGGGTTAACTGCATTTACTAAATCTTCAACCAATTCATACTCTCTTTTCATTTTATATAAATTTGTGTCATTTTTTTTTCAAGTTTGTTTCTTGCTCCTGGTTCTGATGAGTGCAAAATGAAAACCTTCAGCATCGTGTCTCCTTTTAGTATTATTTACATTTTCTTCTGAGACCATTTAAAATGAACTCAAAATTGTTGCTGCCCTTTTTGAATGTTTCAGTATTGTGTGAGATGCTGCCTGGTTCCTCCAGTTTGACTTACCCACACGCTCTTACACAGGACCAGCTTCATCCACCAGCTGTACATGTAACTGGCAATATTTCACTGGATATAGCCTTCCAGGAATATCTTCCTCACGCAGTGCAATCTTTTTTATTAATGCAAATAATAACCAAGACTAACTTACCTGGAAAGAGTTCTGATGGTCAGGAGTTTCCTTTGCAAATATTTCCCCTCAAACATCCCTTTGGTCACAGCAGGAAGTCTCTGATTCCGAGTTGGTTGTTTCTATAACAGACAAATTCCCAAGGAAATATTGGGGAACATGCTGCACCTCCCAGCTACCCTATTTATTTAACATTCATGACATGTCCTACATTGGGATGTTTGATGGTTTAATCCTCAGCAAATACATACTGGAACACTATTCCAATCCATTGGGAATATGGGGAGCAAGAGATCAGTACTCATGTTTAGGGATTTCAGTAAAACTAATGTTCAGTTGTGGAAAGAAACTTCAGTCACTACAAAGAGAGAATGTGGTCTTGTGGACCTGATATGACATGGCCCTTCCACTTGAGTACGAGTTGTAGCAGGGAGGGGGACATTAGGTAAGGTGAGTGCCCCATCGAGTTCATCTGATAGAGCGTGAGAGAGTATCACACCAAGCAGCTCTACCATCACATGTAGAAAAATAATTCATGGCCAACTGATCTTGTTAGAAGCTGTGTCAGGGTTAGGCGGAGCTAAAACACCCCAGTATCACATGCCCATTGCCATAAAGCAGTTAGTGATGGGAGAATGGCAGCTCAGTCTTTTTATTTATTCACAGAATGAGGGTGTCACTGCCTAGGCCATCCCTAAATACTTAGAGGACAGTTAAGAATCTATCCCATTGCTGTGGGTCTGGAGTCACCAGGTTGCCTGTTTCCTTCCATAACAGACATTAGTGAACCAGATGGAATGTTTTGACAATAATTGTCATCATCAGACTCTTAATTCCAGATTTTTATTGTATTCAAATTTCAATCATCTGCCATAGCAGGATTTGAACCTGGGTCCCCTGAACATTCCTGGGTCTCTAGATTAACAGTTCAATGATAATACCATTAGGCCATTGCCTCCCTTCTTTTTAACAATGATTTTAGTAATGCAGGAAGCATAAATCTTTGCCCCTTGGGACACCCTTTGAGACGAGGATGCGCTGACTTCTTTCTTACCTGAATATAAACGTCATCGCTCACCAACACCACCCCTTCCGAAGATAGGCAAAGCCCCCTTACCCACAGCCCCCAACATCAAGATCTTTGAGGTCCGCAGCAGTTCCAGAGGGTAGGATTCTCATCACTGAGGGGCACAGGGTTCCCCTCTCCCCACACCAGTTTAGCTCACCCACTGTGTCTATATCTTGGCCTGTTAGCTCACCATCATCAGGAGGAGACACAACCAACTAAACTCCAGGCTTCTGCAGTGAAGGCCTGCCCAGCTTTTTCAAAATTATTGCAACTGACGTAGAAGGAAAACAGTCCAAGGATGAAAAAGTAGAAGATTCTAACGGGAAATTCACAACTAACAAAATATAAATTAATTATGCCGACAGAAGATCTTTTAAAGCAGAAACTGACTTCAGGTATAAGTGAGATAGAAATGATATATGTAAAGAGAAAAATACATATACGAGCACAAAACAGTTATGTCAAAATAATAAATTATAATTACAGGCACTTCTTGGTTACAGAAGTTCCCTTGTGGAAGAGATTATCTTGGGATGTTTTGTTCCTTTCACAGGATAGGACAACAGGAAATTCAGATCTTTTCCATTTTGGTAGAATGTGAAACAATATTCAGGCAGATTCTTAGAGTCATAGAGATGTACAGCATGGAAACAGACCCTTCAGCCCAACTCATCCATGCCAACCAGATACCCTAAATTAATCTAGTCCCATTTGCCAGCACTTGGCCCATATCCGTCTAAACCCTTTCTACTCATATACCCATCCAGATGCCTTTTAAATGTTGTAATTGTACCAGCCTCCACCACTCCTCTGGCAGCTCATTCCATACACTCACCACTGTCTATGTGAAAAGTTGCCCCTTAGGTCCCTTTTATATCTTTCCCTCTCATTCTAAACCTATGTCCTCCAATTCTGGATTCCCCCGCCCCAGGGAAAAGACCTTGTCGATTTATCCTATTCACATCCCTCATGATTTTATAAACATCTATGAGGTCACCCCTCAGCCTCCAATGCTCTAGGGAAGACAGTGCCAGCCTGCTTAGTCTCTCCCTATAGCTCAAATCCTCCAACCCTAGCAACATCCTTGTAAATATTTTCTGAACCCTTTCAAGTTTCACAAAATCCTTCCGATAGGAAGATCAGAATTGCACACAATATTCCAAGAATGGCCTCACCAATGTCCGAACAGCCACAACATGACCTCCCAGCTCCTATACTCTATGCACTGACCAATAAAAAATAAACAGAGAAAACAACAAGTCTGTAAATATGATAAAAATACAAGAATGCAAGTTAGCTTTCTGGTAGCAATACCAGTGTGTAAATTGTACTGACTTGGGGCGTAGAGATATTGAAATGTACAAAGGACACAGAAAAGGGAACATAACCCTTCCATTAAAAATAGAAACATTTTGTTATGAAATACAGTTTGAACAAAGCCAGTGTTTCTGATTCATGATTTCCAGTTCCTGTGCGGTATTGTTGATGGATTAGAGGTGGGAAGAGAGCTTTTATTGAGTGAGAATTTGTCTGAAATCTGTGTGTGTGTGTGTTGCTGTGCTCAACACAACTGAATCTTATCTTTTTGGCAGAGTGCCAGTTGGGTCAAGTTTTATGGAGGGTCTTTTTCTGTGAGGTCAAGTAAGGTCTGTCACTGCATCTCATCAAACTCACCTCATTAACTATCCGACCCTGCCCCTACAGTGTCCCCTTCACCTGATTCTAGCTCCATGTTACAACCTGCTGTTCCCAGAACAACTCACCACTGCCATGATATCCCAGAATTCACCAGCACTGGAGACCACACTGTTTTTAAAATCCTATTGTGTATCCGGATAAGTTCTGTCAGTGTCCAAACTCAATTCTGTTTTGCACAGAAATACTGATTTCATAAAAGACATGTATCCAGTGCCTTTACTGACATGTTTTGTGGGGCAGTGGAATTAACAATCAGACTTACAATAACGCTTTTCTTCCTAGGAGCGTCTGCTCAGCAGGATCCAAACCAGCACGTTAATCATTCTCCAACTGCACCTAATGGGAACCTTGCTCAGATTTCATCCCACCTTAAAAACATGTCAGTTTGTTCTAAAGCTGAGTGTAGCATGCTTGCCAATCCAGTGTATAGTGGATATTGTGAAAAATGCTATGTTTATGTTCAGAGTAAACATGCACAAAGAATCAAGTCTGGCAGGGATATTCCTGCAGATCAACACATTTGGGTGAGTTAATTCTTTCTTTAATACCAAGGGAAGTCTGTGTTGCATAATTTAAAAAAATATTTATAATTTAAAATAGTATAATTTATAGAATATATCATATAGTCTCTATTGAATTAGAAGTGTTGCAGTTTTCCCAGTGAATCTTCGATCTGACCAGGAATAATTAGTATTTCTTGTGTTCATGTGTTACTTCAGTTATTTCTAAATTTCATTTGGTTTCTAATTTTGTATTTTACTTTTTCTGATGTATTCCCTTCATTGCCTTAAAATAAATGATATCAACATAAATCAAACTGGGCATATTAACCACTAGGACAAGTGGACCAAAGGGTCTGTTTCCACGCTGTACATCTCTATGACTCTATTTTGATACAGGTTTCTGGCAACTTACAATAAAATCAGAAAATACTCAGTAGCATCTGTAAAGGAAAAGAAACAGAGTTAATGGTTCAGGCTAGTGACAGAAGGAGCATCAACACTGTTTCTGTTTCCACACTGGCTGCCTTACCATAAGTGATGTTTCTGGTCAGAAACAACATGGCTCCAGTACAAACAACAAACTACCAGCAGTAGTTGGCCATTAAGTACCCCAAGCCTACTCAGCCATTCAATCAGGTCATTGCTGATCTGATTCTGGACTCGCCACTACGTTTCCACCTCCTCCCACCAACCAGTGAATCCTTTGTCAATTGATCTGCTTCTGCCTTAAAGGTATTCAGTGACCTTGACTCCTTTCGGAAAGGAGTTTCAAGTTCTCACAACCTCCCAGAGAAAAAGATTCTCCTCATCTCTGTGTTAAATAGATGACCAGTTATTTTTAAACTGTGTCTACTGGTTCTAGGCTCTCTCTTAGAACATAGAATAGTGCAAACAGGAACAGGCCCTTTAGCCCATCATGTCTGGACTGCTTATGATGCCCTTCTAACCTAATCCCATCTGCCTGCACCTTTATTCCCCATTTGTTCATGCATCTGGCTAATGGCAATGTATTCCAGGCACCTACCACCCTCCTTTAAACTTTACCTCTTTCTCCTTAACCAGTGCCCCCCAGTATTAGACTTTTCCACCCTGGGAAAGGTTTTCTGACTACCTGCCCTATCCCATGCCTCTCATAATTTTATACACTTCTCTTAGGGTGCCCCTCACCTCAGAGACTCTAGTGAAAATAATCTAAGTTTGTTCAACCTCTTCTTATAGCTACTACACTCCAATCCAAGCAACGTCTTGGTAAACCTCCTTTGTACCCTCTCCAAAGCATTCATGTCCTTCTGGTATTGTGGCAACCAGAAATACACAATATTCCAAATGTGGCCTAACTAAAGGTTTATATAGCTGCAGCATGACTTGCCAGTTCTTATACTCAATGCCCAAACCAATAAAGGCAAACATACCATGCACCTTCTTTACCACCTTCTCCACTTGTGTTGACACTTTCAGGAGATATGGACTTGCACCCCAAGATCCCTCTGTACACCCATGCTCCTTGGGGTCCTGCTATTAACTATATGCTTCCCTCTCGCATTTGACCTCACAAAATGCACCACCTCACAATTGGCCAGATAAAAAACTCTATCTGCCATTTCTCTGCCCAACTTTTCAACTGATTTGCATCCTGCTGTGTACTTTGATAACTGTCCTCACTATCCACAATTCCACCAATTTCATGCCATCTGAAAAATTAGTAATCAGACCACCCACGTTTTCATCTAAACTATTTATATATTACAAACAACAGTGGTCCCAGCACTGATCCTTGTGGAACATTACTGCTCACAGATCTCCAGCCAGAAAAGCACCCTTCCATAACTACCCACTGTCTTCTATGACCAAGCCAATTTTGTATCCAACTTACCAATTCACCATGGATTCCATGTAACTTAATCTTCTAACCAACCTACTATAAGGGACCAAATAAAGTCCATGTGGACAACATCCACAACCCTACTTTCATCAAACATCTTCATCACTTCCTCAAAAACCCAGTCAAATTTGTGAGATAAGACTCTTCCTGCACACAGCCATGATGACCATCTCTAATAAGTCCATTCTTTTCCAAATGCAAGAAAATCCTGTCCCTCAGAACCTTCTCCAATAATTTCCCTACCACTGATGTCAGGCTCACCAGCCTATAATTTCCTGGTTTATTCCTGTTGCCCTTCTTAAACAAGTCATTCGCTACCTGACAAAGGAGCAGCAATCCAAAAGCTTGTACTTCCAAACAAACCTTTTGGACTATAACCTGGTGTTGTGTAATTTTTACCTTCCTAACTTCGACATGCCCCAGTATATCAATTTATTCCTCCCTAATCTTACCATTATTCATGTTCTTCTCCTTGGTGAATACTGATGCAAAGTGGATACTGGGGATCTTGTAGATGCAGGATATCTTGACTTCCAGAAGGCATTTAATATGGTGCCAAATGAAAGGTGAATGGACAAGATAAGATCACATGGGGTTGGGGTAATTTATTAACTTGGATAGATGATTGGCTAACCAACAGAAAGCAGAGCATTGGGATAAATTGTTCTTTTTCTGGTCGGCAAAAAGTAACTAGTGGAGTGCCACAGGGTTCAATTGGACCTGTTTACAAATTGTTTACAAACTTCTTTAATGACTTGGATGAGGGTTTAGAAAGTACTATAGTCAAATTTGCAGATGACACTCAAATAAGTGGAAAAATAAGTTGCAATAAATTGGCTCACCTGAGGGGGTAGGGTCTGAAATGTACTGTCTGAGAGTTGGGGGGAGGCAGGTTTAGTCAAGGCCATCAAAAGTAAATTAGATAATTATTTGAAGAGCAAACAATTTCAGGACTACCGTGAAAGGGGAGGTGAGTGGAATTAGGAGAATTCCTCTTGCAGGGAGCTTGCACAGACTGAGGGGGCCAAATCGGCCCTTTCTGGGCTGTGACCATTCTGTGGATCCTGGATTTTTTTGAAAGTAAATGTAAGAAGAATTGGTCTCAGATGTGAGCACAGCCAAACCGTTCTTGGTCTGGGTAAACTAAAGCACAGAAATATTGCATTGGTTGTTTGCAACTTTTCACAGAAGCATAATTCATGATGCAAGAAAAGGGAATTTATTCATATATTCATACAGTGCAGAAAAGGCCCTTCAGCCTATCAAGTCTGTACTGCTGCAACTGCCACTAAAAGTGCGCTACTCCAAATTTCCTGCACTTGTCCCATCTCCTTGAATGCTATAATGTTTGAAGTGCTCCTTGAAAGTAGAGTCACAGGTAGATAGGATAGTGAAGAAGGTGTTTGGTATGCTTTCCTTTATTGATCAGAGTATTGAGTACAGGAGTTGGGAGGTCATGTTGCAACTGTACAGGACATTGGTTAGGCCACTGTTGGAATATAGGTAAAAGTGAGGACTGCAGATGCTGGAGCTTAGAGTCTAGATTAGAGTGGTGCTGGAAAAGCACAGCAGGTCAGGCAGCATTCGAGGAGCAGGAAAATCAACGTTTGATGAAGGGCTCCTGCCTGAAACATCGATTTTCCTGCTCTTCGGATGCTGCCTGACCTGTTGCACGTTTGGAATATTGCATGCAATATCGGAAGGATATTGTGAAACTTGATAGTGCTCAGAAAGGATTTATAAGTATGCTGAAAAATGTGTTGCTGGAAAAGCGCAGCAGGTCAGGCAGCATCAAAGGAGCAGAAGAATCGACGTTTTGGGCATAAGCCCTTCTTCAGCCCTTGATTCCTGAAGAAGGGCTTATGCCCAAAACGTCGATTCTCCTGCTCCTTTGATGCTGCCTGACCAGCTGCGCTTTTCCAGCAACACATTTTTCAGCTCTGATCTCCAGCATCTGCAGTCTTCACTTTCTCCTCCTTTATAAGAATGCTGCCAAAGTTGGAGGATTTGAGCTACAGGGAAAGGCTGAATAGGCTGAGATTGTTTTCCAAGGGGCATCGGAGGCTGAGGAGTGACCTCATAGAGGTTTTTAAAATCATGAGGGGCATGGATAGGGTAAATAGACAAAATCTTTTCTCTGGGGTGGGGGAGTCCAGAATTAGAGGGCATAGGTTTAGGGTGAGAGGGAAAAGATATAAAAGAGACCTAAGGGGTAACTTTTTCACATAGAGGGTGGTACGTGTATGGAATGAGCTGCCAGAGGAAGTGGTGGAGGCTGGTACAATGACAACATTTAAAAGGCATCTGGATGGGTATATGAATAGGAAGGATTTGGAGGGATATGAGCCTAGTGCTGGCAAATGGGATTAGATTAGGTTGGGATATCTGGTCAACATGGACGGGATGGACTGAAGGGTCTGTTTCCGTGCTGTACATCTCTATGACTCTATGACTGTATGCTCATTGTTATATTTTTTAAAGGTTGTAAGGTTTTCAGTCTCCACTACTTTCCCAGGCAGTGCATTCCAGATTCCCACCACCCGCTGAGTGAAAACATTTTTTTCCCAAATCCCCTCTGAATCTCACTGCCTCTTACCCTAAAGCTGCCTGACCCCTCGTGATTAGCCCTTCAACCAAGGGAAACAATTCTTCTCTATTCACCTTGTCCATGCCCATCATAATCGTATACACCTCAAATATGTCCCCACTCAGGTTTTTCTGCTCTAAAGAAAACAATCCAAACCCAATGAGTCTCTCCTAACAGATCAATTTCTCCATCCCAGGCACATCCTGGTGAACTTCCTCTCTATCCCCTCTGCTGCTATCATATCCTTTCTGTGGGGAGGTGACCAGAACTGCACACAGTATTCCAGCTATGGCCTGACCAATGCTCTGTACAGCTACAACACTACCTCTTTGCTCTTATACCCTATGCCATGGCTGATGAAAACAAGTATCCCATATGCCTGCTTAACTATCCTATTTAGGTGTTCTGCCAACTTCAGGGATCTGTAAACAATTACCACAAGATCCCTATGCTCCTCTAAGCTACTCAGTGTCCTCCCATTCATCTTGTTTTTTCTTCCGAAGTACATCATATCACACTTATCAAGGATTAAATAAAGTATCATCTGCTATTGCTCTGTCCATCTGACCAACCCATCTATATCTTCTGGAACCTACAATCATCTTCTTTGTTATTCACCAGCCTACCAATCTTGGTGTCATCTTCATATTTGCTTAACAGTCCCCCAACATTTCCTTTTGTATCATTTCTGTATGTAACAGAGGGTTCTCGTGGTACACTGCTAAACACCAGCCTCCAGTCATGCAAACAGCCTTCTACCACTTCTCTTTGTGTCCTATTACTAAACCAGTTTCTGATCCATCTCACCAAGTTTACCTCAATTCCATTTGCATATTCTGAAAACATTTTCTGGAGAAACCCTCTCCTGTACTGGATCAAAGAGGGACACTTCACAACAAAAACCAGGAACACCTCACAACAAAAACCAGGGACACTTCACAACAAAAACCAGGAACACCTCACAACAAAAACCAGGGACACTTCACAACAAAAACCAGGAACACCTCACAACAAAAACCAGGGACACTTCACAACAAAAACCAGGGACACTTCACAACAAAAACCAGGAACACCTCACAACAAAAACCAGGGACACTTCACAGCCTGTTCTAGTGAAAAACCATAACTAGGAATTGTGACCATTATCTGCTTCTTTCTGCGGTTCACTAGTTTTTAAACAACACTCCATTTAGGAGTATAGAGACAGAATGGGTGATATAAAGTTCATTTAGAGATATTACCTGAAACCCTACAATTTTTACCCCAAATATCCAAATGGATGTAACCACAAGGCAATCCTTGTGTCATTAATTTCCGGCTTTCTTATTGCACACTCTGGGATATTGTGGGAATGGGTGATGGAGTGTGTTGGGGGGTGGGGGGGGGGGGGGGGGTGCGGCAGGGGGTGGTGGAGATTTGGTTGCAGGAGATTATAGGGGGGGGAATGGGGTGTGGGGTGTGCCAGAGTGTGTTGGGGGTGGGTGCTGGAAAACTGATGATGGGTTACTGCTGTGGTATTTTTCCAAATGACCACTCGTGGTGCACTGTGGTATTTACCACCTTTGCCAGTGTGTGCTACTGGGTATGAGCTGCTTGAGGTGCTTTGTTGCCACCAGTACTCCTCTACATTTGCTTAGTCTTTGGCGTCTCTAGTGATTCTTGGTCCAGGATATCAGTCCCTGTAGTGTATTTACAGGAGAGACACTGTTCTTGGATTTAGAGAAGGTTTGTTCAATGATGGCAATAAATACAATTCCATTTAGTCAGGTGTAATGACTGGACCATGCAGAGTGGGTGCAGATCCATCTGCTCCCTCTGAAAGCCAGAGGAGAATTCTGTCTCCACCCACTGACAATCTGTAGCATCAGTAGAATGGGTGGAACCACAGCAGTATGAACATTAACCCCTTCAGGACCATCTTCTTGTATAACAGGCTGGGAGTGAGATGCTTTATTATTAAGAAAGAAATTCACTCCTGAATCGTCTTCAAGCTAATCTGCTGAAGGTGACAGTAAGGACAATGGATATAAAACTGGATCAGAATCTCAGATGACTTCAGCAGATCCTGACTCATTAGATTCCTATGATGTAAACATCGTGTGAGGTGCTGGAGAGCTGCTGGTTGTCACCCTGAAGGCATTGCCCCTTCAGGAGAAGAGAGATACATCTTCTCTCCTGTCAGAGATATCACTGTCATCCTCAGACTACTGCAAAGGGCAGTTAGGGATCAGTCATACAGTATGAAACTGGACTCATGTAAACCAGACAATGGTACCCTCTCAAAAAAACATTAGTGAGCCAGATACTATTTTTAAGATAACCTGAGGCTTCTTTGTCACTGAATTTTTGATGCTAGCTTTTAATTTCCAGATTGTTTTTAGCTCAAGATGAGATTTGAATTCTCCACTACTTGGGCTTTAGAGAAACCCTTTTTGCGGTTATAAACTGATTAGATTAGATTCCGTACAGTGTGGAAACAGGCCCTTCGGCCTAACCAGTTCACACCGACCCTCTGAAGAGGAACCCACCCAGACCCATTTCCCTCTGACTAATGCACCTGACACTACGGGCAATTTAGCACGGTCAATTCACCTCGCCTGCACATCTTTGAACCATGGGAGGAAACTGGAGCACCCAGAGGAAACCCACGCAGACACGGGGAGAACGTGCAAACTCCATACAGACAGTTGGCCGAGGCTGGAATTGAACCTGGGGCCCTGGTGTTGTGAGGCAGCAGTGCTAACCGCTGAGCCACCATGCCACCCAAACTAAACTGGAATGTTGCTATTCCCAGTATAAGGGAAGATATTTGCAAATACCCTTCTGCCAGTTCTGTGGGTGCTCGACGTACCAAGGACTGATGCTGTTCAAGAGGCAACTCATCATTGCCTTCTCAATGGTGACTAGGGATGGGCAATAAATAATGGGCTAGCCAATGGGATCGACGTCCCATAGATCATTTTAAAAAGTAACTTTGACAGTGAGTTTACTGAATAACATCTCCACCTCCTTAGCTACACATTCCAAAAATAGTAGATAAAAAGAACATAATGAAAGTTTGTCTGAGATATTGGAATATTAACCATACAGTAATAACAGTAAAATGTTGAAACAGAACATTATGTTGCTATGACTGACAAAAGGCTGGCTCTGAAATTTCAGCCAAACTAGCAAATCGAAAATGTATAAGCCAAGTTGTAATGTTGTACTCTGTGCTGATTACAATCAGTGAAAACAATGGAGTTAACAACAAAATGTGCAAAACTGTTAACTGACTTTTAAATGGAGTTGGCTAAATAAAATATTGTCATTTCAGAGTCCTGTGCTGCCAAGATGTCACAATTGTAATGCATCAAATGATCAGGGATTGTCTGACAGAACAACCAATGAACTCTTTGAGGTGGAGTTAGTGACAAGCAGCAACAGCAGCAGTGGTCATTTGCAATCTTCACAGATTCGCACTTTCTCATCATCAGATCAACAGAACTTGGAGACAAGGAGAAAGCTTTGTAGAACTCAAGACTGTGAGAACTTCGGGAATGCAAAATGTGATGGTTACTGTAATGCTTGTTTCACCACCTTACAGCTGCACAGAAAGTAGATATTCTGGGGCAATAGACAGGGGGCACCAGTCGATTTCACCCTCTCCCCAGTTGTTCATTACCAACTCATAATGCAGTTCAGTCACATTTGAGTATCGAGCAAAAGACTAATTTTTTTTCAGCAAAAACAAAGTTGGAAAAATAATTTGTAATTTATTTAAAATTAAAGCACATGGGACTGAGGACAGTGTACTGACATGGATAGGGAGCTCGTTGGCAGACAGGAAGCAAAGAGTATGAATAAACGGGTCATTTTTCTGAGTGGCAGCCAGTGACTATTGGAGTTCATACGGACAGGGTATTGAATACAAGAATTGGCAGGTCATGCTACAGTTATATAGGACTTTGGTTCGGCCACATTTGGAATAATGTGTACAGTTCTGGTCCTCACATTACCAAAAGGATGTAGATGCTTTGGAGAGAGTGCAGAGGTTCACCAGGATGTTGTCTTGTATGGAGGATGCTAGCTACGTAGAGAGGTTGAGTAGATTAGGATTATTTTCATTAGAAAGACGAAGGTGGAGGGGGGACCCGATTGAGGTCAACAAAATCATGAGTGGTGTATACAGGGTGGATAACAAGAAACTTTTTCCCAGAGTGGGGGATTTAATTACTAGGGGTCACGAGTTCAAAGTGAGAGAAAAAGTTTAGGGGAGATATGTGTGCAAAGTTCTTCACACAGAGGGTGGTGGGTGCCTGGAATGCGTTGCCAGCTGCAGTGGTAGAGGCAGCCACGATAGCGTCATTTAAGATGTTTCTAGACAGATACATGAATGGACAGGGAGCAGAAGGACACAGATCCTTTGAAAATAGGCTACAGGTTTATGTAGAGTTTCTGGATTGGCACAGGCTTGAAGGGCCAAAGAGCCTGTTCCTGTGCTGTAATTTTCTTTTATCTTTGTTCTACTGCAGGGATCGGTGCTTGAACCCAGCTATTCACAAACTATATATTAATTATTTTGATGAGAGAATTAAATGTTACATCTCAAAGTTTGCAGACAACACAAAGCTGGGTGGAAGGGTGTATTGTGAGAAGGATGCAAAGATGCTTCAGTTTGATTTGCACAAGTTGTGAGTTGGGTAAATATGTAACAGATTTAATATAATGTGGATGAATGTAAGGTTATCCACTTTAGTCATAAAAACAGGAAAGCAGATTATAATCTGAATGCTAATAGATTGGGAAGGGGGAGGGTCAATGAGACCCGAATGTCCTTTTGTGCCAGTCGCTGAAGGTAAGCATGCAGGTGCAGTAGGTATAAAAGAAGACAAATGGTTTGTTGGCCTTCAGGATGAGAGGATTCAATTCCAGGAAAAGGGATGTCTTGCCGCAATTGTACAGGGTGTTGGTGAGACGACACCTGGAGTATTGTGTGCAGTTTTGGTCTCCTTATCTGAGGAAAGATGTTCTGACGATGGAGTGATTCCAGGGATGGTATGACTGATGTATGAAGACAGGCTAGATCAGTTAAGACTACATTCACTGGATTTTAGGAGAATGTGGATGATCTTGTAAAACCTATAAAACTCTAACAGGATTAGACAGGATAAATGTGGAAAGGATGTTCCTAATGGCTCAAAACAAAGAGTCACAGTCTAAGGATACAGGTGGGACTGAGATGAGGAGGAATTTCCTCACCCATAGACTAGTGAGCCTGTGGAATTCTCTGCTACATAAAGTGATTGAGGACAAAACATTGAACATTTTCAAGAAAGAATTAGGTGTAGTTATTTGGGCTAAAGGGATCAAAGGGTGTGGGGAGAAAGCAAGAGCGGGGGATTGGGTTGGATGATCAGACATCATCATATTGAATGGCAGAGCAGGCTCAAAGGGCTGAATGGTCTACTCCTTCTAGCCCTCGTTTCCATGTTTCTAGCTTATTGCTAGCCTGCTAATCCAGAGATCTGGATTGTCCTGGAGACCAGGTTCGAATCCTGCCATGGCAGATGGTGGAATTTAATTTCAATAAAACAAAAAATCTGGAAATAAGGGTCTATTGATGACCATGAAACAATTGTCAATTGTCAGGAAAACCTATCTAGTTCACTCATGTCCTTTAGGGAAGGAAACTGCCATCCTTACCTGGACTGGTCCATAAGTGACTCCGCACCCACAGCAATGTGGTTGACTCTTAACTGTTCTCTAAGCAATTAGGGATGGACAATAAGTGCTTGCTTAGCCAGCAACACTCTCATCCTGTGAATGAATGTAAAATGGTTTCATGATATTTGCAAAGTTGGATAAATATTACAGAAAACTAGATTCTGGTCTTTTTTTTAGGGAGAGTTTGTTTAAATTTCTGTATGGTCTTCCTTTTGTTTAATAGGTGATTATTACATTTATAGCAAACAACAAGTATAGGGATTTGATTTGTCTTGACACAGTAAAGCATAACTTTCGCGCAGTAGATTTCTTCCCTTTGAAAGTGGTAACTAGGTGTGAGATACAACATTAGAAGTTATCTCACTCTCTGGTTTTTACTGTCATCCCCTATAAGAAGTCATCTGACCCCTGACAGTCATTTCCAGGTAGCATAGCAGTGAGTAGGACCTGATGATGTGATGACTCATTGAGTGAAACCTGTTTCTAACTATTATCGGAGAGAACTCACCACTGTAATCCCCTGCATCTCTGTGTTCTGACCAATTAACAATGAAGATACTATGCTCCCCTAACTAAAACATAGCAAATTGTTTGCAAATATATACATTATAGGCACAAAATTCTCATGGAATATATTAAATAGAGAATGTTTTTTAAGATTGGCAAGTGCCCCAATATATATTGTAATCTTTTAGAAATCGTAACCAATGTGTGAATAAAATAGAAAATTGAAGTTGAGAATTAATGAGTTTTGTCGGGAATTTTATTCTCACTGTCAGGTGTAGGTGTCACACTGAAGGGCCCAGTTCAAAGGCGTATGAATCAGGCAAGTGAATGGAAAGAACAATAACATGGAAAAATCTGAGCTTGTCAAGTTTGCTGGGAAAAGCAGAAAAGCAGCAATTTATTTGAGTGGAGAGAAGCTGCAGAGTGCTGTAATACAGTGGGATCTGGGTGTCCTTGGACATGCATCATAAAAAGTTAGCATTCAGTCTCAACAAGTAATTAGAGAGACAAACTGATCGTGGTGCTGATTGCAAGGAGAGTAGATTTTAAAGTAGAGAAGTCTTTTTGCAGCCAAACTGGTGAGATTTGATCTGCAATACTGTGCAGTTTTGCTCTTACTTAAAGAGGGGATACACTTGCAAGTTCAGATGAGGTTCACTTGGTTGATTCCTGGAACGAAGCATTTGTCTTTTGAGGCAAGGTTGAGTAAGTTAGGCTTGTTCTCATTGCAGTTAAGAGAAATGAGAGATGAGCTTATTGATTATGTAAGAATCTGAGGGGACTTTGATGGGGTAGGAGCTGCAAGGCTATTTACCTTTGGAGGAGTATCTAGAATTTGGGGGCACAGTTTCAGAATAAGGCATTCTTCCATTTAAGTGTTCGGTGAGGAGAAAATTTATTCTCTGAGGGTCATTAATCTTTGGAATTCTATCTCGAGAGCAGTGGTCACAGAGTCAATGAATACATTGAAGACTGAGTGGACAGATTTTTGATTGATTAGGGAGTCAGAGTTATTGGAGACAGGAGGGAAAGTGAAGTTGAGGCTATGATCAGATAAACAATTGTCTTCTAGACTGACCAAGCAGGTCAACTGGCCTGTCCTATTTCTCATGTTCTTGTGAGATTTCCAATTTGTCTTGAGTGATGAATGGTTGATGAGTAGAAAACTGCTCTGGGTGTACTTATAGACAATAGACAATAGGTGCAGGAGTAGGCCATTCAGCCCTTCGAGCCTGCACCGCCATTCAATATAATCATGGCTGATCATTCCTAATCAGTATCCTGTTCCTGCCTTATCTCCATAACCCTTGATTCCACTATCTTTGAGAGCTCTATCCAACTCCTTCTTAAATGAATCCAGAGAGTGGGCCTCCACTGCCCTCTGGGGCAGAGCATTCCACACAGCCACCATTCTCTGGGTGAAGAAGTTTCTCCTGAGCTCTGTCCTAAATGGTCTACCCTGTGTTTTTAAGCTGTGTCCTCTGGTTCGGCACTCACCCATCAGTGGAAATATGTTTCCTACTGCCAGAGTGTCCAATCCTTTCATAATCTTATACGTCTCAATCAGATCCCCTCTCAATCTTCGAAACTCAAGGGTATACAAGCCCAGTCGCTTCAGTCTTTCAGTGTAAGGTAATCCTGCCATTCCAGGAATTGACCTTGTGAACCTACGCTGCACTCCCTCAATAGCCAGAATGTCTTTTCTCAAATTTGGAGACCTGAACTGCACACAGTACTCCAGGTGTGGTCTCACCAGGGCCCTGTACAGCTGCAGAAGCACCTCTTTGCTTCTATACTCAATTCCTCTTGTTATGAAGGCCAGCATTGTATTAGCCTTCTTCACTACCTGCTGTACCTGCATGCTTGCCTTCATTGACTGGTGTACCCAGATCTCTCTGTACTGCCCCTTTACATAAATTGATTCCATTGAGGTAGTAGTCTGCCTTCCTGTTCTTGCTACCAAAGTGGATAACCATACATTTATCCACATTAAACTGCATCTGCCATGCATCTGCCAACTCTCATAACTTGTCCAGGTCACCCTGTAATCTCCTAACATCCTCATCACTTTTCACCCTGCCGCCCAGCTTTGTATCATCAGCAAATTTGCTAATGTTATTGCTGATACCATCTTCTATATCATTAACATATATTGTAAAAAGCTGTGGTCCCAGCACGGATCCCTGCGGTACCCCACTGGTCACTGCCTGCCATTCCGAAATGGAGCCGTTTATCACTACCCTTTGTTTCCTATTAGCCAACCAATTTTCAATCCAATCTAGTACTTTGCCCCCAATACCATGCACCCTAATTTTACTCACTAACCTCCTGTGTGGGACTTTATCAAAAGCTTTCTGAAAGTCCAGATATACGACATCTACTGGATTTCCCTCATCCAACTTCATAGTTACATCCTCAAAAAATTCAAGAAGATTAGTCAAGCATGATTTCCCCTTCATAAATCCATGCTGACTCTGTCCTATCCTGTTACTACTATCCAGATGTGCAGTAATTTCATCCTTTATAATAGACTCCAGCATCTTTCCCACCACTGAGGTCAGACTAACTGATCTATAATTACCTGCTTTCTCTCTCCCACCTTTCTTAAAAAGTGGTATAACATTAGCCACCCTCCAATCCTCAGGAACCGACCCCGAATCTATTGAACTCTGGAAAATAATCACCAACGCATCCACGATTTCCCGAGCCACCTCCTTCAGTACCCTGGGATGCAGACCATCAGGTCCCGGAGACTTATCAACCTTCAGACCTAACAGTCTCTCCAACACCAAATCCTGGCAAATATAAATTTCCTTAAGTTCAGGTCCTTCAGCCACTGTTACCTCAGGGAGATTGCTTGTGTCTTCCCAAGTGAACACAGATCTGAAGTACCCATTTAATTCCTCTGCCATTTCTTTGTTCCTAGTAATATATTCCCCTGTTTCTGTCTTCAAGGGCCCAATTTTTGTCCTAACCATTTTTTGCCTTGCACATACCTAAAAAAGCTTTTACTATCCTCCTTAATATTCTTGGCCAGTTTACCTTCGTACCTCATTTTTCCTCTGTGTATTTCCTTCTTAGTAATCCTTTGTTGCTCTTTAAAAGCTTCCCAGTCCTCAGTTTTCCCACTTATCTTAGCTATGTTATACTTTTTCTCTTTTAACTTTATATGTTTCTTTACTTCCCTCGTCAGCCACGGCCGCTCATGCCTCCTCCTGGGATCTTTCTTCCTTTTAGGAATGAACTGATCCTGCAACTTCTGCATTATACACAGAAATATCCGCCATTGTTCCTCCACGGTCATCCCTGCTAAGGTATTGCACCATTGAACTTTGGCCAGCTCCTCCCTCATAGCTCCATAATTCCCTTTATTCAACAGAAGTACTGTCACTTCCGACTGTACCCTCTCCCTCTCAAATTGCAGATTGAAGCTTAGTGTATTATGGTCACTACTTCCCAATGGCTCCTTCACTTCGAGGTCTCTGACCAATTCTGGTTCGTTACACAATACCAGATCCACAATTGCCTTCTCCCTGGTCGGCCCCAGCACCAGCTGCTCTAAGAATCCATCTCTGAGGCACTCCACAAAGTCTCTTTCTTGTGGCCCAATACCATCCTGATTCTCCCAGTCTACCTGCATGTTAAAATCCCCCATAACAACTGTAGTGACATCTTTGCAACAGGCCAATTTCAGCTCCTGATTTAACTTACATCCGACATCCAGACTACTGTGTGGGGGCCTGTAGATGACTCCCAAGAGGGTCTTTTTACCCTTAGTATTTCGAAGCTCTATCTACACTGACTCTACATCTCCTGACTCTAGGTCCCCCCGCGCAAGGGACTGAATATCGTCCCTTACCAACAAGGCCACCCCACCCCCTCTGCCCGTCGGTCTATCCTTACGATAGCACGTGTAGCCTTGAATATTCATTTCCCAGGCCCTGTCCACTTGAAGCCACGTCTCAGTTATCCCCACAATATCGTATCTGCGAATTTCCAAAAGAGCCTCAAGCTCATCCATCTTATGTCTAATGCTTCGTGCATTCATGTATAGTATTTTTAATTTGTTACTGTTGTCACCCTTCCCATCAACCCTTATTTCACTCAACCTTACAGCATGATGCCTTTCCGAGTTTTCTGCCTCATTAATACAGTTGTCTTTCTTGACTTCTCTTGTTCTAACTTTCCCTTCAATTTCCTTTTTAAACATCCAGCTTGTCCCCCCCACCCCGCTACTTAGTTTAAATGTAGCGGTGTTGCAGTAGAAAACCTGCCTGCCAGAATGCTGGTCCCTAACCTATTAAGGTGCAAGCCGTCTCTCTTGTAGAATTTATGTTTACCACAAAATATACCCCAGTGATCCAAGAACTTGAATCCTTGCTTCCTGCACCAGTTCCCCAACCACACGTTCAAGTCCATTGTCTCCCTGTTTCTGGCCACACTAGCCCGAGGAACTGGAAGCAAACCGGAGATAACCACCTTGGACGTCCTGCTTTTCAGCCTTCTTCCTAGTTCTCCGAAGTCTCGCTGTAGTATGTTCCTCCTCTTCTTCCCGACATCATTTGTGCTGACATGTACCACCACCTCTGGCTCTTCTCCCTCATCCTTGAGGATTTCCTGCACTCTGTCCGCGATGTCTTTCACTCTAGCACCAGGAAAGCAACACACCATCCTTAAATCCTGTCTGCTGCCACAAAAACCCCGGTCAGTTCCTCTCACGATGGAGTCCCCTATTACCACGGCTCTGTGCGATGTCCGACTCTTCCGCTCTGCCTCTGCGGCAACTTTTGATTGACAAACTTGGCCGCCTTGCGAACTGGCAGTGTCATCAGTCTCTGCTTCCAAAAACTTCAACTTGTTCCTGACAGGTACTTCTCCCGGGGTCTCTTCCACCTGTCTCCTCTCTGCCTTCCTCATCATCTGCTCCCTTCTGCTCTCTTCTGGCATGATTGGTGTAATAACATCGCTGAAGGTCTTGTCCAGAAAGATCTCGTTTTTCGGATGAGCCTAAGGTCTTCGAGTTCTTTCGTCAGCGCTGCAATATGCTCGGTCAATTGCTGAATGTGCACACATTTTCCACACATATACGAGCCAGACACACCAGAGTCGTTGACCTCCCACATCAAGCACGTAGCACACTGAACCAGCTGGGCAGTCATGTCTTCACCCTCTTCAACTGTGGTGTAATCACTTCACAAAACCTCCTTGTCAAAGAGTCCTGAGCTCAAGCTTCACTCTTCGATCTAAACTTCCTTAGACCCTCTTTTTGTGGCATGTCTGTGGACTCTTAATTAAGGTTAGAGGAGGAGGGAGGGACGGAGACCCTACTTTGTAGGACCTGGGGTTTAGAACACACCCACTCTAATAGTAATCACTTACCTTTCTGACCGGCTTTGCGCTCCGTCTGAACTTCCGCCCAGCTCCCGCCGCTCTCTGCTGCGAAAAAACTTATGTAAAGGTTAGGCTGCAGCATTTGGCAAAATTCCACTTCAGAATGAAACCTTTTATTGAGTGGATAGAATTCGGACTTAGGTTCACATGGGAAGGTCACAGTGATGCAGTAGCTATTTTATAACTGGTAATTTGTTTTGCTTAAACCAAACTCCTCAAACGTTACTTGATTATACTATGTATTGTTTGTATTACGTATACATTGTTTTAGAAGTTCATTTTTTTTAAAGATCCTATACGTGGGGTAATTTACAATCATTTAACCATTCATGTATTTCCATGAAAAAATATTTCAATGGACAACTCTTTTTCTTTACAAAATCCTTTCAATATTTAATACCTTCCTCCCTTTGTAAACCTGCAGCTCAAGAGCTGAATAATGAACTTTCTATCGTTGGCCTCTCTGTAAAAGTTTCTAACGCTAATTTGAAATCCTTTGACCTTTGTAGCAAATGCTTTATGCCTCATATGCATGTCTTCCTTTCATTGTCAAGCTGAAATTCATAATTTTTATTAGTGGGACAACAAAAAACCAAATCTATTCAATAATTTGCAAGGCACAAACCTCTTCAAACTGTCTTCAAATCAAAGTGTTTCCACCATCATACCTTCACTCATGATGATTACTTATGACTCACTAGGTCTGGACTGTAATCAAATCACTCCCCTTCTTCTCTCCCTAATAACAGAGAGAAAAGGGAGACCAGCAATGAAAGCTATCAATTATCCATAACATTCATCAGTGTCCATCATCTTCATCACCCAATAAAGGAGTGGGGAGAGAGAGCTCTCGCTTATTCTTCCCAGTTACTGAGATTCCTGAAACTGGATCCATCAGTTCAGGAATATGTTTACATGTCATTATTCTTTAGAAAATGACATTAAATTATGTTGTGTGTTATTACGTTACTTTGCAGTTTGAATCCTGAAGGCAATGTTAAAAATTACTGGGTGGCAATACTCATCAAAATGGGCAAGGAGGAAATGGACATTCTTTAAACAGAGAATCATTTTCATGGATTGTGTACGCTATTTAACATTTCTGAAATGCTGTTTTTAATATTTTCAGCATGGATCTTAGTCCAATATGTTTGTTTAATGCAGTTGCCAGCTAATGATCACTGCAGTGGATATCACTTACTTGACGTCTCAACTTTTCAGGCTCCTATTTGAAATATTCAACTGTCAAAAAAAATATTTATCAAACCATGTTGTCAAATCCTATGCTATTACAGGCTGTGAGTAAACTTCATTCATTGGTTTCACTTCCCCTGATGGCTGTGTTAGTATCAGGGACTGCCCAGTGAAGCATCACTAACTACAGAAGGAGGTGGGAAATCCCAAGCTCTATACTGATTGAGATCATCTCACCATACGATGGTGACGTGCTGGATCTTGGTCCCTTCAATCCAGAGAGGAGGGAAAAAATAGATTCCATTGATCATTCTGTGCCTGATCCTGGAAATCAGCTGGTATCCATCTGCATTGAGGAATGATCACTTTGGGGGAGGCAAACAGGTGGTATCTTTCATAACGAAGGCCTTTTTTTTATATGTCACCTTTATTTTATGACTTGACAAAACATCCCAGAGCAGTTTTTCAATCTCTCCACTGCAGGCACTCTGCCTCTATTCCTGATGAAGGGTTTTTGCCCGAAACGTCAATTTTCCTGCTCCTCGGATGCTGTCTGAACTGTTGTGCTTTTCCAGCAACACTCTCATCTAGAATCTGATTTCCAGCATCTGCAGTCCTTGTTTTTACCTTTTTTTCCCAGAGCAGTTCCCAGGGTATTATAAATCAATTTCACACCAAGACATACAGGGGTATTAGTGCAGATGACCAAATATGTAGTGAACACTTTTGAGTTCTAGCAGCCTCTTGAAGCAGAGAAGAGTGATGATGAGGTTTAGGGAAGGAAGGCACTAGAGTTTGGGGTCCAGGCAACTGAAGGCACAGTCACCAATAATGGAGTGTTTAAACTGGATATTCCAAAGAAATCAGAATTTGAAATATCTCAAAATTGTAGGGCAGAGGAGAACAAGGACAAGGAAGGGTAAGGCCGTTGAGAAATTTGAAAAAAAGGATGATAATTTTAAAATCAAGACATTACTTAGTTAGGAGCCAATGCAGACCAGTGAGCACAGGGACAATGGTGACTGGACTTGGTGTGAATTAAGATAAGAGCAGCAGAATTTTGGATGCCTTCAAGTTTTCTGAGAATAGAATTTTGGACTTTGCTCAGTGTGAATTGAAAGTGTCCAATCTAGAGATACCACAAGGCATGACCAAAGATTTCTGCATTAATTGGTTTGAGACAGGGAAGAGTTATCTGCTGATGGAGAGTTGTAAAGAGATTGTCCTGTTATGTGAAGGAAAGTTGGTTAGCTTCTTTGGAGAAAAGAGAAATATATTGAAGAGATGGCACAATGGCCCCGCCTTCTATACTGCTTTAAATTACATACATTTCATCTCCTTTCTCTCACAGGAAATAGATCCACTATTTCTGGCTAGATCTATTATTGATTTTAAAGTTGTGATTAATAGATTCTTGACAGAGGGTTTAAGGAGTAGGAGATGATGGTGACTGTATGGGAATTAAAGCACAGTTCAGCTGTGATCTCTTCAAATGGAGGAAGAACTGAAGGGGCTTTTAACGATTTCCTTTTTGTTTGCACGCCCTGTACTGGTTCAAAACTTTTGGTGGATCTGTTTTGTATCAAGGGGGAGCAATGAAAACTTCTGTCCATTTTCTATTATAGTATTAACATATGGACTAATAGATAATGAAAATATAAATTTACAAAAGCTGGTGAGTTGAGTGTGTTTTGTGTTGATAACAGAAATAAGTGTTTTCTTCCTGTTCACTTGCACACCCAAACAAAATGTCATCTTTTGTAAGACATTTACTT
This sequence comes from Chiloscyllium plagiosum, assembly GCF_037043375.1. Classification (NCBI taxonomy): domain Eukaryota; kingdom Metazoa; phylum Chordata; class Chondrichthyes; order Orectolobiformes; family Hemiscylliidae; genus Chiloscyllium; species Chiloscyllium plagiosum. The sequence goes on along the minus strand of NW_028270168.1, from coordinate 1,219,423 downwards.
ACTCTTGTGTTGCTGATACTTATTTTTCAAACTTCAATTTTTAATAAAAACTGTGGAAACTATACAAAAAAAATTACATTGTTTAGCATTACATTTAAATTTAAACCTCTCAATAGTGTTTGTATGTGAGTTCAATAAATTTTCATGAACTGGTGAAATGTGAGTTCTGTTTCTCATTCTGTTACTGTGCATTTTCTGTTAAGGTTACTGAAAAAATATTCTTAAAACTTTCCTATCCAGCAGGGGAAAGTTAAAAGATTTATGAGATCCTTGAAATCTCTAAAGTTTCCTGTGAACATTTTGTAAAATTTGAGAAGTAAGTGGGATTTTCCTTCATTTAAAAAGTAATTTTATTTCTAACCTCTTCAGTCTACGCAGTTCCATCTGTGAGCTCCTCCTGACAAGCTGGGCCTTGAAACATCTGAAAGATTGATCTTAAGTCAGGTAAAATGTATTTTGAAAGAGGAAAATGATTTGTAAATGGATAAAAGACAGGTGTCTTGGACAGACCTATTGAACTGAAAATAATATAGCTTAGTAAAGAACAATGGATGCTGGAAATCGGAAAACAGAAATTACTGGAAAGGCTCAGCAGATTTGGCAGCATCTGTGGAGAGAAATCAAAGTTAACTTTTCAGGTCAAGTGACCCTTCCTCAGAACGGCTTAGCGGTGACTAATGCATATTCTTTCATAATGGACACTTTGTACAAACAACTCATCTCCACCAGAAATTGCATTCAGCACATCAGACTGCAAATTAGTATTTGATTCACCTTGAACGTTATCATTGGCTGTAAACGATACCTGCATGTCCTTTCTGTTAGATTTAATGTTTGTGTTTTATTGCCTCAGAGACTTGATTTAATAAAGAATATTAACAAGAAATGCTATAGCTTGAATAAAAATTAAAGATTACTTTGCAATCTCTGAAAATACTTCCATATTAGGACAATAAGAATACAAGGCAATATCCTGTGGAAACCAAACCCTCCAATATTTCCAACGAATTGTTGTCAAGAGTAGCTACAATCTCCCTGCTTTACTGGCTGCTCCTCAATCTCTATGATCTCCTTGCTCCTGGAAACGCACATAGAAATCGATGAAATGGATCAGAAACTGGACCATACCTGAGAGACACCCTTCCTATCACCCATGAACGAACCATGTGTTTAGTTTGTACTTTCAGTGTTTTTTTGAACTGCTTTGAAAATTGTTGTAGCTGCAGCAACAAGTCAAATGTAAAAGAGGAAACAATATTGTCCTTGTTTGAAATGTGACCTCATTGATAGTGGGTAGTTCATCTCCCGTGGGTGTAATGTGAGCAAAGGTCAGGAGATTTCCCTTGTCACTTCTGATACCACAAAACGTCTTTTTCATTTGTTGTTAGATCTCACCGAGTCTTTTTATGACTTTGCCTTTCAATCAGCAGGGACCTGAGGTTTTAAGACAGGCTAGCAAAGAGAATTATCCTCTGTTGCTGCATCTCCAACAAATTCTCAATAAAGTGGAGGTGTTATTCCCACATTGCCACTCACAGGCACGATCTCCATCAAGGACATATTCAAAGGCAGCAACATCCTGTTCACAGCTACTTGCCTTACAAGATTTGCCATTCACCAGCCAATTACCCAAGACTTGGGCCTTTTTGGATTGAAAGGGATGATGGGTAGTAAGAGGTTTAAGCTGTATACAGAGGAGAAAGTGAGGTCTGCAGATGCTGGAGATCAAAGTTGAAACTTTATTGCTGGAACAGCACAGCAGGTCAGGCAGCATCCAGGGAACAGGAGATTCGACGTTTCGGGCACAGGCCCTTCTTCATTCCTGAAGAAGGGCCTGTGCCCGAAACGTCAAATCTCCTGTTCCCTGGATGCTGCCTGACCTGCTGTGCTGTTCCAGCAATAAAGTTTCAACTAAGCTGTATACAGCAAAGGTGGGCATTCAAATTTGAAATTAATCACTCTGATCAAACAGAACAAACACAGATCGAAAACACCTCCAAATCAGGCCAATTGACATCAACTCAAAATCCTCTCTCCAATTGGTATCAAACATGAATAGCGTCATGACCAAAAAAACTCTTGCAATCTGTTCACAGCTGCCATTGAGGTCCCAGTAGTGCAGTATGAACTAATTGTTTATCCTATCTAAGAAACAAGATCAAGTGTTATTTAGCTTACACTACGTTATTTTGCCCCACCCTGCAGTAAGGTTGTTAAAGGTGAGGTAGTGGTGAAGTTATTAAATAAATAATCCTGAGGCTAATTCTCTAGGGGTGTGGGTACAGATCCTACTCGAGCGGTTTTTCTCCTCCAAAAATTAGTTAATGAAAAGTTGGCTTGAGTATCCATAGAACTGTCATATTTTAACATAACACCTGGTTCTGTAATATAAAACAAAGGACTGCAGATGCTGGAAATCTGAAACGAAAGCAGACATAGCTAGAGAAACTCAGCAGGTCTGGTAGAAGAGAAAGCAAAGTTAACTTTTGAGTCTGGTGACTCTTAATCAGCTTCATCAGCAAGTTCTGTTTTGATTCATTAACATCCTCCAGTAAAGTGGTTGATGTGGTGTATATGGATTTCAGTAAGGCTTTTGATAAGGTCCCCATGGTAGGCTATTGCACAAAATACAGAGGCATGGGATTGAGGGTGATTTAACATTTTGGATCAGAAATTGGCTAGCTGAAAGAAGACAAAGGGTGGTGGTTGATGGGAAATGTTCATCCTATAGTTCAGTTACTAGATGTACCACATGGATCTGTTTTGGGTCACTGCTGTCTGTCATTTATATAAATGACCGAGATGAGTGCGTAGAAGGATGGACTAGTAAATTTGCGGATGGCATTAAGGTCAGTGGAGTAGTGGAAAGTGCTGAAGGATGTTGCAGGTTACAGAGGGACATAGATAAGCTGCAGAGCTGGGCTGAGAGGTGGCAAATGGAGTTTAATGGGGAAAAGTATGAGGTGATTTACTTTAGAAGGAACAACAGGAATACAGAGTACTGGGTTAATAGTAAGATTCTTGGTAGTGTAGATGAACAGAGAGATCTTGGTGTCCATGTACATAGATCCCTAAAGTTGCCACCAAGGTTGATAGGGTTGTTAAGAAGGCATACGCTGTGTTACCTTTTATTGGTAGAGGGATTGTGTTTTGGAACCATGAGGTCATGCTGCAGCTGTACAAAATTCTGGTGCAGTCACAGTTGGAGTATTGCATACAGTTCTGGTCACCGCATTATAGAAAAGGTATGGAAGCTTTGGAAAGGGTGCAGAGGAGATTTACTAGGATGTTGCCAAGTATGGAGGGAAGGAAAGGCTGAGGGACTTGAGGCTGTTTTCATTAGAGAGAAGAAGGTTGAGAGGTGACTTAATTGAGACATATAAGATAATCAGAGGGTTAGATAGGGTGGACAGGGAGAGCCTTTTTCTTGGATGGTGATGGCTAGCACGAGGAGACATAGCTTTAAATTGAGGAGTGATAAATATAGGGAGGCCACTTTTGGAATATTGCTTGAAATTCTGGTCTCCTTCCTATCGGAAAGATGTTGTGAAACTTGAAAGGGTTCAGAAAAGATTTGCAAAGATGCTGCCAGGATTGGAGGGATTGAGCTATAGGGAGAGGCTGAACAGGCTGGGGCTGTTTTCCCTGGAGCGTCAGAGGCTGAGGGGTGACCTTATAGAGGTTTATAACATCATGCGGGGCATGGATAGGGTAAATAGGCAACATCTTTTCCCCAGGGTAGGGGATTCCAGAACTAGTGGTTGAGGGTGAAAGGGGAAAGATATAAAAGGTGCAACATTTTCATGTAGGGGTTGGTGCGTGTATGGAATGAGCTTCCAGAGGACATGGTGGAGGCTGGTACAATTGCAGCATTTAAAAGGCTTTTGGATGGGTATATGAATAGGAAGGGTTTGGAGGGATGTGGGCCGGGTGCTGGCAGGTGGGGTAGATTGGGTTGGAATATCTGGTCGGCATGGACAAGTTGGATCAAAGAGTCTGTTTCCATGCTGCACATCTCTATGACTCTAAGAACCAGAGGGCAGTTAAGAGTCAACCACATTGCTACGGGTCTAGAGTCACATGTCGGCTAGACCAGGAAAGGATGGCATTTTTCTTCCCTAAAGGCATTAGTGAACCAGATAGGGTTTTCTGACAATTGACAATAGATTCATGGTCATCATTAAATTCTGAATTCCAAATTGTCACTGAATTCAAGTTTCACTCCATGGCTTGAAACCCGGGTCCCCAGAACATTACCTGGGTCTCTAGATTAATAGTCCAGTCATAAAGAAGTCAATCCAGGTGTTCCCCAACCATAAACCTTGTATGAACCAAAAAATCCACTCCCTACTGAAGCCCAAATGGGCAGCATTCAAGTCTGATGACCCAGACCTATACAGAAAATCCAGATATGTCTCTGCACAGCCATCAGAAATGCCAAGAGGCAATACCAGACCAAGTTAGAGGTCCAAACCTGCCAAACAGTCTCCCACCACCTATGATAAGGCTGAAACAACCCAACGGGATACAAAATGAAGCAGGGAAAGATAGTGGTCAAAGACACATCTTTCTTTGATGCGCTCAATGCTTTCTATGCTTGATTTGAGCAGAACACCAGCAGCGCAGTGTCACCTACCCCAACAGCCCCAGACACATCCGTTCCCTCAGTCACCACTGTAGACATCAAATCAGTCTTCCTGGGAGTCAATCCAAGGAAAGCAATGGGCTCAGATGGAGTCCCTGGCCAAGCACTTAGATTCTATGTGGACCAGCTGGCAGAAATATTCACTAACATCTTCAACCTCTCCTTCCCAAAAGCCAAAGTTCCCACCTGCTTCAAGATGACCACCATCATCCCAGTACCTACGAGAGCACATACAACATATCCTAATAACTACCGCCCAATAGCCTCTGATTTCCATAATCATCAAGTACTTTGGGAGCTGGTCATGGTTCACTTCAAATCTAGTCTCCCAGCCTACCTCGATCCCCTACAAACTGATATAACAAGTCCACAGTGGGTGCCATATCCCTAGCCTTGCACTCATCCCTGGAACATTTGGACAACAAAGACACCTACATTAGACTCCTGCTCATGGACTATAGCTCCACCTTCAACACCATTATCCTGCCCATACTGATCTCAAAACTCTGAGACCTTGATCCTAGCTCCACCCTCTGTAACTGGATCCTCAGTTCCTTACCCACAGACTGCAGTGAAGAGAGACAACTGCACCTCCCCCAAATAACACTCAACACTGGAGACCCACAAGGATGCATCCTCAGCCCCCTACTGTACTCCCTGTCCATCCACAACTGTGTTGCCAACTTCTAAATGAACACCATCTACAAGGTCATTGGTGATACCACCGTGGTGGGACGGATATCTTACAATGCTGAGTCAAAATACAGAAGGGAGTTGGAAGGCTTGGTTACATGATGAAATGAGAACAATCTCTCTCAATGTCGCCAAAACTAAAGAACTGATAATTGACTTCAGAAAGAAAGGAGAAGAACACACCCCATCTACATCAATGGAACTGAGGTTGAGAGGTTGGAAAGCGTCAAGTTCTTTGGAGTGATGATAATCAACAACCTGTCCTGGACACACCACATAAATACGACGGTCAAGAAGGCACAACGTCTCTGCTTCCTCAGGTGAAATTCTGCATGTCCAGATACATCATTGAGAGCATATTGTCTGGGGGTATAATGGCCTAGTACAGCAACTGCTCTGCCCAGGACCATAGAAAACTACAGAAAATGGTGTGCACAGCTCAGACCATCACAGAAGCCAATCTTCCATCTGTGGACTATATTTACACAGCTCGCTGATGCAGAAACACTGCCAACTTCATCAAAGACCCAGGTAATGCTCTCCAACAACCTCTTCGATCAGGCAGAAGTTATAGAAGCTTGAACACACACACACCAGCCGTTTCAGGAACGGTTTATTAGACTGATGAATGGACTCTCTAGACTCAAATATTGCTGATCTTGCTAACGTCGATCTCGCCTAGTGCATGCCCTGTGTAATGTAACCTTTATGCCTCTGTATAGGTCTTTCTGATCAATATGTCCTTGCTTACTATGATCTGCTTGTACTGCTCGTAAACAAATCTTTTCACTGCACCTCAGTACACTAGGCAAGCAATCAATCAGTACTGCTAGGCTGTCACCTCTCTCTGTGTCAAAGGTTTCCCTAAAGGGTTAAAATTAACTGCTGAATCATAATATAGGATATGTGTATAACCCCATCAAGAAAATTATTCCAATCTGAAAAGGTTGCAGTTCTCTTACTTTTGACAGACTTCAATACTCACTGAGATGTGGGCGTATAGTCAATGCATTAAGTTTACACCTTCGTGAATATTAGGAGTTCCCCACCATCTTTCAACCATTACATTGTTATTTTTTTCCATTACCACACACACCACATCCTCCTGTTCTTGTTTGTCTACCACATTGAAACAATTCAATCTTGTCAATGCTGGAATGAAATGTACAATGGATGAGATGGGTGCTTCCAAACCTTTGTCTTTGTGGCAGAAAGACCACGTTGTGTAGAAGGAGGCTGTTAGAGTGAATATAGCTGCCAAGAACAACTTATCACTGGTCTGCCTTTCTCTCCCAGAAGAATAAGAGAGGGCAAGAGATGATTATACATTTTAAGTGGCGTGTTAAAAATACATAATTGGGCAAATGAAAGTCTATTTATTGAAAGTAAATGAAATCCTCGTGCTGTGGTTGTTTTCTAATCTTGTAAAGAGAATAAATGACCCCCTGACAATATGGCTTTTTTTTAATAACACAATTTATGTTTGCAACAAGGATTAATTTCTCAAACTGAGTCAATGCCCTGACAGTTGAAAGTATTGCTCGTAAGTGATGGATTGGACAGAGAGATGAGCAATTAGCCTTTTCCCAGTGGTTGGAGAGTCATCGATCAACTTTTATGTTAAAAACAGTACACAAGTGCAAGTTGTTATTTTGCAATGAACAAACTTCAGTTCAACATGAATTCAGAACAACAGAACTTGAAAGATTTAATTGAAAAACATTATCTCAAAACTCAATGTACGTTCAGAACAATCTGTTGCCAGTTTGCCAGATGAAGCTAAATGTATCTTTGAAACAAAATTCATTTCCCTTGTTTATACTTAAAAGTACACAAAACCAGCCATACTGTACAGCATGGTGGCTCAGTGGTTAGCACAGCTGCTTCACAGCGCCAGGGACGCAGATTCAATTCCAGCCTCAGGTTACATTCTCCATATATCTGCACTGGTACTCTCTAGGTGCTCCAGTTTCCTCCCACAGTCCAAAGACGTGCAGGTTAGGTGGATTGGCCATGGGAAATGCAGGATTAGAGGGATAGAGTGGCTGGGTAGGATGCACTTTGGAAGGTTGGTGTGGACTTACTTTTTTGTTTCAGCAGCAGGAAGAGTGGGAGCGTGAACAGGAAGCTGACAGGAAGGTGAACACTGGTTTAAAAACTTACCTCCTGAATAGGCGGAATGCACACTGAGCAGGAGCAGACACAAGACAGCTGATTAAGTGAAGTACTGTAATATATTTGGGTTGTTGCGTTACCTGAAACACTACTTAGGCAGTGTCTCCCACCCATCCTTCTCCCCTAACCAAAAACCCAAGGTTCTGTGTGCCGGATTGGTAAGGTAACCAGTTTTTAAAAATTCTTCATTTTTCTGCAGGCTCTTTGGGAATTTAGAATAGTGGGAATGGCAGTTAGGGCAGTTGAATGTTCCTCCTGCAGAATATGGGAGGTAAGGGTCACCACTAGTGTCCCTGCTGACAGCATCTGTTGGAAGTGCAACAACTCCAGCTCCTCGTAAACTAGGTTAGGAAACTGGAGCTGGATGAACTTCGGATCATTCAGAAGGTGGAGGGGTTTATTGAGAGGAGTTACAGGGAGGTAATCATACCTCAGGTACAAGAAAAAAGCAGATGGGTTATCGTCAGGGAACAGAAAAGGGAACCAGCAAATAGTGCAGGGATTCACTGTGGCTGTGCCCCTCAATAATAAATATACTGTTTTGGATACTGTTGGGGGGATGACTTATCAGGGTAAGCAATGGGGTACAGGTTTCTGGCACAGAGTCTGTCCCTGTTGCTCAGAAGGGGAGGGGGGAGATGAGCAGAGCATTCATCACTGAGGACTCCATTGTTAGGGGGAGAGATAGGAGGTTTGAGAAGATTTGTAGTTCAGGTTGAGGTTCTGGATGGAGGTTTGCTCACTAGGCTGGAACATTCATTTTCAGACGTTTCGCCACCAGACGTGGTATTATCATCATCAGTGAGTCTCTGGATGAAGCACTGGCGGCATGGCCCACTTTATATTTATGTGACACATCTCGGAAATGACTGCCAGACTACTCAGACCCCTTGGTATCATGGTAGCCCACAAACCCACCAACACACTAAAACAGCACCTAATTAACTTGAAAGACCCTATACAGACAACAAGCAAAACTAATGTCATTTACAAAATACCTGCAAGAACTGTAACAAACATTGGACAACTACATTGGACAAACAGACAGAAGACTAGCCAGCAGGATACATGAACATCAACTAGCCACAAAACAACATGACCCTCTCTCACTAGTATCCTTACATACAGATGAGGAAGGACACCACTTCGACTGAGACAGCACATCCATCCTAGGACAAGCCAAACAAAGACATGCACGAGAATTCCTAGAAGCATAGCATTCCAAACAGAACTCTATCAACAAACACATTGACTTGGATCTCAATTAGCACCCCCTGCGAAAAAGAACAGGAAATGACATCACCCACAGGAAATAACATCGCCAACCCAAGGAAACCTAAATACATAACTTTCCAGCTCAGCGAGCAAACCTACATCCAGAGAAAGGAGGTTTTGTGAGAACGAGAGAATCTCATAGTTAGTGTGTTGCTTCTCAGGTGCCAGGATTTGTGATGTCTCTGACCATGCTTTTGGGAGCCTTGAGGGGGAGGGGAGGGGGAACAGCCCCAAGTCATGGTCCACTTGGCACTAAGGACATAAGTAGGAAAAGGGGTGGGGATTTAAGGCAGAATTTCAGAGAGCTAGGGTGGAAGCTTAGTGGTAGAACAAACAAAGTTACTATCTCTGGTTTGTTGCCCGTGTCACATGCTAGCGAGGTGAGGAGTAGGGAGAGAGAGGAGTTGAACACATGGCTACAGTGATAGTGCAGGAGGGAGGGTTTTGGATACTTGGATAATTGAGGCTCATTCTGGGGTAGGTGGGACCTCTAGAAGCAGGATGATCTACATCTGAACCAGAGGGGTACCAACATCCAAGGAGGGAGCGTTTGCTAATGCTCTTCGGGAGGGTTTAAACTAATTCAGCAGGGGATGGGATCCTGAATTGTAGCTCCAGTGTACAGGAGGTTGAGTGCAGTGAGGTCAGAAATGAGGTTTCAAGGTCACAAGAGTTCAGGACAAGCAGGAAGGTGGTTTGAAGTGTCTACTTCAACACTAGGAGAATCCGGAATAAGATGGGTGAACATGCAGCATGGTTTGGTACCTGGGACGGCGATACTGTGGCCATTTCAGAGACATGGATAAACAGGGACAGGAATGGTTGTTCCAGGTTCAGGGATTTAGATGTTTCAGTAACAATAGAGAAGATGGTAAAAGAGGGGGAGGTGTGGCATTGTTAGTCAAGGATAGTATTACAGTGGCAGAAAGGACCTTTGAGGACTCGACTACTGAGGTAGTATGGGCTGAGGTTAGAAACAGGAAAGGAGAGGTCACTGTATTGGGAGTTTTCTACAGGCCTCTGAATAGTTCCAGATATGTAGAGGAAAAGACAGCAAAGAAGATTCTGGATAGGAGCAAGACTAACAGGGTAGTTGTTATGGGGAGCTTTAACTTTCCAAATATTGACTGGGAATACTTTAGTTCAAGTATTTTAGATGGTCAGTTTCTGTCCAATGTGTGCAGGAGGGCTTCCTGAAACAGTAGGTAGACAGGCCAACAAGGGGTGAGGCCACTTTGGATTTAGAACATAGAACATAGAAGAATACAGCGCAGTACAGGCCCTTCGGCCCTCGATGTTGCGCCGATCCAAGCCCACCTAACCTACACTAGCCCACTATCCTCCATATGCCTATCCAATGCCCGCTTAAATGCCCATAATGAGGGAGAGTCCACCACTGCTACTAGCAGGGCATTCCATGAACTCACGACTCGCTGAGTAAAGAACCTACCCCTAACATCTGTCCTATACCTACCCCACCTTAATTTAAAGCTATGCCCCCTTGTAATAGCTGACTCCATACGTGGAAAAAGATTCTCACTGTCGACCCTATCTAAACCCCTTGTACACCTCTATCAAGTCACCCCTAAACCTTCTTTTCTCCAATGAAAACAACCCCAAGTGCCTCAACCTTTCCTCATACGATCTTTCTACCATACAGGCAACATCCTGGTAAACCTCCTCTGCACCCGTTCCAGTGCCTCCACATCCTTCCTATAGTATGGCGACCAAAACTGCACACAATACTCCAGATGCGGCTGCACCAGAGTCTTATACAACTGCAACATGATCTCAGTACTCCAGAACTCAATTCCTCTACCAATAAAAGCCAGTACGCCATATGCCTTCTTCACCGCACTATTTACCTGGGTGGCAACTTTCAAAGATCTGTGTACATGGACACCAAGATCCCTCTGCTCATCCACACTACCAAGTATCCGTCCATTAGCCCAGTACCCCATCTTTTTATTACTCTTACCAAAGTGAATCACCTCACACTTAGCTACATTGAACTCCATTTGCCACCTTTCTGCCCAGTTCTGCAGCTTATCTATATCCCGCTGTAACCTGCCACATCCTTCCTCACTGTCTACAACTCCTCCGACTTTCGTATCATCCGCAAACTTGCTCACCCAACCTTCTTGGTACTGGGTAATGAACCAGGCCAGGTGTTAGATTTGGAGGTAGGTGATAGTGACCATAATTCAGTTATGTTTACTCTAGCGATGGAAAGGGATAGGTATATAAGGCAGCACAAGAGTTATTGCTGGGGGAAAGGCAATTATGATGTGATTAGGCAAGATTTAGGATGCATAGGATGGGGAAGGAAACTGCAGAGGATGAGCACAATTGAAATGTGGAGCTTGTTCAAGGAACAGCTACTACGTGTCCTTGATCAGCATGTACCTGTCAGGCAGGAAGGAAGTGGTCGAACGAGGAAGCTGTGGTTTACTAAAGAAGTTGAATCTCTTGTCAAGAGAAAGAAGAAGGCTTATGTTAAGATGAGACGTGAAGGCTCAGTTAGGGCGCTTGAGAGTTATAAGTTAGCCAAGGAGAACCTGAAGAGAGAGCTAACAAGAGCCAGGAGGGGATATGAGAAGTCATTGGCAGATAGTATCAAGGAAAACCCTAAGGTTTTCTATAGGTATATCAGAAATAAAAGAATGACTAGAGAAAGATTAGGGCCAATCAAGGATAGTAGTGGAAAGTTGTGCGTGGAGTCAGGGGAGATAGGGGCAGCACAAAATGAATATTTTTTGTCAGTATTCACACTAGAAAAAGACAATGTTATCAAGGAGAATAATGAGATACAGGCTACCAGACTAGATGGGATTGAGGAACACATGGAGAGGGTGTTAGCAATTCTGGCAAGTATGAAAATAGATAAGTTCCCTGGGTTGGATGGGATTTATCCTAGGATTCTCTGGGAAGCCAGGGAAGTGATTGCAGAGCCTTTAACTTTGATCTTTATGTCGTCATTGTCTACAGCAATAGTGCCAGAAGACTGGAGGATAGCAAATATTGTCCCCTTGCTCAAGATGGGATTAGAGACAACCCTAGTAATTATAGACCAGTGAGCCTCACTTTGGTCGTGGGTAAACTGTTGGAAAAGGTTACATGAGATAGGATTTATAATCATCTAGAGAGGAATAAGTTGATTAAGGATAATGAACACAGTTTTGTGATGAGTAGGTCATGTCTCACAAACTTTATTAAGTTCTTTGAGGTGGTGACCAAACAGGCAGATGAGGGTAAAGCGATTAATGTGGTACATATGGATTTCATGAAGGTGTTTATTAAGGTTCCCCATTGTAGGCTATTGCAGAAAATATGGAAGCATGGGATTGAGGGTGATTTAGCATTTTGGATCAGAAATTGGCCAGCTGAAAGAAGACAGAGGGTGGTGGTTGATGGGAATGTTCATCCTGGAGTTCAATTACTAGTGGTGTACTGCATGGATCTGTTTTGGGTAACTGCTGTTTGTCATTTTTATAAATGACCTAGCTCAGGGTGTAGAGAATGGGTTAGTAAATTTGCAGATGATACTAAGGTCTGTAGAGTTGTGGGTAGTGCTAAAGGATGTTGCAGGTTACAGAGGGACATAGGTAAGCTGCAGAGCTAGGCTGAGAGGTGGCAAATGAAGTTTAATGCAGAAGAGTGTGAGATGATTCACTTTGAAATGAGCAACAGGAATAAAGAGCACTGGGCTAATGGTAAGATTCTTGGTAGTGTAGATGAGTAGAGAGATCTCGGTGTCTGTGTACATAGATCCATGTAAGTTGCCACCCAGGTTGATAGGGCTATTAAGAAGGCACACAGTGTGTTATGGACTAGGCCATAACACACACAGGAAGATATTCACTCTCCTTCTCTGTATATACCTTTTGATATAACTGTTTTAAATTCTCAACTTTCTTCTGTAACTCAATAAGTGTAGAAGAGCTAAAGATACTTGCATGTTTACCTAGATGCTCCTGCTTTGTCCCACTTACCTGATCAAAAAAAGTCTCGCATAAAGGTATGTCAGCTTCCTTATCTGTGCCTTTTGAACTCTCTTGCTTCAACTTGTGCCTCTGTGATCTTGTGACCACACAATCAGGGACAATTCTTGGATAAAGATCCTTCATTTCTTCAGTTGCCTGCGTCTCCACGGGCTTTTCAACTAGAGTAGGCAGCACACCTACCAATGAATGAGCTATATCATTTGCAAGGTAAATTTGCATTCCTGGAGCTCAGAGTGTGTCCAGTACTCCTACCACAATTCTCCACTCTTCTCTGGACTCTCTAGCCTCACTTTACATAATCAAGCACTTTTTGTCTCACCATGAATTCCTGTTACCAGTACCTTTTCTGGCAATAGTCCTTCAGGAGTACATATCTCCTCATCCTTCAGCATTACAGGCTGAGAAGATCCTGAATTCCTTAATATTGTAACCTCTTTCCCTGCTACTCCTGGCCCAGGTGAATAAACTTTACCCTTGCATGTACATTTTTAAGCAGATCTGGCACTTCCTCCTTAATCAACTCTGATCATCTTGTACACTCTGAGGCAGTTGTCTAACTTCCCTTGTGCTTTTTGTTACTAGTCCAACAAAACTCCCAGGCTTGTTCAGTTTTCCTACATCTGGCTTTGAAAGGATCAAAACTCTGGTGTGGCTGCACTTGGAGTATTGCGTACAGTTTTGGTCACCGCATTATAGGAAGGATGTGGAAGCTTTGGAAATGTTTCAGAGGAGATTTACTAGGGTGTTGCCTGGTATGGAGGGAAGGTCTTATGAGGAAAGGCTGAGGGACTTGAGGCTGTTTTTGTGAGAGAAAAGAAAGTTGAGAGGTGACTTAACTGAGACATACAAGGTGATCAGAGGGTTAGATAGGGTGGACAGTGAGAGCAGTTTTCCTCAGATGGTGATGGCTAGCACAAGGGGGCATAGCTTTAAATTGAGGGGTGATAGATATAGGACAGATGTCAGAGGTAGATTCTTTACTCAGAGAGTAGTGGGGCGCTGCCTGCAACAGTAGTAGACTCATCAACTTTAAGGGCATTTAAATAGACATTGGATAAATATATGGATGATAATGGTAATGTATAGGATAGATGGGCTTCAGATTGGCTTCACAGGTCGGCGCAACATCAAGGGCCAAAAGGCCTGTCCTGCGCTGTAATGCTCAATGTTCTAAGACTTGATGGGCTGAATGGCCTGCAGCCATGCTCTATGGATTTTGTGAAGCTCAGAAACAAATACCCAAAATGTCGATTCTCCTGCTCCTTGGATGCTGCCTGACCTGCTGCGCTTTTCCAGCAACACATTTTCAGCTCTAAGAAAAGCCAAACTAGAATCACAGGTGCTGCCAGATCATTGATTTCTTCAAACACTTACTGTCTTTGTTTCACTTTTCCAGTATCGACAGGACTTTGCTTTCAATCAATACCATAGTATGTACTAAATTACCTGGTTTCATACCTTTACAGAGGTTTTCAATATGTATACTGTCAGAGGCAGGTTTTTGGCAGTGTTGTTCCAATTATTTCATGATATTTTCATATAGTACTTAAGCTCAACATTGAAATGAATTTAAATTCCTCAAAACTTGATTCTCTGGGTCAAAGTTAATACCAATAAGGTGACAAAGAGGAGCTACAAGGATTCAATATAGTGATGGCTCAGAGGTGATACTTTACTTTTGAGGACACAATAAGGAAGAACAGTAAATGCTAGTGAACTTTTTAAATATCAACCTGTTCAGAGACGGTATTACACATCTCTGGAGCAAGTGAGACTTTAGCCTGGACTTCTTGGCTCAGAGATAGGGTCACTACCACTGCACCACAAGAGTCCAATGCTAGAAATAACAATAGATGCCCAAAACAGCAGCGATTGCATCTTGTGCAGTCATTGAGGAAAATACAAAGGAGCATGTTCTCTTTACTAACTGTCTACATCTCATCAGTGACACTGTTCTCAAAACTCACCCCGAATTTCCAGGTTGTAGTTTACTTGCAGGATCCAGCAGTTAACAGCACATAGAGCTTTGTCGCAGTAATTAAATCTTTGAATGCATTTAAATAGATTTATTTAGTATTGTCACTTGTACCTAGGTACAGTGAAAGTGGATAGTGTCACCACATTCCAGCACCATCTTGGTTTACAAAATAAATTACAGAATAAATTGTATAAATGGTAAAAATAACTGAATAAATTAATACCAAATTAATATTACTGAGGCTGAAACAGCTTCAAAAGTTCATCTTACTCTCTCCATAGACTTCATCCCCTCTGCCCTTCCAGTCACTGCTATCTAACGTTGTGCCGGGTTCCTGAAAATGTGCTCCTTTCCCATTGGCACCATCGCTTCCATGTCTGGAGACACTCACGCTGTATGGATCCTGTAGCCTCCCCTGACTCTAGATATCAACCGATGGGATCCTGGCTTGTCTCCTGATGCTGCCAGTCAAGATGGAGATACACAGGTAGATGATCAGAGCAGCTGCCCTTATGGCAGAGAGAGAACATTACCTCCAGGATGGAGATAGTGGGGGATTCAGTGATAAATATCAAGGGGTGATGGTTAGATTCTCTCCTGTTGGAGATGGTCATTGCCTAGCCTTTGCGTGGTGTGAATATCACTTGTCAGCCCAAGCCTAGATATTGTCCAAATCTTGCTGCATTTGAACATGGACTACTTCAGTACCTGAGGAGTTGCGAATGTTGCTGAACATTGTGCAATCATTGGCGAACATCCTTACTTCTGACCTGAATACTGTGTGCTTTTTGGTCTCCTCATTTAAGAAGGACTTTAATGCGTTAGAAGCATTCTGACATTTACTTGACTCATTCCTGGGATGGGCAGGCTTCTTACGAGCAATGGTTACACAGGTTTGCCCTCTATCAATAAGGGTTTAAAAGAATAAGGAATGATTTTATTGAAACACATACTGACTCCTCCTCCTGAGGAGTTTTGACAGGACGAATGCTGGAGGGATGTTTCCCCTGTAGGAGAGACTTAAACTAAGGTCACAGGTTAAAAATAAGGGATCTTCAATTTAAAATTTAGATAAAAAGAACTTGTTCACTCAGAGAATTGTTAAGTCTTTAGCTCTCTCTTCCACAGAAAGCGGTGGACATGGGGTAATTAACTAACAGGGACAGTCAAAAGGTATGAGCCAGATGGAAATGTGGAGCAATTGAATCAGCCATGACCTTATTTCATGGCAGAGAAGTCATGTGGGGCACGGCCTACTCCTGCTCTCAGTTTGTATATTTATAGTATTATTACTAACCTTTAATTGATGGCATTCAAATTAATTCTCTTTGTCAGGTTAACCTCATGGCTCCGACTTTGCCATTTAGAGGTTCGTTTGTAACATTAGCAACATTGCCCCCTTGAGGAAATGACATGAATTAGAACTTATCCTTTTCATAAGAACATTAAGAACAGAATTTGATGATGTTCCACACTGGAGATTACAGGGCATGGGACTAGGGGACATACTGGCATGGATTGAGATTTGGTTAATAGACAAAAAACAGAGTATAGAGATAAACGTATCATTCTCAGATGGCAACATGTTATTAGTGAGGTACCACAAATTTTATTACTGGGTCTACAACGGCTTATAATCTGTACAAATGATTTAGATGTGAGAACCAATTGCCATATTGCCAAATTTGCTGATGACACCAAACTGTGCTGGAATGGGCTTGACAAAGTGTAATATGAAGTTATTTAGTTTAATAGAAAAGCAACAGAAAGCTCAAATCGAGAGAGTTTGGGAGGTGTCCATGTCAAAAGGAATCTTGTCCCTGTTAATTAATCACTTGAACTTAGTATGCAGGTGTATCTGTGAATTAGAAAGGCTAATGGTATATTGGCCTTCATCACAAGAGGATTTGAATACAGGAGTCAAGATGTCTTGCTGCAATTGTATGGAGCTTTGGTGAGACCTCGCACAGACTTTTATGTACAGTTTTAGTCTTTTACTTATGGAGAAATGTACTTACTATGGATGCTGACCAGATTAATCCCTGAAGGCAGGATTATCCTATGAGGATGGATTAGGACTGGGCCTGCATTCTCGAGAGTTTTGAAGAATGAGAAGTGATCTCATTGAAGCATATACAATTCTTCCAGGGTGTGACAGGATGTTTCCCCAGGCTTGTAACTCCAGGTCATTTAGGACTGTGAAGAGGGGCAATTTCCTTACTCAGAGGTGGTGAATATTTGAAAGTCTCCACCCCAGAGTGTGGTGGAAGCTCAATGATTCAGCAGGTTCAAGACAGAAATTGATAGTTTCTAGAAACTAACAACAAGATATATGGAGATAATGTGGGGAAATGGCATTGAGTTAGAAAATCAATAATGGTGAAGCAGACCTGATGGGATGAATGGCCTACTCCTGTTCCTATGTTGATTTCGAAGTGATCCACCCATCTCGATTTACAAGCACATAAAAAATGTGTTTTGGTGAATATGAAAAATATACACATTAATCTCATTCATTCGCCATTTGAAAGCCTACCTTAATTTATCCAAATAGGTTGAAATGATATATTTGCCATTTCTGGGACACAAAGTATCAAGAAATTGAAATGGAGCATAAAACCAGTTACCCAGCAATTTGAAAGCAAGCAATGACAACGTCTCTTATAATAAAATGAAATAACTCCTCTCAACTCAGTTGATGTTAATTTTTTTTCTCAGCAAGTCTGAGTTCGAATGGACATCATGCAAGCAAGGCCATTCAGTCCCACTGGTCGATACTGGTGATGAGGCTCTGCATGAGCCCCTTCCTTACCCACATCCTTTCTCTTGCATGCAGTTTTTCTTAACTTCTCTTTAAACTACACCTTGTGACCACAGGTTCCACATTCTCATCAATTTCTGGGTAAAAAGATTACTGCTGATTTATTAGTGACTCATTAATGATTGCATCTTGGTCTTTAGTTTATAATATCTCCACAAGTTGAAACGGCATCTTTGCGAGTATCCTATTACAACCTCACATAATCTCCATCAGGTTACCAGTGAGCCCTTTGCTTTCCAAGTAGATCAATGAGTAAATGTTCGTTCACAATTTAAATCGTGTGGAATGCTCTTTATATATGAATGATGCAGTCCTGTCTATATCATTGGGTCAGGTCAGTCATTCTGAGAAAGTCAATACTCAATGTGCTTTAGTCCATCTCCCCATTTACTGTTTCAAAACATTTTTTGTAATTTTGCCCTGAAAGCTTGGTCCATTATAATGAGGTTTCATTTTAAAAATATATAATTTGTTGAGGAATGATCTCAATGGAAAAATCAAACCGAGGGCTCTTATTTGCCTGGGCCTCAGCGTTTCAGTTATGAAGAGAGGTTGGACACACTGGGATTGTTTTCCTTGGAACAGAACAGATGAGGGCAGATATGACTGAGATGTTTAAAAAATTATGTGGAGTGTAGACAGGAAGAAACTTTTTCCCTTGATGTAGGGATCACGATCGGGGCATGGATTTAAGGGAAGGAGTAGGAAGTTTAGAGCGGAGGGAAGCTTTTTCACCCAGAGGGTGGTGGGAATCAGGAATTCATTGACTGTCAGGGTGGTAGACACAGAAACCCTCAGAATATTGAAGAATGTGCACTTGCAATGCCAAGGTACACAAGATTATGGGCCAAGTCCTGGAAAATGGGATTAGAAATAGTTAGGAGGCTGTTTTTAAATCGGCACAGACTCAATGGGTCAAAGGGCCTTTTTCAGTGATGCAGACCTCCATGACAATGACTATTGCTGAAATAGAAATCATAGCTGTGACCAGCTTTCCATTCCCTTTTCCCAGCAACAAATCATGAAACTATTTTTGATTTTTCTTGATGCATCTTGCAACCAGCACGTTAAAAGCTCAAATGCTAGATTAGCAAGTCAGAATTCAGGAGCTCAAACCCTAAAACAGGCTGTGAAATTGAATTCTACTGAATTTATAAATTGTGGGCCAGCATTAGAATCAGATGGGAAAGTTTTTGATTGTATTAAAACTTTTCAACTGATTGTTGGGTCTGAAGTTGGGGGGTGGAGGTGCTCACATTGTAAATTTTATTTACAACATTGCTGACTGACCTTTTACATCCAAAACACTTTACAAATTCTGGTTCTGATCTACTTAAGATTCCTTCTAAGTGAGTATTATCTTCAAATCTAGATACTCAGTTCTCTGTTCCAGACATGAGTATGATTTTGTGAAAAATGAGATCCCAGGACTGATCTCTGGGAAGCGCTACTTATCACAACCTGTCAATCAGATTGTGGTAAGTAGCACTTCATCCTTGCTTTCTGCCTCCTGCTCCCAAACCAATTTCCTCTATAATTGTTGCTAATAATTGACAGTGCATTTCAAACAAGTTCATCAAAAAAAAATTATATTACCAGCCTTAAGAGTGACCTCCTCAATAACTCAACCTCAAGTCATTATTTTGTGCCCAAAATAAGGCCTTACTGTCTGGTCTGAGAAAGTTTGTCAGGAAGCAATCACAATTGTGTCATAGATGTGCCTTGTCCATCCTTGGAACTAATAGACAATTCATTAAAGATTCATCAGTTGTGTAATGAATGTAATTTGACCACTATAATCTCAGCTCCTGTTGTAGTGAAGTTGATGGTATGTACAGACAAGAGACCTGGTTGAAAGAGATTCTGCTGAGGGCATATGAGCAGCTAAAGGGCTAAATTAAAAAGCAGAACCAAAAAAGGTAATAATCACCAGATACAGATTAGCAAGAATAATAGTAAGCAAGCAACAGCAGATAATTAAGAAGGAAATTCATGACTGTCAGCAAAATATATCCCAGTAAGGAGGGAAGATTCTAAGAGAGGGATAAATCAACCAAAGAGGTTAAGGAGAGTATAAAGTTGAAAGAAAAAGCATAAAAGGAGGCAAAGGTCAGTGATAGCTGCAAAGTCTGGGATTAACTCAGAATCCAGCAAAGGACAACTAAAAAGATAATAAGGACAGAGAAAATAAACTATGGTGGCAAACCAGGAAGAAACTTAAAAACTGACAATAAGAGCTTCTTTAAAGAAAGCGAGAACTCAAAGTGAGCACGGACATTTAGAAATCAAATCTGGGGAGATAGTGGAAGAGTTTAACAGATATTTTCGATTAGTCTTTAAGTGCAAGATACTTCCAACATCCCATTTATACTAAAGAATACAGGGGGAGAAATTAAATACCATCTCCATCACTAGAGAAACAATATTAGACAAAATAATGGGGCTAAAGGCAGATAAGTCCCCTGGGCCCTTATGGCTTGTATCCTAGGATCCTAAAAGAGGTGGCTGTAGAGATAGTGGAAGAATTGGTTGTAATTTAGCAAACATTCGTGGATTCTGGAGAAGTATCAGAGGATTGTGACATCCCTATTCAAAAAAGAATGGGTGGAGAAAAACAGGTAACTATAAGCCTATTCGCCTGACATCTAATGTTGGAAAAGTTTTGGAATCAAATATTAAGGAAGTAATAGCAAAACATTTGGAAATTCTTTGTTTTATCAAGCAGAGTCAGCATGACTTAATGAAAGGGAAACTGTGCCTGACTAATTTAAGCTTTTTGAGGAGGTCTCAACTGGAATGGATAGAGGGAAACCAATAAATGTGTTTAATTTGGACTTCCAGAAGACATTTGACATGTATCGCACAAAAGGCTAAGTCATTAGAGCCAACAATGTTGGAGGTAGTATATTGAAGATAGATGAAGAATTGGCTCATAGACAGGAAACAGCAATTGGGGTTGGAGGATGGGAAAGAATCAAAATAACTGCAGATGCTGGAAATCAGAAACAAAACCATAAATTGGAGAAACTCAGCAGGCCTGGCAGCACGTGGAGAGAGAAATAGAGTTAATGTTTCGCGTACAATGATCATTCTTCAGAACTGGGGATAAGGGGTTATATATTTCAGGTTACCACTGGGATTCCACAAGAATCAGTGCTGGGACTGTAATTGTTTACAATATATATTAATGACTTGGAGGAAGGAAATTACGTACTATATCCAGATTTACAGATGACACCAAAATAGGTGAAAAGGCAAGTTGCATGAGGGATGCAGAGAGACATTGATATGTTACGTAAGTGGCAAAACTTTGGCAAACGGAGTACAATGTGGGAAAATGTGAAGTTGTTCATTTTGGAACGGAGAACCGATTGTACATAAAAGGTATGTACAATCTGTAATTCTTTTAAGGTTTTCATCAATTATGAAGGCCTAATTGTGATTTTCTTGAATAATAAGACATTCTTGTCTATGTCACCATGTAACCCTTGACCTGGACACAGTACCAACAGGAAAGAAGCAATGTGACTCAAAACAATGAGAGCTAGAAGCAGAAGCTTTGGTATGGAATTGTTTTCTGTTTCACAGAAAAGACAGGAGTTGTTGGGGTAATGTGTGAACTAGCTAAAAAGTTACAAGAATAGCAGAGATGTAAAAGATGGACATTTTCCCAGAAGTGGTCAAATGGTGAAACTGGGCATTATTTGTTGGTTGGTGGAAAAACAATGTTGGAAAACTAGATTAGCAGAACTGTTATGACCTCAGGGAGGAAGGGTTCATTGATGATGATGACAATCATACCCTAGAACTTATCATCTGTCCAGTGGGAATAAAGGGAAATGCATTATGATACTGTACAGTTACACATTGCACGAGTGATGCGTAACAGGTGTTTGCGATTGTCTAAGACTATTGTTGCTGTGCAGAGTATTTAATGTGAAAGTTCCATTTGAATTTAAACTTGCATTTGTCTTTTAAAGCTCAGATAATTTCTATTTGTTCTTATTTGTGTTAAAATAAAAGCTACAAAAATTGGAATCTCATATGCTATTTCTTTATTGGGCAAATCATTTAATAAATTTAGTCACTTTGGCTTGCAGGGCCTCACTGGGATCAAAAAGGTTTCTTTTCCTGAGACTAGCCAATATTTAGCAGGAGATTTTCTTCATTCATTTACAAAACACCCAAATGAGACAATAAATGTAATTTTCAAATACATTTTCAGAGTTTCTTTGGTTGTGTATGCATCTATGTAGAAAAAAATTTATTTTTTGAATCAAGTGACAATTTCTTCTACTTAATTCAAAAGATGAGCTGACGAGGTCATGAAACAGTTCAGGATGGCATGGCATTTAACTAAAGAGATTTTACTCAGTTCTATTCCTGTACATGGTCAGGACAAACAGTCCCATTTTTCATCTTAAAATTACTCCAAATAGAAACACAAAAGTGAGACAAGTTGAAAATTCATTTGCTAATTTATTAACAGTAAAGAAATATATATATATATATATATCATTGCACTAGTAATATTTTCCTAAAAACTTTGAAAATCATAGTTTATACCCTTAAGTGATTAAATTCATATTAATTAAGGCCATAGCCCATGTTAATGACCAACTATGCTGCAATATAAATGTAATGTCAAACATACATTGTGCAGTAAATTCTCATTCCTTTGCATTCACACTGCAGTGAGGATTCAGAAAATTGGCAGTACAGATACACATGTCAGAAGAAGGAATGAAGGAGCTGGGCCACAGGGTCTCTATTTGAATTAAATCATTATGATAACATGGTTATCTACAAAGAGAACAAACATTCAGCTTATTCCTGATCATTAATGCAACAAATAATCAAGATACTTTGAAGTGGTCCAATCAATAGGAGCTTGTGACTTACAGTTCAAAGGGTCCTGAACATTCCAATTATGGCATTCACGATAACCTCCTGTTTAAAAGATACAATTCCTTTGGTTTGGCTTCATGAATGTCACAACCTCAGGGTTTCCTTTACTGGGCCTTTGGCTGGTGGGATACAGCTCACCCTGTTGCTTAAAGCCACCTATGAGGGTTGTCACTTGAGTTTACAATTTGGTTTTTAATTCATCTATCAGCTCACTCATCCCTTTTTTTTCTGAGAAATTGAATTCAAGATTAAAACTACAATTGCAATTCCTGGCCAGTGCAGAAAGTAAAACAAAGAACAAACAACTTTTAACATTTACATTGTTATATACACCCATGGAACCCTTCCTATGTGCCCGGTTACAGCAGAAAATTGGGAAGCCCCACTAGTACAAAGATTCAAATTTTAGAAACCTGATGAATACTGACTGTTTGTTCATTGTGAAGCAGTCTCATCATTTACTGGCACTTAGGGTGCTGGGAACTTGGGAATTTTTCAGAACTCAGTAGAACTTCCACAGCCACAGTGCGTCCTGTATCATATGAAGCATGTGGTAAGGTCCTAGGAAGATATCCAGTGAAAAGGGATTGGATTCTTGTGCAGGAAACAAATGGTTCACAATGAATTAACAATTCTGGAAAGCGATACAATATCTTTGAAGAGATTTAATGCTGCATAGATTTAGGATTGTGGAAGTGAGTTTGAACATCTAAGTGCACCCTGAGAAATTGTGGAATTAAACATCAAATAGAGAGCATAGTAATATGGACAAAAAATAGATGTTGTCATTGCCACCCCCATCCTCTGTACCCCAGAACTTCAAATGACCATTTGGCCTGTAAACAGCTTGGGAATAAACACACAAATAATTTGGCTTCAGCTATTTGACCCCACTCCATCTGCTTTATAAAATGTACATTTATACTGAAGAACATGATCACAATTTTAAATTAATTTGTGCAAGCCAAATATTGTCTCTTTAGAATATACTTGTTTCCAAGTGTGCTTTTTAAAGATTTATTTTCAAATAACTGATGCTTCCAGCAAGTGAGGGGCCTATTTAAGGGCCAATAATAAAAATCAGGTTCTTTGATTATGTGTAGCTCAAAAGATAAAAAGTTTGGCTAATTCTAAAATACCCTTAGCATTTCTCTGCAAGAACAATCACCCTCAATGATCAAATAGTTTCACAGACATAGCCATCATTTAATAGAACTGAAACCTGCCAAGTTCAGAATTTTCCCTGTGGCCATATCCATTTAAAATGATCAATCAATTGTTGAATATGACAACTGTTAACAACTTGTACAGAAAAACAATTATATTTCCAGGTGAAATTTGGCAGTGAGTGGATTCTGTTCCATTGAGTGTTAATGTTTAAATAATGATGAATACTTTGTTTCCAAACAGTTCTCTGGTTTGCAATAGGAACTGCAAAGCACACAGTTATATGTCCCACTGGGGTGGCAAAGTAGCTGCACATTAATCTAAGATAAGGATAGGAATGCCAACTGAAAGGATTTGGATGTGGGACAATCAACAGAATGGTGCCATTATTGCTAAAGGAGGGCTGGTGCAATTTATTTTTCTGAAATCCAACAGGGTAGTTGTTATAAATGCCCACTGAAATTTTGGTTTAATCTTTTATTATTATTAATAGTTATTATTACTAATTTTTCAGTGTATAATATAAGCTGTTCACTTACCAACAGAACTACCAACATCTAGAAAACAAATCATTTTAATTATGCAGCTCTCAGGCAGCACCACAAGCCTCTGCTTTTAGAGGGGATGGTCATCATGAAAATCCAGCAAGTGACCATCCTCAAAATTAAACTCAAAGATTCATGAAAGACAAGTCATGACCAAGTCCTTAGTTGCCTGTTTTACACTTGTAGATAATGGTATATAGGTGGGTTTCTCCAATAAACAAGTGGAGGAGGGAAACTGCAAACAAGAGAGGAGTGCAATATTTGAAATGTGCAAAGTTTCCAGACAGCTCATTTAAAGATTGAATACAAAGCTTCTGTTCCAAAGCTGGCCAATGCATGTTTGTAAAGGGAAAACAGGGAAGTGTAAAGCAACATCTTTGATGAATGTTTTCCCTTCTCCCCTTGGCTCTGAGGAAGAACCCTCCTTTACTGAAACAGAGCTCACAAAGCCAGTGCAGATGTTATAACAGGAGCGTCCTCAAATACTAGCTGCATCACTTAAATGAAGGTGAACAGAATTAAACATTTCACTCTACAGGAAGACGATTGTTGATGATATTGTATCATTATGTATTCACTTGCTAAAAACAAGATTTAAGAAAAACTTGATTACACAGAAGACACATTAACTGCAGAGTTTACAGAAAGCTTTGAAATGACTGAAAAAAAACCATATTGTCCATTTGTATTTGACTAGATTGAAGGTAATTCAGTGCTCTCATAAGACTACAGAAATAAAATTAGTGCCAACATTTATTTCAACAAAACTTAAATAAACCCTACATCCAGTGAAAATAGAATTCATACAAAAAAAAAATCAGTGAAAGTGGAATGACAGTCTCTTCATTAGAGACTGGAGAAATTAGCTTTTTTTATTCATCATTTTCATTTACTTGTGATAAGTGTACCAATTTCAAGAATTTAAGAGCCCCTGATATTGATTGATTTGGATTTACCAATTAATTATCAAAAATCAGACAATTCAAGGCTTTTTTTTAAAAAAAAAAGAACTTGCACTTTATAAATATATATCAAAGCTCCTTTCTCAGCTACCAGCAATCTAGCCTTGGGTCCAAATCTTCATCTTAGCCTTTCTATCATTTCTCAAATACAGAACGCATGAGGTGTTATAATCCAGTGACAATTACAAAGAACCTTCAATTCAGTGACTGTCCTTGAACCAGACCTCAGTTGGCTTCAGAGAATATAGCATCATTACCCAATGAACTGACTGTATTGCAGTGCTCCAATAAGACTGAACTCAGGTTAGGTTGGGAGCTGGAGAATGAGGCATTTTGAAACCTGGAAGTTGCAGCTTTCTGCCATTGGCTCCAGATAATGCCACATTCTAAGATAAAAGGAAATCAGTGCCCAAAATCAACCCCTGTCTTTGCACACTGAAGAGACTCAGGTTAGAAATCCAACATCACCTTCATAATAACAAAAGAATGAGGGAGGGGACAAAATACCAAAAGATAGGCAACTTGTGAAAGCCACATTATGGCCTGTATGTAGCTGCTGTCATTAGCAGGATAGTGGTATTATAATTTATTTACAATTTCAAAACCACAAGCTGAACCACAGCAAGTGACTTCTTTAGGGAGATCACTGGAAAGACAGTCTCTGATTTTTGATAGAGGACTTTTTTTGGCTTCAAGTTATTAATAGTCATTCTGCCTTATAAGTTAACAAAAGAGAATAAATTTCTAAGTAATTGCTGGTATTGATTCACCGATAAAGTAACCCCAAATCCCCTCATTTTATACGATAAGTGTGCTTCCTCCTGATTCTTTTTAAAATGTAGTTATTTAGACAGGGAAACATTATATCCTCATTGACAAATTTTAAAAGTCTTAAACCACCTCCTTTAACATGCATCTTGTTGCCATAGAAACCACAGCATTGAGTCAGGTGGTGGTGTTGCAATTGCACAATCCAGAATGACTAACAAAAATTATCCTCGCTCGTCTGAGATACCTCTGATCTCTGACTGTAATTAGCACAGCGACACTTTTCTGTCTTCTGCTTTCATGGAATTCAGTTACAGTATAAAGTAAAAGGTGCAGCACTCCAGGCAAATGTTTTCTTAGTTTTGCATAAACAAGGCCATTACGTTTCAGCAGAAAAGCTTTTCTGAAGAATTGCTCATTTTGGATTATTTCTGTCTTCCAAGGCATGGAGATTGACTTTGAGCGCAGTGAACTCTGAGGTTTGACGCCCAAATTCTTCAGTTACTCTTGCAGGGCCAGCTGTCCATTTCCAGCTTCCAGCTTCCCTACATTTAGGAAGAAAAATGTTTTAATTCTCAGATGTTTAACTGATGTGGATAAATCTCTCAAACATAACCTTCCACTTCATGCAAAATCATTTGCAATTTAGAGATACAATTTTATATCAGCCAGGTTTAGAGGAATTTATTGCTGAATTTTTAACTCTTTCCTATTACAGCACAAAGTCATTTTAATGAAAATTTTCAAACAGGCCTCTGAACAGGTCAGGATCAAACAGATTTCCTTCATTTACTGTCTGACCAAATTACAATCTGTTCATTAGAACAGAGGAATGATGCAAGAGAGGGCTGGGTAATAGACAAAGGGGAAGGTCAGTGGCAGATAGAAAACTGGCTAACCGGTCAAAGGCAGAGAGTGGTGGTAGATGGTAAATATTCAGCCTGGAGCCCAGTTACAAGTGGAGTTCCGCAGGGATCAGTTCTGGGTCCTCTGCTGTTTGTAATTTTTATTAATGACTTAGCTGAGGGAGTCGAAGGGTGGGTCAGTAAATTTGCAGATGATACGAAGATAGGTGGAGTTGTGGACAGTGAGGAGGGTTGTTGTCGGCTGCAGAGGGACTTAGATATGATGCAGAGCTGGGCTGAGGAGTGGCAGATGGAGTTCAACCCTGCCAAGTGTGAGGTTGTCCATTTTGGAAGAACAAATAAGAATGCGGAATACAGAGTTAATGGTAGGGTTCTTAGTCAGGTGGAGGAACAGAGGGATCTTGGGGTCTATGTACATAGATCTTTGAAGGTTGCCACTCAGGTGGATAGAGTTTGTAAGAAGGCCTATGGAGTATTATCGTTCATTAGCAGAGGGATTGAATTCAAGAGTCGTGAAGTGATGTTGCAGCTGTACAGGACTTTGGTTAGGCCACAGTTGGAGTACTGTGTGCAGTTCTGGTCGCCTCACTTTAGGAAAGATGTGGAAGCTTTGGAGAGGGTGCAGAGAAGATTTACCAGGATGTTGCCTGGAATGGAGAGGAAGTCGTACGAGGATAGGTTGAGAGTTCTCGGCCTTTTCTCGTTGGAACGGCGAAGGATGAGGGGTGACTTGATAGAGGTTTATAAGATGATCAGAGGAATAGATAGAGTAGACAGTCAGAAACTTTTTCCCCGGGTACAACAGAGTGTTACAAGGGGACATAAATTTAAGGTGAAGGGTGGAAGGTATAGGGGAGATGTCAGGGGTGGGTTCTTTACCCAGAGAGTGGTGGGGGCATGGAATGCGCTGCCCGTGGGAGTGGTAGAGTCGGAATCATTGGCGACCTTTAAGCGGCATTTGGATAGGTACATGGATGGGTACTTAATCTAGGTTAGAAGTTCGGCACAACATTGTGGGCCGAAGGGCCTGTTCTGTGCTGTATTGTTCTATGTTCTATGTTCTATCCCTCTGCTCCTCCACCTTACTAAGAACCCTACCGTTAGCCCGGTATTCCGCATTCTTATTTGTCCTTCCAAAATGGACAACCTCACACTTGACAGGGTTGAACTCCATCTGTCACTCCTCAGCCCAGCTCTGCATCATATCTAAGTCCCTTTGCAGCTGACAACAGCCCTCCTTACTATCCACAATTCCACCAATCTTCGTATCGTCTGCAAATTTACTGACCCACCCTTCGACTCCCTCTTCCAAGTCATTAATAAAAATTACAAACAGCAGAGGACCCAGAACTGATCCCTGCGGAACTCCACTTGAACTGGGCTCCAGGCTGAATATTTACCATCTACCACCACTCTCTGACTTACTATGTTTATGTCTACTATGTTCAGGTAGACACCATAAACATTCCACAGATATCATTTAGATACACAACTTTAAGTCTTATCATTTTTAGTCCTATTCACAATATTAGAATCATAGAATTCAGCCCATTGATTCCAAACTGACCCTCCAAAGTGCATTCCACCCAGATCCTTCCTCCCTCCCCCCCACCCCCACCCACACCAACCCCCCAATCCTGTAACACCACATTTCCCATGGCTAATCCACCTAGGCTGCACATCCCTGGACACGATTGGCAATTTAGTATGACCAATTCACCCAAT
Source organism: Chiloscyllium plagiosum (assembly GCF_037043375.1). Taxonomy (NCBI): domain Eukaryota; kingdom Metazoa; phylum Chordata; class Chondrichthyes; order Orectolobiformes; family Hemiscylliidae; genus Chiloscyllium; species Chiloscyllium plagiosum. The sequence continues at coordinate 1,190,891 of NW_028270168.1, read as the reverse complement.
CTGCACATCTTTGGATGGTGGGAGGAAATCGCAGCACCTGGAGGAAATCCATGCAGACCTGGGGAGAATGTGCAAACACTACAATGACAGTCGCCTGAGGCTGAAATGAACTTAAGTCCCTGGCGTTGTGAGCCACTGTGCTGACCCGATGTCGTTGGAATTCTCTATCACTTCTTATTTCTGATTCTGCCCTTGTTCTTGTCTCTGCTGTCTCCTAGTTTTGGTAGGTATCCCTCTTCTGGAGGTCCAAGTATACCACATCTACAGGTTTCCTTTTGATTAACTCCACTTGTTAGAACTTTAAAGACTGGCAAACTTGAGAAATAGGTAAAAACAATGACTGCAGATGCTGGAAACCAGATTCTGGATTAGTGGTGCTGGAAAAGCACAGCTGTTCAGGCAGCATCCGAGGAGCAGGGAAATCGACGTTTCGGGCAAAAGCCCTTCATCAGGAACAGCTGTATTCCTGATGAAGGGCTTTTGCCCGAAACGTCGATTTTATTGCTTCTCGGATGCTGCCTGAACAGCTGTGCTTTTCCAGCACCACTAATCCAGAAACTTAAGAAATACTATTTCCCTTTAACAAAATCATATTGATTCTGTTTGAATGCATTAAGCTTTTCTTAATGACCTGCTTTTCTTCCTTAATAATGGACTGTAGCATTTTTCCAATGACATGTTAGATCAACTGGTCTATAGTTTGCTGCTCTTCGTCTCCCTCATTTCTCGAGCAGGTACATTATTAAACCTTGCAACCAACCTGGAACCCTCTCAGAATCCAGCAACTTCAGGAACATTTCAGCTAATGCCTCCTATGTCCCTGCAGTTACTTCCTTTTAAAAATTAAAACCTTTTAATTTCCCTCTTCCTTTTTATTAATTCCCCAATCACATCCTCCATGGATCCCATCCACATCTTTTACATACCTGCAGGACCATTTGCTGTTTCATTTAATATTTTTTGTCAGTTTACTTTCAAAATCAATTTTCTCCCTTTTAAAATGGTGGGCCATCAGGATTTGGAAAATTATCTGCCGTCAGTCCCATTCATTTGTCATATACTTTGTCCTCATGTTACAAGACCTTACCCCTCCCCTTGCCACCTTGTTTATCTGATTTCTTTTTAATGTTAATTGTGTCTACCACCTTGAAGACCAATGCAAAAATATGGTTGAGTAGTTGAAACTAAAGCAGATCAGACAATCTTATAGAATTGCAGGGCAGGTTTGAGGGGCCAAATTACCTACTCCTGCTCGTATTTCATATATTTTTACATTCTATAGTTTTTAAGAAAGTTGTGTGGGAAAGACATTTTTCCCATATCCCTGCAAATACTCGAAGAAAAAGAGACTGAAAGCAGCATTTTTCAAAACCTTGCATTTTCCCTGATGATTTACTCCCCTGTCTCTTTCCAAAAGGGTGGTACGGTAGCTCAGTGGTTAGCACTGCTGCCTCTCAGCACCAGGTTCCCAGGTTTGATTCCAGCCTCGGGCGACTGTCTGTGTGGAGTTTGCACATTCTCCCCGTGTCTGCGTGGGTTTCCTCTGGGTGCTCTGGTTTCTTCCCACAGTCCAAAGATGTGCATGTCAGGTGAATGCAAGGTTGTCTTTATTCCAGGATCTGGTTTGTACCAGTTGGTCTTCCTGCTCATCTTTGTAGTTACCTGGTGCTCACCTTCCACTCTACCAACCTTTGCATAAACGCCCCTGGTGCTCACCTTCCACCCGACCAACCTTCGCATAAACGCCCCTGGTGCTCACCTTCCACCCTACCAACCTTCGCATAAACCAAATCATCTGCCAACCTTTCCGCCACCTCCAAAAAGACCCCACCACCAGGGATATATTTTCCTCCCCCCCCCCCTTTCCGCCTTCCGCAAAGACCGTTCCCTCCGTGACTACCTGGTCGGGTCCACGCCCCCTTACAACCCACCCTCCCATCCTGGCACCTTCCCCTGCCACCGCAGGAATTGCAAAACCTGCGCCCACACCTCCTCCCTCACCTCCATCCAAGACCCTAAAGGAGCCTTCCACATCCAAAGTTTTACCTGCACATCCACCAATATCATTTATTGTATCTGTTGCTCCCGATGCGGTCTCCTCTACATTGGGGAGACTGGGCGCCTCCTAGCACAGCGCTTTAGGGAACATCTCCGGGACACCCGCACCAATCAACCAAACCGCCCCGTGGCCCAACATTTCAACTCCCCCTCCCACTCTGCCGAGGACATGGAGGTCCTGGGCCTCCTTCACCGCCGCTCCCTCACCGCCAGACGCCTGGAGGAAGAACGCCTCATCTTCCGCCTCGGAACACTTCAACCCCAGGGCATCAATGTGGACTTCAACAGTTTCCTCATTTCCCCTTCCACCACCTCACCCTAGTTCCAAACTTCCAGCTAAGCACTGTCCCCATGACTTGTCCTACCTGCCAATCTTCTTTTCCACCTATCCACTCCACCCTCCTCCTTGACCTATCACTTTCATCCCCTCCCCCACTCACCTATTGTACTCTATGCTACTTTCTCCCCACCCCCACCCTCCTCTAGCTTATCTCTCCACCCTTCAGGCTCTCTGCCTTTATTTCTGATGAAGGGCTTTTGCCCAAAACATCGATTTTACTGCTTCTTGGATGCTGCCTGAACTGCTGTGCTCTTCCAGTACCACTAATCCAGAATCTGGTTTCCAGCATCTGCAGTCATTGTTTTTATCTTTGTAGTTACCTAGTAACGTACACAGCTAAAATTGCACTAAGAACATAGCTGCATAAACACATTCAGAAAAAATCACAACTCAGTTTTAAACTATTCTAACATCTGAAAATCTTCTTTTGAAACCATCGCTTTCACCTTCAGAGTTAACTACTCTGATACACACCTGGCTGACCTTGCAACTGCTGTTAATTGTTATCAGATTCTGTTATCGCTTGGATTTACATACAGTAGGGAACTAAATGATGATTATGATGATGATGATCAGGACCCGATTCCAAACTCCCTCTGACATTGACAAGATCCTTAAAGTTATCAATGAATGGCTTCATTAAAAAAAAATTAAAAAGCATCTATTCCATTGTTACTATGGAACTAATTGCTTCTATAAGGAGTGTGATGTGTGAATTAACTTTATTAATTAACATAGAGGGTGCAAGAGGAGGATGGGTGGTTGCTTGGCATATGATACCATGGAGGTGGCATAAACAGGGCAGGGAAATGTGCGCATGAGGTTTGAGGGGAGGGCTAGTGGGTTTTCCTCTTTTGGTTATAACTGGATGAAATCCTGCAGCATTAAGCTGTGCCTTGTAAAGAGAGAGCATTCACCTCTACACCCAGCAGGCAAAGCTGAGTGTGAATTCTTTCCTAGGTCCATTGGTCCCACTGCAGCCCACCTGTGCAGTCCCACATCTTCCTTCACTCCCTGCTGCAGCATCTTTACTGTCAATGTACCAATGCTCAGAAATTCCCTGTCTATTCCCTTAAATTTTCTTTCAAACATACCCTGGATAAGCTTCAGGTTACCCAACCTAATATCCTGCAATGTTTATGCCTCAGTAAATATTGTGAAGCAACATGGAAAATTTTCCTAAATTACAGGTATGTTACTGTTGGAATAATATATTATTGCTGCTCATCTTGCAAAGCCCCCTGAGCAAATTACAGCTCTTATTCCAACAAGTAAAAATGAGAAGGTATGTTAACACAATAAATCACACAAATTATGGGGGTTAGGAAAGTGTTTTTAAAACTTCAAAGACCTTGTGCACGATGGCCAATTCCAGAAACTTCCCAAAAATAACATGTTGGGTTGCCAGTTTGGTGCTAAATCACAACTTCTATAAAATGGAAGTAAACAGACAGGGAGGAGTAAGAAAGAGATGAAGGAGTGATTGACAAAATTATCACATCTTTTAACTTTATTCAAAATGTTGAGTCATTGCAAAACATGTAGCTTCAAAATCACATTAATGCAACGCTGGTTTCAGAATTCAATGCCAAAAATATAAGCTGTTTAATATTCAAAACTGAACTTAAACAGTACAGAAATGTTGAAGGAGGAGTGAAACAACAGTCTCATGGAGTGAATCTGACCATCGCCCCTTGACATTCAAAGACATTACCTTCACTGAATGTCCCACTATTGAATCCTGGGGGCTACCATTGACCAGAAACTGAACCGAAGGAGAGATTTGCGTAAGGGGCAGGGGATAGAGTCATACAGAGTCATAGAGATGTACAGCATGAAAACAGACCCTTCAGTCCAACCCGTCCATGCCGACCAGATATCCCAACCCAATCTAGTCCCACCTGCCAGCACCCGGCCCATATCCCTCCAAACCCTTCCTATTCATATACCCATCCAAATGCCTCTTAAATGTTGCAATTGTACCAGCCTCCACCACATCTTCTGGCAGCTCACTTCATACATGTACTACCCTCTGCGTGAAAGAGTTGCCCCTTAGGTCTCTTTTATATCTTTCCCCTCTCACCCTAAACCTATGCCCTCTGGTTCTGGACTCCGCGACCCCAGGGAAAAGACTTTGCCTATTTATCCTATCCATGCCCCTCATAATTTTGTAAACCTCTATAAGGTCACCCTCAGCCTCCGACGCTCCAGGGAAAGCAGCCCCAGCCTGTTCAGCCTCTCCTTGTAGCTCAGATCCTCCAAATCTGGCAACATCCTTGTAAATCTTTTCTGAACCCTTTCAAGTTTCTCAACATCTTTCTGGTAGGAAGGAGACCAGAATTGCATGCAATATTCCAACAGTGGCCTAACCAAAGTTCTGTACAGCAGCAACATGACCTCCCAACTCCTGTACTCAATACTCTGACCAATAAAGGAAAGCATACCAAACGCCGTCTTCACTATCCTATCTACCTGCGACTCCACTTTCAAGGAGCTATGAACCTGGTGTCATTTGCAAACTTACTAAATGTACCTCTTATTTATGTAAATGGCAAAAAGTAGAGGGCCCAGCACTGATCCTTGTGGCACTCCACTGGTCACAGGCCTCCAATCTGAAAAATAACCCCCCACCACCACCCTCTGTCTTCTACCTTTGAGCCAGTTCTGTATCCAAATGGCTTGTATTCCATGAGCTCTCACCTTGCTAATCAGTCTCCCATGGGGAACCTTGTTGAACGCCTCACTGAAGTCCATATAGATCACATCTACTGCTCTACCCTCATCAATCTTCTTTGTTACCTCTTCAAAAACTCAATCAAGTTTGTGAGACATGATTTCCCACGCACAAAGCCATGTTGACTATCCCTAATCAATCCTTGCCTTTCCAAATACTTGTACATCCTGTCCCTCAGGATTCCCTGCAGCAACTTGCCCACCACCGAGGTCAGGCTCAACGGTCTATAGTTCCCTGGCTTGTCTTTACCGTCCTTTTTAAACACGTTTGCCAACCTCCAGTCTTCCGGCACCTCACCTGTGACAATCGATGATACAAATATCTCAGCAAGAGGCACAGCAATCACTTCTCCAGCTTCCCACAGTGTTCAAGGGTACACCTGATCAGGTCCTGGGGATTTATTCACCTTTGTGCACTTCAAGACACCCAGCACTTCCTCCTCTGTTATCTGGACATTTTGCAAGATGTCATCATCTATTTCCTTACAGTCTATATCTTCCATATCCTTTTCCACAGTAAATACTGATGCAAAATATTCATTTAGTATCTCTCCCATTCTCTGTGGCTCCACACAAAGGCCGCCTAGCTGATCTTTGAGGGGCCCTATTCTCTCTCTAGTTACCCTTTTGTCCTTAATATATTTGTAAAAACCCTTTGGATTCTCCTTAATTCTATTTGCCAAAGCTATCTCATGTCCCCGTTTTGCCCTCCTGATTTCCCTCTTAAGTATACTCCAACTTTCTTTATACTCTTCTAAGGATTCACTTGATCTATCCTGTCTATATCTGACACATGCTTCCTTCTTTTTCTTAACCAAATCCTCAATTTCTTTAGTCATCCATCATTCCCTATACCTACCAGCCTTCCCTTTCACCCTGACAGGAATATACTTTCTCTGGATTCTTGTTATCTCATTTCTGAAGGCTTCCCATTTTCCAGCCGTCCCTTTACCTGCGAACATCTTCCTCCAATCAGCTTTTGAAAGTTCTTGCCTAATACCATCAAAATTGGCCTTTCTCCAATTTAGAACTTTAACTTTTAGATCTGGTCTATCCTTTTCCATCAGTATTTTAAAATAGAATTATGGTCACTGGCCCCAAAGTGCTCCCCCACTGACACCTCAGTCATCTGACCTGCCTTATTTCCCAAGAGTAGGTCAAGTTTTGCACCTTCTCTAGTAGGTATAGCTTTAAATTAAGGGGTGGTAGGTATAGGACAGATGTTAGGGGTAGATTCTTTACTCAGCGAGTCGTGAGTTCATGGAATGCCCTGCTAGTAGCAGTGGTGGACTCTCCCTCTTTATGGGCATTTAAACGGGCATTGGATAGGCATATGGAGGATAGTGGGCTAGTGTAGGTTAGGTGGGCTTGGATCGGCGCAACATCGAGGGCCAAAGGGCCTGTACTGCGCTGTATTTTTCTATGTTCTATGTAGGTACATCCACATACTGAATCAGAAAATTGTCTTGTACACAATTCCTCTCAATCTAAACCTTTAACAATAAGGCAGTCCCAGTCGATGTTTGGAAAGTTAAAATCCCCTACCATAACTTCCGTATTATTCTTACAGATTGCTGAGATCTCCTTACAAGTTTGTTTCTCAATTTCCCTCTGACTATTGGGGGGTCTATAATACAATCCCAATAAGGTGATCATCCCTTTCTTATTTCTCAGTTCCACCCAAATAACTTCCCTGGATGTATTTCCAGGAATATCCTCCCTCAGTGCAGCTTTGTTGTGCCTTTGGACCAAGGTGGCTGAGGGAGATCTGTTGAGGTGAATGGACTTATTAGGAAGAAATACAAGAAGGAACTATTTCAATTAGCATCAAGATTAATAATTAAGGGGTAGAACTTTGAAGTAATTGATGGAAGGATTAGAGAGTATTTGAAGGCTTCTTACATGGGTTTAGAATATTCCAAAATGCTTTACAGCGAATGAGTGTTTTTAAAGGGTAGCCATTGTTGCAACATTGGAAACCCAATCTGTGATGTCATACAGTAATGTGATAATTCATGATCAGATCATCTGTTTGTGTTGATGATTGGCCAGAACATCATGTTTCATGCCTCTCTCTCTCTCACAAAGTCATGCCGTGGGATATCTTGTTTTAATCAGGAATAGCAGGAGCCTCAGATAAACAACTATAAGCAAAATACTGCAGGTACTTGAAATGGAAAATAAAATCACAAAATGCTGAAAATACTCAGCAACTCTGGCAATGTCTGAGTCAAAAAATAGAGTTAACATTTCAGGTCAATGATCTCTTAGCAGAATAAAGACTTTAACTCATTTCCCTTAATCACTGATACCAGAACAGTGCAGTATGTTCAACAGGTCCTTTTCTAAAACCCTGATTCGACACCTCATTCAAACCTCTGACAATGTCGCTGTTCCTTGGTTCTGTATTAGTTTAAAGGGAATGGGGATCAGAAACCTGCTACCTGAAAAAGGGATTCAGGCAGAAAACCAAAATCCACTGTAAGATAACATGGCTATGAACTTGAAATGCTGGAACCTGTAGAGATTACATGAGGGAAGCAAAACATGAAGGCCACATGGTCTCCTCCTGCACTGACTGATTCCATTGCAAAAGAATCTCCTCACAAAGCAGATCCATTCCTTTCAATTTCAAAACAAATATTTTGCATCTGTCTTTATCAAAGATGAGGATACTGCTTTTGAGAGGAGGAAACTGCCACATTAATAAGCAAGTAGTCTTGAATAGATTGTTGGCACTTCAGGTTGACAAGGCACCAAACCAGGTGAGATGCATCCAAGGATTGTGAAGGTAGTAAGGGTAGAAATTTCAGAGGCACTGGCCATGATCTCAGTCTTCCCTAGACTTGAGGTGCCAGAAAACTGGAGAATTGCAAACAATACAGCCTTGTTCAAGAAAGGATGTAAGGATGATCCCAGCAATTAGAAGCCGGTTGGTTTAATATGGGTAGTGGGGAAACTTTTAGAAGTAATTACTCTGGATAAGATTAATAGTCATAAAGGGAAAGTTAGGTTGATTAGGAAAATTCAGCGCAACTTCTAAGAGTGAAATAGTGTTTAACTAATTTGCTGGAGTTTTCGGAAGAGATAACAGAAAGGGTTGATGAAAAAAATGCTATTTGATGTAGAAGGTGTTTGATACAGTGCCACACAACAAACTTGAGAGGATAAGATGTAGGTCATGAAATAAAATGGACAGTGGCAACTTGGCACAGAACTGGCTGTCTGAGGGGAAACAGAGACGGTCAATCTTCTGGACGAGAGAAAGGTTTGTTGTGGGGTCCCCCAATGGTTGGGACCAGGACCCTTACTTTTCCTAATTTGTATTAATGATCTGGATCTTTTTGTACAGAGAACAATTTCAAAGTTTGCAGATAGTTTAGAAGTCTTCCAAGTTTTATACTATGAAAAAGATAGTGTGGAACCCAAAAGGACATTGACAAGTTGACGGAGTGGCCAGATAGGTGGCAGATGAGATTCAATACACAGACATGTGAGATGATACAGTTTGTTAGGAACAAACTGTAAGAAAATACAAAATAAGGGGTACAGGAGCAGAGGGACCTGGGTGCATACATGCACAGATCATTACGGTGGCAGGACAGGTGCAGAGATCAGTTAAAGCATATTGTGTTTCTGGTTTTATTAACTGGGCATATATTAAAAGAGCAGGGAGGTGGTGATGTTGAGCTTGTACAAGAGTGCATGGGATCCACAGTGACTTGGCCACTTGGATTCAAAATTAACTTGCCCACAGAAAGCTGAGGGTAGTGGTGGAAGGGTACTTTTCAGGCTGGAGGTCCGTGACTAGCGGTGTTCTGCAGGAACCCATACAGGACCTCTGCAGTTTGTGATATATATAAACGAATTGCATCGAAATGTAGATGGCTGGGCTAGTAAGCTTGTAGTTGCAAGGTTTGTGAAGGTTTGTAGCTCAGGTCGAGGTTTAGGGTGTAGGTTTGCTCGCTGAGCTGTAGAAAGCAGGAGACAACAGCTTCGCTTCACTTGGAGGTCGCCACTGATGATGTTACCTAGTCAGGTAACGAAATGTCTGGATATCAAACCTACAGCTCAGCGAGCAAACCTACACCCTAAAGCTTGTAGTGTAAGCTGTGGATAGTGTAGGTGGGTGTCAAAGAATACAGTGAGATATAAATCAGTTGTAGATATGAGGGGAGAAATGGCAGATGGAGTTAATCGTATCTGCGTGAGGTGCTGCACCTTTGGAGATCGAGTGTTGAGGAAAAGTATACAATTAATGGCAGGACCCTGAACAACATTGATGTAACGAGATCTTGGGGTTCAAGTCTCTAGCTCCCTGAAAGTGGTCACACAAGTAGGATGGTGAAGAAGGCATATGTCATCCTTGCCTTTATTGGTCAGGGAATTGAGTAGAAGAGTCAGGATGTCACATTGCAGCTGTATAAGACTTTGGTTAGGCCACAGTTAAGAGCATGGTGTCCAATTCTGGTCACCACATTAGAGGAAGGATGTGAGGTTGTGGAGAGGGTGCAGAAGAGGTTTACCAGGATGCTGCCTGGTTTAGAGGGCATGAGCTATAAGGAGAGGCTAAAAAAACTCAGGTTGTTTTCTCTGGAGCAGCAGAGGCCGAGGGGCGACTTGATAGAAGTCTATAAAATTAGGAGATGCATAGATAGGGTCAATGGTCAGAATCTTTTCCCTAGAGTTGAAATATCTGAAACAAGGAGATAGATATGATAGGGGCCTTTGGGAGACTTTTAGATAAGCACATGAATATGCAAGAATCAGAAGGATATGGTTCAAAGGCAAGCAGAAGGGATTAGTTTAACTTAGCGTCATGTTCAGCACAATATCATGCACTTAAGGGCCCGATCCTGTGCTTTATGGTTCTATGGTCCATGTTCTAAGACACTCATTAGACCACACCTGGAGTACTGTGTACAGTTGTGGGCACATTATAGGAAGGATGTGAATGCACTGGAGAGGGTGCAGGAACAATTTACAAGAACTGTTCCAGGAAAGTGAAAATTCAGTCATGAGGACAGATTGAAGAAGTTGGGACTGTTTTCCTTCAAGAGAAGGTTAACAAGAGATATGATAAAGGTTTTCAAAATCATGAAGGGACTGGGTAGAGTAGATAGAGAGAAGCTTTTCCCACTTGTAAAAAGAACTGAGAAGAAAAGGGCATAAGTATTAAGTGATTTGTAAAACATGTAATACAAGAAAAGAAAAACAACTTTCACACACTGTAATTTAGGTCTGGAATGCATTGCCCGGAAATGTGGTGGAAGGAGATTCAATTGAGGCATTCAAGGGGGGCATTGGACAATTACTGAATCAGAAACAAGGTGCAGTGACGCAGAGATTAGGCTGAAGACTAAGCTATGATGCTCATTTGAAGAACTGGTACAAACATGATGATCTGAATGGCCTCCTCTGTGCTGTAACACTTTGATTCTACCAATATACTGCTTATGTCTTCTTCACAAATACTTTCCTACCTATCTTTGTGTAGTCTGTAAATCTAGCCATTGTGGCTTCACTCCTGATATTGAAATCATTGATGCTAAAGGTTTCTCTCAGACCCCTCTGGGACTCTACTGTCACATCCAACCAATCAAACAAACAACGTTTCTTGATGTATACTCGACATTCTTCCAGCTGGCCAATCTACAATCCATACAAATCCTTTTCCTTTTATTTTCAGCAAAATCCCTCATTTTCTCCTGGAATCAAAATTCCGTCAAACCCTCAGAAATACTCACTGAACACACCCCCACCCCCATCACCCCATCCCCACCTTAGCCCACCACCAGGGGCAGAAAAGATAGCACCTTTAATATAATCACATTGATCCAACTGACAGATCAATGGAGTGTAATCCTTAGCTGGACACCGGGCTTGTGGTGAGGATGGAGAAAATGCTAGATGGGGAGGATGGGTGAGAGAAGCTGCAACTGAGAGCATAAAGATTCTGGGATTTACAGAATCATAGAACTTTACAGGACAGGAGGTGGCCATTCAACCCATTGTGGCTCTACCCAGCTCATCGCATTCTCCAGCCTCATTTCTATAGTCCTCTAACTTCATCACTTTCAAATATTTATCCAGCTCTCTTTTAAGGAAAATGATTTGATCATATTTCCCAGGGACTGGATCAGGAACTGGCAAAGTTTCATTTATGTGGGATCCCATCAGTTTGATCCAGGGCAGCGTTGATTCAAGCTGAAATCAATAGAGTTCAACAAGTAACAATGATACGGAGTAAGAAAATAAAATACAATGATCCACCAACGAGGGCTTTAGGATTCATGGTCTGCACCATGTAAGTTCCGAAACCCACTCAAGAATATAACCTAACAAATAAGCTCAACTATTTAACTCTCCATGCTCCCAGCACTAAATCTTCTCAGAGCAAGCTGAACAGAACATTAGTCCCATTGTAAGGATTAGACAATTGAAAAATTCAAAAACTTCATGACTATTTGGTAAATGTCAGTATTAACAGTTAAAACATTACCTGAATTAAATTTTATCTTGCAATTTAATATTCTGTTAAGTAAACTTGTGACTAGTTATGAATAACTTGTTCTTGCTCTTCACTTCACATTATCTTTTCCTATCTTTATTCTACTGGATCCGCCCAAGAATTCCTCTTTAGTATTTGCTTTAACTTGTTAATTCTTGTGCAATTATTTATAGACAACTGTCAATGGGAACAGCAGTTTTAAGAGAGCATGGTTTCCTATGAGAGGAGTATAGTGGCTCGGAAAAATGTATTTGTCTGTTTATATTTGCACTTTTGCTGAATTGATGGTTACTAGTTCATGGTAACTGACAACAACAAATGTATTTTTAAAATAAACAACAGTGCTATAGTTACCATGTGCTATTGTATACACTGTTCCTGGACACATTGTGCTGATTTGTGTTCTAATACTTGAACAGCACCATTTACTCTAAATTCGAGAACATTCTAGCCCTCTTAACTAATTAACTAAGGTCCACACCTGAAGACAATGCTAAAATCACAAACACATTTGTGAACAAGGGACTATTGCAGACATACATCTGGCATGAGATCAGAGATTCAGATTCATTTAAGGGCAGGGCACTTATTGGTGCAGGACTATATGGGCGAGAGTATATACTTAGAACACTTTTATATACCGATGTGCCCCAAAATATCAACATACTGCTCTCGAGAATCACCATCCACCATGTCATTCTCCTTTGTGAATGTCAATGCAAAGTATTAATTAAAGACCTCACTTATTTCCTCTCGCTCCACACACAAATTCCTTTCTTTGTCCTGGAGTGAACCTATTTATTCCTTAACTGCCTCTCGTTCCCTGCAGCATGATGGCTCAGTGGTTAGCACTGTTGTTTCACAGCACCACGGACCCAGGTTCAATTCCACCCTCAGGCGTCTGTCTGTGTAGAGGTTGCACATTCTCCCCGTGTCTGTGTGGATTTCCTCCGGGTGCTCCGGTTTCTTCCCGCAGTCCAAAGATGTGCAGGTCAGGTGGATTGGCCATTGGAAATGCGGGGTTATAAGGTAGGGGGATGAGTCTGGGTGAGATGTACTTTGGAGGGTCGGTGTGGCCTCAATGGGTCTAATGACCAGCTTCCACAGTGTAGGGACTCTACAATTCTATGATAAAAAAATGTCTGTTTGGAAATAATATTTCTGCATCTTTCAATAACTATTCCTCTTATCCCACTCCATAAAGTTACTGATGCAAGTCAATTGTTTTATTTTGAAATAGTAAAAAAAGCAGAAATTACTGGAAAAGCTCATCAGGTCTAGTGGCATCTGTGGAGACAAATCATACTTAATGTTTCAGGTCAAGTAACCTGAGGTTCAGAACCCCAGTTCTGAGGAAGGGTCATGTGACATTAAACTGTAAGCAAAATTTCTCTCCACAGATGCTGCCAGACCTGATGAGCTTTTCCAGCAATTTCTGTTTTTGTTTCTGATTTACAGCACCTGCAGTTCTTTCCATTTTCCTTTTAACATAATGACCAACTCACTGAATGGAGAGCAAAGGGAACCCTAGATATTTATAATTAAGCTGTGCACAGACATTAGTACACACTCTTAACCTGAACCTAGGCCCCCTGGCTCAGAGATAGGGACACTGCAACATAAAAGTTTTAAAAACTTGGACCAAAGGGAACTGTAGACTGGAGTGACAGAATCATTTCCCCCGCTCATGCTGAAGGTGGGGATGGGCAAAGATTATGGTCAGTGTTTTTTTTTCCTGCCACTGTTTTCAGTGCAGGAACATATATTCAGAAAATAGGACCAAGTGTACGAAGTTTCCAGTGTTGCTAGGTTCCTGATATCCATGATGCTAACTATTATGACAAAATGGTCATCAAATCCTAAACCAACAACACTAAGCAATGTGATCCTAAACCAATATCCTGCAAAAGACACTCTTGCTGATATACTTTCTCTCAGCTATTACTGGTGCCAAATCAGAAATAGCCCTCACTGCAAAAGGAGCTCCAGACTGAATCTGAGGGAGGGAAGAATAGGTCGAAGACTTGAAAGGGTTCAGAAAAGATTTACAAGGTTGTATCCAGGTTCGGAGGATTTGAGCGATTGGGAGAGGTTGAACAGGCTGGGGCTGTTTTCCCTGGAGCGTCAGAGGCTGAGGGGTGACCTTATAGAGGTTTACAAAATTATGAGGGGCATGGATAGGGTAAGTAGACAAAGTCTTTTCCCTGGGGTCGGGGAGTCCAGAACTAGAGGGCATAGGTTTAGGGTGAGAGGGGAAATATATAAAAGAGACCTAAGGGGCAACGTTTTCACACAGAGGGTGGTACGTGTATGGAAATGAGCTGCCAGAGGAAGTGGTGGAGGCTGGTACAATTGCAACATTTAAAAGGCATTTGGATGGGTATATGAATAGGAAGGGTTTGGAGGGATATGGGCCGGGTGCTGGCAGGCGGGACTAGATTGGGTTGGGATATCTGGTCAGCATAGACGGGTTGGACCGAAGGGTCTGTTTCCATGCTGTACATCTCTATGACTCTAGTATTTTAAACAAAAGGAGAATGATGAGGGCATGAAGCAGAATACAGTATTAGGTAGATTCTGACCAGAAAGAAAAATTCCAAGGGGTGGATCCACCATGCATGGTTAACTAAAAATGTAAAGATAGAGTTAAAGAAAAAGCATATAATTGTGAAAGATAGGTGGCAGGTCAGAGAATACAATGAATGTCTGATATGGAGAGACAATTTAGAGTGCGATAGAAAGCTGGCAAGAAATATCAAAACAAGTTGTAACAGTTTCTACAAGTATCTGAAAAAGAAGTATTAAAGAGAGTGTTGGTTCCATAGAGAGGGAGTTTGAGGAATAAATAGTAGGAAATAAAGAGATGGCAGATGATTTGAACAGGTGTTTTGGTATTGGTCTTTACTGCAAAACCACACAAGGAACATTCCTGAAATTGCTACAAATCAAGTAATGGAAGGAGGGAGGAATTCAGGAAATGCATAATCACCAGGAAAGTGGGAGTGAGTAAATAGTTGGAGCTGTGAGATTTGATCCCCTTACTGGAGGAGGAATGTAGTTGTATTGGAGTCAGCTCAAAGGAGCTTCACTAGATTTGATTCCAGAGAGGAGGGGTTTGTCTTATTATTGTGCAGTTTCAGTTTATATTCTTTGGAGTTTAGATGGATAGGAGGAGATCTAACGGAGGTATACAAGATGCTAAAGGACATTGACAAAGCAAATGTGGAGAAGCTGTTTTTTCTTCTGGAAGAATCTAGAACAAGGGGTCACTGTTTAAAAAAAAGGTCAACCACTTAAGTCAGACAACAGCCAAACACATGAGGGTTGAGTGCCTTTAGTTCTCTCTTCCTGCACAGGTGGTGAAAGCAGAGTCCTCAAATATTGTGAAAAACCAAGGGAGACAGATTCTTGTCAAACAAGGGGTGAAAGGTTATCGGGGCAGGCAGCAATCAGATCAGCCATGACAGTGCAGGCTCAAGCAGCTGAGTAAACTCCTCTGGCTCCACGTTTGGATGTTTGTATATTCTCAAACACTTTGAACACTTTAAACTAATATTTTTATGACCATTATTTCTTAAACCACCTCACTACAGACCAAAAGACTCATTTTATTTCAAATATTGCACAGCTGTCAGCACGATTGACAACAATAAAGCAGATTCTAAGAAACAAATGGGTCCACAGTTACACTGGATAGTCTTGATTTGGAGATGCCGGTGTTCGACTGGGATGTACAAAAATTAAAAATCACACAACACCAGGTTATAGTCCAATAGGTTTAATTGGAAGCACACTAGCTTTCAGAGCGCTGCTCCTATATCAGGAGGTTACCTGTTGGACTATAACCTGGTGTTGTGTGATTTTAACACTGGACAGTCTGTAACTGAAGACATGGATATTCCCTAAGCTTCCAGCTCAGCGAGCAAACCTACATCCAGGACCTCAACCTGAGCTATATTTCTTCTCAAAACTCATCAATATTCCCTAAGAACCTAAAGTTGATCTTTTCACATCACTACACTTTCTTTCTGGATGCTGAGAAAACTGGAGAAGTAGCAACTGCAACCAGTTTGATGTTATCTTCATAACAAAAAACTTTTTTGAAAACTAGATATGATCAGACTTACAACACTGTAAAGCAACCACTAGACCCTAAAATGTTCTTTCTATGTCACATTTACACAATATCAATTTGTGGAGCCAATGTCTTTGACTCAACACCCAGACCCAAATTATAATCATTTATTCAAAGCTGTCCGACATAGTTCAATTCTCACACAAAGAGTTACCTTTCTCGTCCTTGGTGTCACTTGTAGTTTCATGGGAACCAGACATTTCCTGCGCTGGTGGAGTTTCTGTTACATTAGATGATGCGACGTGGGGTCGGTGTGCATTTGGTAAAAACAAAGGCTTTTTGGCAACAGGTGGGGGAATTCTGCCGGGTTTTCTCTGTGCAGAAACAGTTTCTGAAACTGCTTTACTCTGTGCATCTGTCGAACCTTTGGATTCACTCTTTGAGGCTATTCGTTCAGAGACAGAGTTGAGCTCAGCCACAAAGTTCCTCTTCACTTCAGCTTCTGCCTCTGGGGAGCGAGGAGTTTCAAAGATCAGCTTCTTGGGACTTACATTTTTAGAAAGAACGAAGCTCGCTGTTGAGGCAGGTGATTTCTGCGGAGCCCCACCATCAGGGGGTTTAAATGTACTCTGTCCGTGAACTTCACCAGCTGACAGTTTCTTTCCAGAGTGAGAACTGTTAGGTTTGGTTGAAGATTCAGAATCGGAAGAGGAAGATAAACGGTGTGTTAGAGACTTGCGAGCAGGTTTGCTTGGTGCAGTCACGTTAGTTTTGGCAGGTGGTTTCAAATCAGGTTGGATTTTGGTTACTTGATGCTGGCTGTCCAGCCCTCCAGGCGTGTACGTATTCATCTGGACAGAACGTAACCGTACCATCTGTAAGAGAGATGGTGTGACAATTGGTTTCCCACCTTGATCGCTGCCATTTTGATTAGGCGAAGACTGAACATTCAATTTATTTTCAGAATCCTGACTGGACATCTTTGGTTTTGGAGTTATTACTTTTGAAAAGTGAGAATCTGCAGGCAGGGTTCCTGGGAGAACAAAGGGCTTCTGTTGAAGATGGTTTGACATTGATACGGCTGCAGGTGAAGCAGAGGGCTTTGGCCCAGGTGACTGGTTGGTTTCTATAGGAAGTGGAGGTGGAAGAGGTTGCGACGCAGGTTGCCCTGGGATCGTGTTCTCCAATGATTTGTCAAGGGGTATTGGAGGGGGAGGGGTTGGAGACACTGACTGTAAATCTTGCGCAGAAAATCTCTTCTCTTGCACGGAGATTGTCAGGAGGGAAGGAGGCGGGGGGGGTGGAAACAGGAAGTCAGCCTCCTGCCC
Source organism: Chiloscyllium plagiosum (assembly GCF_037043375.1). NCBI lineage: Eukaryota > Metazoa > Chordata > Chondrichthyes > Orectolobiformes > Hemiscylliidae > Chiloscyllium > Chiloscyllium plagiosum. The sequence goes on along the minus strand of NW_028270168.1, from coordinate 1,173,846 downwards.
ATCCTGATGGGTAACATCAGCATTCTCAGGCATAGACAATGGCTCAGTTGAGGGTGGAAAGGCAGACAGGGTCAAAGGAGGAGGAGGGGGAGGCCAATCAAATCCTGACAGCCTTTTGGGCTCTAAAATAGAGGAGGAAGATGGGGGTGAGGATGTCCCAGTTGTTGTTCCTTTCTTTGGTGGTGGTGGAGGGTGATGGGATGGTGGGGGTGATGGTGGGGGTGAAAGGCGCTCTGTTGCGACTGGAATGATTTCCTGTTGTCCAGTAGGAGGTGCTGATGAGATGGATGTGTCCACAGGGTTAGATGAAGCATGCACAGCTTCAGAGGCTGAAGAGAGGACAGCCACAGGAAACGTCCCAGTGACTGGAGAGGCCTGAGCAGCTGTGGCCGCAGTGACCAATGGGGCTTGATTGGATACCGATGTAGTGATCGATGAGGGCATGGTTGCAGTGATCAGCACAGCCTGATTGGATACTGCCGTGGTGACCGGTGAAGCCTGATTGGTCACTGCCGTGGTGACCGGTGAAGCCTGAGTGGACATTGCCGTGGTTACTGGTGAAGCCTGAGTGGACGTTGCCGTGGTTACTGGTGAAGCCTGAGTGGACGTTGCCGTGGTGACTGGTAAAGCCTGATTAGGTGCTGGCATAGTGACCTGCAGAGCCTGTTTGGATGTTGCCGTGGTGACCGGTGAAGCCTGATTAGGTGTTGCCGTGGTGACCGGCGGAGCCTGATTGGATGTTGCCATAGTGACTGGTGAAGCCTGTGTGGACGCTGCCATGGTGACAGGTGAAGCCCGATTAGATGTTACCATGGTGACGTGTGGAGTCTGATTGGATGTTGTCGTGGTGACCGGCGGAGCCTGATTGGATGTTGCCACAGTGACTGGTGAAGCCTGTGTGGACGCTGCCATGGTGACAGGTGAAGCCCGATTAGATGTTACCATGGTGACGTGTGGAGCCTGATTGGATGTTGTCATGGTGACCGGCGGAGCCTGATTGGATGTTGTCTTGGTAACAGGAGCAGTATGGGCAGTTGCAGGGAAGAGGAAGGAAGGTTTCCGTGTGGGAGGTGATGGTGCTGGTCCTGCTGGAGGTGGAGGGATCGATGCTGGTCCCCAGGAGTATAACAGAGATGGTGGCAATTTTGCAATTTTTACAGTGGGTGGGGGTGGAGCAGGTGACGATGGTGGAGGAGGGATTGAAAAGAAGTCAACCCGTTCAGAAATGGAGGATGATATCGATGCTGAAGAGGAGGAGAGTGACTCTTCTGGAGAAAGCAGAGAAGTGGATCTCTCAGGTTTGGACCTTCCTGCAGGAGGGGAGGGAGATGTGGAATCCTTGCCCATAGTGGGGGTCCCACTCTGACTCGAGTATCCACTCGATGGTGACATGGTTCGCTCGGATTTGTCGGGTGAGTTTGTACTTCCCAGAGGAATGTTACTCTTTCCTTTTGACATTTCTTCTATCCGGCTTTCAGCTGTCACTGAGATATGATGAGCTGGAGGGTTAGCAGCAGCGAAGGGAGAATCCACACAGGGTTCAGGTTTGATGCGATTGATTTCACTGAGTCCAGGTGAAAACACATCATCTTCCTCAGGTGACACACAACTTTCATCTTTAAGTTTGGAGTTCAGCTCCTCCTCCTTCTGCTGTAAGGAATGGATTCTTCTCGGAGGAACTGGTGCCTTTTTCATTTTCCTAACGGACAGGCTTCTCGAGATTGATCGCTCACTTGTTACACTCTGTGTATCCGATGCATCAACAATACTACTGGTGCTTTCTGCAGGAGATAGTGGTTGGTTGTCAAAACCATTACTTTTCAGTTCATCAGTTTGATAGTTGGAGGTATTGTGTGCAGGGGTATCCTCAGTGGTTTCTGAAACATTCTGTGCAGAACATGCATTAACCCACCTATTGGTATCTGCACGAAAATCTGGAACAGAATTAGTTAGATTGTGTTCATCGCATGATTTCTCTCTGACCTTTTCCGCAGAATGATTCCGGACATTTCCCTGTGATGAGATAGTGGAATTGTTTGACACTATGGTTTCTGAAGATTGAGATTGGCTCCACGCATCACTCGAAGCATAATCCCTGCCATCATAATTCTGCAGGGAGATGGATCGGGAACAGGCAGGAGATGGGGCGAATATTAAGCTGTCCCTGCTGACAGTGCGCAGGCAATTCTGACTGGTGTTGATCATCACAACATCCACCGCAGAAGGCAGTATTGCATTGGGAATTATCTTGGATAAGTACGTTGCCTGAGGTGACATGGACATAACTGGGTTTCGAAGTTCACTTGATGGGGATGATTTTGGAACGGCTAATGATTTTGGTCTTTGGGAAAAATCTATCAGTCCCCAGTTCTGTTGGTCATGAATTTCTAAAGTGCTTATTGATTCAGTAACTCCCTGTGATGAATCTGTAAAGGTTACAGACCGCAAAGAGCCCCTTGCTCTCGAGTGTGGGACTATATTGAAGCAATGATTTCCCTCTCCCCTGGATTCTGAGACAATGCCAGCACTGTCATCACCAGGCACCTTCACAGCACGGATGGAGGCATGGGATCCCTTTCCAAACCCTGTTTCAAAACAGAAAGAACCATATGAAAACCCAAAAATGGCTTAGAACTCAATTTGTTGACAACCAAAAGTTAATGCTCAAGTGAAGAAAGGCAAAGTCATCTCCTCACACTTTGTCATGGCTATAAGACAATGCAAGCTTTTGTCAATAAAATGCAGACATTCTCTGGAGAGAAGGAGGAGGAAGAGAGGTGACCTGATTGAGATATACAAGGTAATGAGATGCATGGATAGAGTCAATAGCCAGAGACTTTTCCCCAGAGCAAGATTGACTGGGATGAGGGGTCATAGTTTTAAGATATTAGGAGGAAGGTATAGAGGAGACGTCAGAGGTAGGTTCTTTACGCAGAGAGTTGTGAATGCATGGAATGCGTTGCCAGCTGTGATGGTGGAAGCAGAGTCATTAGGGACATTTAAGTGACTGCTGGACATGCACATGGACAGCAGTGAATTGAGGGGTGCGTAGGTTAGGTTTTTATTTTACATTAGATTAGATTACTTAGTGTGGAAACAGGCTCTTCGGCCCAACAAGTCCACACCAACCCCCCAGAGCACACCCACCCAGACCCATTCCCCTACATTTACCCCTGCACCTAACACTACAGGCAATTTAGCATGGCCAATTCACCTAACCTGCACATTTTTGGACTGTGGGAGGAAGCCGGGGCACCTGGAGGAAACCCACGCAGACACAGGGAGAATGTGTAAACTCCACACAGTCAGTCGCCTGAGGCAGGAATTGAACCCGGGTCTCTGGCGCTGTGAGGCAGCAGTGCTAACCACTATGCCACCGTGCCGTCCATTAGGATTAATCCTCAGCACAATATCATAGGCTGAAGGTCCTGTGCTGTGCTGTACTTTTCTACGTTCTATTCAATCCTGGCCAAGAGAATGTGGGAAATAACATTCACCAAAAGGTTATTTATCTGAATTTTTTAACTTAAATTATTCAACTGCTGCAATAAGTAGGGCTTACTTAAGGTAGAAATACACGACGAGGGTTTGCTGCAGCAATGGGGTGAGGCTTCTTCAACAGTATGAACTGCATTGCACAAAAAGACAACTTGGAGAGTGTGAGTGCAGCCTCTGAGGTGGGAGCATTCCCCTGACCCTACCACATGCTACTATACCACCTCAAATACCATATCTATGATCAACCTGCACTGGCCCTTTAACTAAAATAAGATATAAGTGTTAGACAATTCAAAAAGAGCTATTGAACTAAATAGACTTTATTAAAATGGAGAATTTATTAAAAAAGACACTTTATTAAAAGTGGAGAGGAATTCTAACTGGGGAGGGAGAGTAAAGAGTCAGCTCAATCTGCTCCATTCCCCTGCCCCACTAAACATGAGGCAATTAATCTGGATCTTTCAGTGAGTGGTGGTGTTATACTACAGTGAGGCACTGCAGAGGAAAAATACAACATTGAGATTAAACAATGAACATTTGAATGCAATAAAAAGCTGGAATTAAGAGTGTAATGATGACCATCAAACCAATATCACTTGTCAGGAAAAACAAAGCCCATCTGGGTTCATTAATGTCCTTCAAGGAAGGAAATCTGCCATCCTCCAACCTGCCGTCAGTTTCCTGATGAAGGGCTTTTGCCTGAAACATTGATTTTCCTGCTCCTCAGATGCTACCTGACCTGCTGTGCTTTTCCAGCACCACTCTAATCTTGAATCTGCTATCCTCACCTGGTCTGGCCTACATATACCTCCAGACCCACAGCAATGTGGTTGACTCTTAACTGTCCTGTGGGCAATTAGGGATGGGCAATAAATGCAGCCTAGCCAGTGACTCCCTTATCCCATGAATGAATATAGCTCCAGGCTTTCAAACTGTAGTTAAATATTTTCTAAAGTAATTAGTACTAAAAATCATTCATAAAGAGTGATTCTAAGTCTGATTGCGATATTTCTTCCTGAACTTGAATGTCACTCTATCAGATTCTTCCCCAGAATCCTCAGTGACCTTCAGATGTTAGGTTTGTTCCCTAATTAAAATTTTAATCAGCCAACCTTCAGCGTAGAGTCTCAAACTTCAACCTTGGTTGAAGAGTGCTCTCTAACAGTTTGAGGTCAGGGTGAGGGAACAATAGAGGAGCTGCTGTTACTCTGAACCCCTCACAACAGCCAGTGAATGGAGAACTCCTCAGGCACAGCATATTGTAACAATACAATCACTCGTCATGATGTACACTAGAGAAAGGGGTCAGAAGTAAGAATCCTCACCACTCCCAAACTTCACTGTGCCTTTATCTGTCCAGTGCCATGGGGCCGTGTCCAAATATAACCCACTGTAGAAGCGAGCAAATGCAGCACAAACTAAACAACAAAATGGACCCTGTCTTCAGCCACAAAATGCTCTCTGCACTCCAGGCTCCTATAGAGCATATGGGAAATGATCATTCTTTTTCATTTCGGTGAGAGTCAACCTAATGCCCACATCTGCTATATTTTCTATCCCGGTTACATCCAACTCCTTCACAGATATGTCAATAAATACAAGAGTCTGCCTGGCCAGCAGTTTGTAATTGGTACGTGAACAATATGCAGACCTAGTTCCTGTTGAACATGCTGTGGGAGTCCCATGATTGTGGTTCTTCGAATTCTCTTCTCTTTCAGCTTGGGGCCTTTAAAAGATGACTGAAGCTTCTGTGGAGGTTTAAAGGTTGTTCCTGTTTGTTATAAAAAGTTAGGATGTTACGTACTTACAATGAATTTGTAATGACATGAATATTCATTTTTAATTTATTCAAGTTCCTCTTCAACCTAATCCGAATCCAGGATGCAATCTGTATTTGTGGGACTAGACAAATTTACCTAATTACTATAGATCTGCTCCATGACAAAACAAAGCATTCCCTCCTGGTCCCTCTTGGCCTGTCTATAATCTTTCGTCCATTAGTGGTTTGTCTTCAGTCGCTGTTTACCCAAGCTCTAGAAATCCACCTCTATATTACTTTTCTTTGTCAAGTCACACCTTAAAACCTCCTTTCTGATCAAGCTTTACATCCCTCAAACTAATCTCCTATGTGACTCTGCGTCTTATCTTATTTTATAAAGATTCCTGTAAAGGGCCTTGGGGTGTTTTATTACATTAAGGATGTTAGAGAATTCAGGTAGCTGTTGTACTTTTATGCAGGTACATGACAGCCTTAAGCTGGCACTCTGACATTCCATCATTATAAAGCTCACTAACATTAGTGATCCCAGCTCACTTTGTTTGGTACAGAATCAAAGCCCCAAAACCAGCTGATGTTCAAAGCCATTTGAGTAATTTCAAGGAACTCAGAACTTCACCAGTAGATGGCGAGCCACACTTTGGTGAACTGTTCAGGAATGTTACATCCCTCTTCCGGGGTGTTAGCACTAGAATTTAATGTATAGAATCATATTGTAAATTACAACGTAGATGGAAAAAACCTAGACTGCATAAATGGTTCAGGAAATCGAGATACTCTATTTATACACAGTCTTCTCTTATTAGATCGGAGTCTTTTAAGCTAATGATCATTTTCCCATTCAGCAGAAACTAGTACCTTTGCTACACGAGGAATTAATTTTTAAATTTACAATCCAATTTCAGGTTAAAGCAAGGTTAATTGAGTCCAGTATTGAAACCCAATTTCCTCCTACATTCAGGAAGAGAAAGTACCCACATCAACGTTGTATTCTCCCAGCACAACCTGATCACTAGACAGTTACCAGTTGGGATGACTCCTGACCGAGGCGACAGTGAATCCTTTCGGATCTCATCAGGGGTTGGTGGTGGAAGTGACCTGGTTTTGGCCCAAACCTCGTCATTGGGTGCACATGATCCAGACTTCTCACCATGGGACACATCATCACCATCCTGTGCCAACGACAAGCAAACCATCACTCTTAAAATCATCAATATTAAAAACAAACAATTTCCATTTATAAATCTGTACATTGAAGACAAAACATTTAAGATTAAACTCCTCTTGGAACAACATTCTGAATTCTCTTTTTTAAAAAAATATCAGCCCAAAATTCAACATTGAAGTCCTGACACTCTGGACATTTCTGGGTTCGCTGATTTCTGGATCTGAATGATTCCCCAAAACAAACTGGAAAGCAGAGAGAAAAATAAATTATTAATAGAAATCCTTCAAACCATCCCCTCAAAACTATACAGAGCCTCAGTATCTAGCAAGCAGTTGGTTTGAATTCTCTTTAAGCAGAGGATACACTCACAAAACAAGGAGGTAAATATTTGACCCATTCATGTGAAGCCATACCATCTACCCTTAACAGTACAGAACATGATAAAATCAGACCAGCTGCAGCGAATCCTCAGAAATTCTAACCTGTTTCAGGCTGTATGTTTGTTGCAATTAGTTACTTCAGACCAATTGTACAACATAAAAGTAAACTTTTCATCAGGGATAATTATGTGACTGCAACTCTGAGCTAATAGACAAGCCATATTCCATGGTATTTAAACTGGCTCCATGAAAATGGAATATTTGCGAAGCAAAGTTGGCCACACCCCAAGAAGGCAACTAATTTAACTGAATAATTATAAGATTTCAATCCAGCACAGACAATTTCATAGTTATTTTTACAGAATCCGGTTTAAAAGGTATTTGGGGATCAGCATATTCATAAAACTGGAGCAAAGTTTGTCTTAAATAAACACATGGAGAAGGTTTTGACAATAAATGTTGCAATAGTTCTGCAATCAAACCCCAGACTTCATGTCCCAGCCCCTCCTCTCACCCTTCACATCGCCTTCTCATGATTCCAGCCAAGTCAGCATTTTCCTTACTGATAAAGGAGTCTCCTTTATTCCCTCCTTCCTCCACCCATGAATAACCACCTTCTTCTCCATAATTTGTAGGAGTCTTGAGCCTGTGTGCAGGCTTTATTTCCACTCTGACCTTGTCCAATAACAGGGAGCATCACCATCGGAGGAGCACAAACAAATCTCCCTTTATCCTGATTTACATGCCCTCAGGCTAGAGCAGAGGCCTCCTTACCTGATGGCTCATCTGCCCTCCGACACCAACATCCACCGGTCACTGATATAACCAGCTGAGCAAACACAGATTTGTCAGAGATGCAATTACTAAGCATTGTGAAGAAGTAGATATTCTGCATGGCATTGTTTTAGAATTCGAATTGATTAAACTCACTATTAAAAAGCAGAATTTCAACTTATTCAATATTATTTTATAGTATTTCTGTGATAGCAGCCTTCTCATTTTCTGTAAGAATGTTGGAATACGTAAATGGAGGAAAAAAAGCCTCATATGCTTAAAATAAAATGATCCTTTTTCTTCCATTAATTCTCCTGAAAGATTGAATGACAAAACTTTTGATTATTCATGCAATTAATCATCAATCCCCATGTCTTACATGCTGGCTGGTGTCTTCTGCATAACCACAGCCATTTCCAATCTGCTGCTGGGAACATCCAGCCAGATTTCCTGAAACAGAAACAGACGAAACATCACAAAATTAGGAAAACCACAGATTCTCAAAATCATCACCAGTGGCTGCAATTTATTTCCAACTTTCTTTGACATAGAATCACTCACTACAGACTTCAGAACAAGTCAAGGACTGACAGCAGAACTACAAACAGAAGTGTCATGGCTGAAGTCAGTCACCGGTGCTACAAAATGGCTGATATTGCTCCTCAAAGTTAACAGCTCAAGTTCAGAATCTTTCTAATCTCACTGCACTAGCCTCAGGGGAGAAACAGCCTCTAATGCTGTGATTTTTGTTTGGAAGATGGGAATGTATTGTGGGATGGAGTCAGATGGATTGATCCAGATACCGATTGGAAATGCTCTGTGTTGTGGCGAGAGCTGGCTAAGAAACCACCCAGCTCACGGAGATTCTGTCCTAGTTGTTTTGATAAATATCATGCCTTCCAGCTCTCACTCTTGGCACTCCCCTCACCATCCCACCCACACCCACTTGTAAGACCACATCAATGACAGTTAATTCTTTAAAAACTTCTGATCTGTCACTTAGACCATTAACTTACAGCTCCCTTGCTGGAATAACTGTAGGTTGTTGAAAATGTGATATTTTCCCAGATGACCACTTCTGGCACCTTGTGATATTTACTTTCACGATATGCTACTGGGTGAGGGCTGGTTGAGATAATTTACTACCTCCAAATCTCTGTTGTATTTGTTTTGTCTTAGGCCTATCGAGTGATAATTGATGGCGGATACGACAATGTAAAGTACCTACAGGAGAGGCATGGTTCTTAAATTACAGGGTTATTGATGATAGCAATAAGTACATTTGATCAGGTATGATTACTAGAACCTTAAAGTACAAACTCTAGAGCAGAACCTCCTCCTTTTCACCTACAGGCATCAGTAGAACAGGTGAAGCCAATGAATATTAATATCCTCAGAATCATTACTTCACACACCAGTCAGCATTTATAATGAGGATATTTAGGGTAATAACAATCAACAGCTATTGTAACTACAAGAACAGAACTTTCTCCAAATCTCTGACACAGATAGGTCTTGATTTAAAAAAAATGGTTGGGAATATAAATAACTCGACAGTTTGACAGTTCTCCAAACCTTTTTGATCCTTCATGAGTATTTACATAAGTTGTCCAGAAATGTGGGGCACCCACACTGCAGGAACAAGCCAGAATGCAATTTGTTTGAACTCATCATGGAGTTTAGGTTTCTGCCCAAGAGTTAGATCCCACCCCTTTCCCTGACTGTCAAAAATAGGATCTGTTGGAAATTGGGGTGGGACTTCCAGATCCAGCACCCATTGTAATTTTAAGCATCGAAGAGATTCCACAACTCTGAAAACTCTCAACACCAAGTGTTGCCATGTCATCATTACCAAGAGGGCAGATGCTACTGAGGCAAAGACAGATACAAAGTATTCAGTCAATACCTGCACCATGCACCCTACCTCCATGCATAAAAGCCCTTTTGGCTTCTACTTTTACCACCTTTTTAAAACTATTGATAAATTATAGTAGGAACATAGAACTCAGGAACAGGATTAGGCCATTTGATCCTGCTTTCAATATCATGGTTAACCTAGTTCTGCACTCAGTTCCACTTCCCTAACTGCACCAATAACCTTTGACTCCCTCGAGGTAAAAACAATGACTGCAGATGCTGGAAACCAGATTCTGGATCCATCAAAGTTTTACCTGCAAAACCTGTGCCCACACCTCCTCCCTCACCTCCATCCAAGGCCCTAAAGGAGCCTTCCACATCCACCAAAGTTTTACCTGCACATCCACTAATATCATCTATTGTATCCGTTGCTCCCGATGCGGTCTCCTCTACATTGGGGAGACTGGACGCCTCCTAGCTGAGCGCTTTAGGGAACATCTCAGAGACACCCGCATCAATCAACCAAATCACCCAGTGGCTCAACATTTCAACTCCCCCTCCCACTCTGCCAAGGATATGGAGGTGCTGGGCCTCCTCCACCGCCGCTCCCTCACCACCAGACGCCTGGAGGAAGAACGCCTCATCTTCCGCCTCGGAACACTTCAACCCCAGGGCATCAATGTGGATTTCAACAGTTTCCTCATTTCCCCTTCCCCCACCTCATCCTAGTTTCTAACCTCCAGTAACTCGACCTGTCCGGACTTGTCCGACCTGCCCAGCTCCTTTTCCACCTATCCACTCCACCCTCTCTTCCCTGACCTATCACCTTCATCTCCTTCCCCACCTACCTATTGTACTCTATGCTACTCTCTCCCCACCCCCACCCTCCTCTAGCTTATCTCTCCATGCTTCAGGCTCTCTGCCTTTATTCCTGATGAAGGGCTTTTGCCCGAAACGTCGATTTTGCCTGTCCTCGGATGCTGCCTGAATTGCTGTGCTCTTCCAGCACCACTAATCCAGAACCTTTGACTCCCTCGTCCATCAAAACCTAGCCAACTTTGTCCTGGACAAACTAAAATGCCTCGGTTCCACTACCTTCTACAAAAGAGAATTCATTCAAATGATCCTCAGAGAATGCGGCAATGGAATTTCTTTTCACGACAACTGCAGGCTCTTCTCATGCTCTTGTTTTGCTTTTCACTTCCTCTCCAAACCTTCCTTATTTAGCCTGGTTTTCTATCTACCTAACATCCAACATGGAAAGTTAACAACCCAATCGTCATATGCAGAAAGGAGTTCTGAACTTCTACCGTCATCTGCATGGGGATTCCAGGCTGGAGATTCCGTCCTGTTGTACACAGCACACACAGAGGAGTAGCGTCCTTCAACCATTAACTGTTTAGGTCATGGCAACTGACACTTCCCCATTATTTATACTCAATAGTGGCCGCAATAAAATGAGCAACACAATGCATCTCTCCAAGTGTGTGTCATGGAAGGTAGTTGATTTCCAAGTAAATATATTGTTTACACATAATGTAATATTAATTGTAAAAGAATATCACATTTTAATTATCAAATATAGTGATCAGGATCTGGTCTGTTAGCATTACATCAGGCTGTGTGCAGATGCATTGTGTGCGAATCCCCTAGTCTGGAGCAAAGTCACCAACTTTTCAAACATATTTTAATCAGACATTTATTATTTCAACTAAAATATAAAACCAGTACAGGAAACTGAAACATTATCTACTTAGAAACCATATTTTTAAAGTTTATTTCTGAGCAAGCCATCAAATTGCAGATATTTTATGGACAGTAAGGATTTCTATATAGAAATAGCCCAATATTAAATAAAAACTGCATTATGTGTTACTTTTAAAAGGACCATATTCATAAAAACCATGATTTAAAATTAAAACACTTTTATTTTATCATATTTCTTAGACATGATCTCAAATCATCCAGGGTTTAATTTAGAAAAACTGCATTGAGATTATCACAGAAATTCAAAACAAAGTTTTAAAACAAAATAAACTTTTTCAAAAAAATGCAGACCTCTGCATAATCCAAGGAGAAAGTTTCTTAAAAATAAATGTCTAACCTGTATTTAAATTGTTTTCGGTTTATTTTCAGCTGAGAAAACACCAATAGTAACCAAGTCAGCACAAACTGCATCAGTAAGGCGAGCACAATTGCACAGAATGCTCCAAATATGGTCTCACCAAGACCCTATATAATTACAGTAAGATATCTTTACTTGGGTACTCAAACCTTCTTGTAATAAAGACCAACATTCCTCTTGGCTTGATAACTACTCCCTACCTTCTTGTTAACTTTCAGTGATTCATGAACAATAATAGCCAAGTCGTTTGATGTTCAACTCTTCCTAAACTCTCAGCATTTCAGAAATACTTCATTTCTGTTTCAAATTGCTAAAAGGGGACAAAAAGTTGAAGTTTTTCATTTGAACTCATCTAGACTTGGGTGCAAGAAACTGACTGTATTAAAAAACAATATTTTACAGAGCATGAGAAAGTGAGTGCTGATTGGCTGTGCTATCAACAACACTGAGGTGCAGCAGGAATAGTTAACTGTCAATCTTCACTGTCAGACTAGGCAGGTTGATTGATTGGTCAGGGTGTTGCCATGGGAATGCAGATGATGTTGGAAGTCTCTGTGACCCTTATTTTTCACAATGAAAAAGGGTGCAATGTAAGTACAAATTCTTCCGCCCAAATAAAACAGGGCCTTATGCGTTAATTTACGTAGTTTACAGATTAGATTAGATTACCTACAGTATGAAAACACCAACCCTCCAAAGAGTAACCCACCCAGACCCATTCCTCTACTCTATATTTACCCCTGACCAATGCACCTAACACTATGGCTAATTCACCTGAACCGCAAATTTTTTGGATTGTGGGAGCAAACCGGAGCACCTGGAGGAAACTGACGCAGACACGGGGAGAATGTGCAAACTCGACACAGACAGTCGCCCGAGGTGGGAATCGAACCCAGGTGAGGCAGCAGTGCTAACCACTGAGCCACCGTGCTGCCGTACGCATTCATTCAAATACATCAGACTATGCATCCAAATTCTGGATCAGTGGTGCTGGAAGAGCACAGCAATTCAGGCAGCATCCGAGGACAGGCAAACCGGATGCTGCCTGAATTGCTGTGCTCTTCCAGCACCACTGATCCAGAATCTGGTTTCCAGCATCTGCAGTCATTGTTTTTACCTCTATGCATCCAAATGACAACATAATATTGGGTTCTTAGTGCTATTCAGATTATTTAATTAAGTGGCCCTTTGGCTTTGAATGGTGTTCAATCTATTTCAGATCACCCAGGGAACAGATTACTCCAAATGACCCCAGGGGGAGGAGTATGATTATTCCAAAAATGTAAGCAATAGGTAAAGGTAGCTACCTCATACTGTTACTTTGCAATAAACCCACGAGTGGTCTTCTCCACTTACAGGATTCTGCTTCAAGGTCTCAGGGTGTTTTTCCTACCATATACATGAGTAACATGAGCCGAGCTCTGGTGCCAGTGATATGCTGTAGCTGAACTGGTGGACCATGTCAAACACCACCTCCCTGCTAACCACTGACAGTGGAAAGCAGACCATTCGTGCTGAACTAGCCCATACCTTCAAGCCTCAGGAACCACTGTCCAACTTTAGGTATGATTCTGCTACTGAACAACGTTATACCGAATATTTCAATCTGTGCCAAGAATTACACCAAAAACCAATTTAAGATTGTGAGATTTGTGTATTTGGCAATCTCTGCTGCATTCCTATAGCAGCATCATGACCAGAGTCTACCTGCCTGGGTCTACAATTAAGATTGACAGTTAACTGTTCTTGCAGCATCTCCATATCAACAATGGCCTAATTAATCAGGACCTTTTCTCATTCTGTATAAAATTGTGTCTTTTTCCAAGTCTGTTTCTTTCTTCTATTTCTGAGTGCATAATAGAAAACATTCATTTCTTGTCTTTTAGCAATGTTTAATTTCTATATTTCTGACTTTGCCTACCAGAATGAGTAACCTCACATTTCTCCATGCTGTTTTCCATCTGCGTACAGTGTGGAAACAGGCCATTTAGCCCAGCAAGTCTACACCGACCCTCCAAAGAGTAACCCACTCAGACCTATTCTCTCACTACTCAACGTTTACCCCTGACTAATGCACCTAACCTACACATTCTTAAACACTATGGGCAATTCTAGCATGGTCATTCCACCTAACCTGCACATCTTTGGATTATGGGAGTAAACTGGAGAACCTGGAGAAAACCCATGTAAACACAGGGAGAATGTGCAAACACTACACAGTCACTAAGGCTGGAATCAAACCCAGGTCCCTGATATGTGAGGCAGCAGTGCTCACCACTGAGCCACCGTCCCTGCCCTGATTAAGGTGGATAATGCATTTACTCTTTATAAAAAGGAACGGAGCATAAAGGTAATGAGGTAATGCTTCAGTTATACTGAAGTGCAGTGGTGAGACAACAGCTGGAAAACAATAATAAAAAACAAAATACTGCCTATGCTGAAAATCAGAAATAAAAGCAGGGAGTGGTGGAGGAATTCCAAAGAACATTAGAACTAGGAGCAGGAGTAGGCCGCCTGGCCCTTTGAGCCTGCTCCGCCATTCAATAAGATCATGACTGATCTTTTCATGGACTCCGCTCCACTTATCAACGTTTTCACCATACCCCTTATAGTTTCTTTAATGTTCAAAAATGATCTACCTTAGTTTTAAAAACATTTCCTGAGGAAACCTCAACTACTTCACTGGGCAGGTAATTCCTGAGATTCACAACCCTCTGGGTGAAGAAGTTCCTTCTCTATTCAGTCTGAAATCTGCTCACCCTAATCTTGAGGCTGTGCCCTCTTGGAGAAAGTGAGGACTGTAGATGCTGGGGATCAGAGCTTAAAAATGTGTTGCTGGAAAAGCGCAGCAAGTCAGGCAGCATCAAAGGAACAGGAGAATCGATGTTTCGGGCATAAGCTGCCTGACCTGCTGCGCTTTTCCAGCAATACATTTTTAAGCTATGCCCTCTTGTCCTAGTTTCACCTGCCAGTGGAAACATCCTCTCTACTTCTATCTTATCTATTCCCTTCACTATTTTATATATTTCTATAAGATCCCCACCTTATTCTTCTCAATTCCAATGAATATAATCCCAGTCTACTCAGTCTCTCCTCATAAGCCAACTCCCTCAACTCAAGAATCAACCTAGTGATGTGTTGCTGGAAAAGTGCAGGTCAGGCAGCATCCAAGGAGCAGGAGAATCGACGTTTCGGGCATAAGCCCTTCTCTCCTTCTCCTTGGATGCTGCCTGACCTGCTGCGCTTTTCCAGCAACACATTTTTAAGCTCTGATCTCCAGCATCTGCAGTCCTCACTTTCTCCTAATCAACCTAGTGAACCTTCTCTGCACCCTCTCCAGTGACAGTACATCCTTTCTCAAGTAAGGAGATCAAAACTGCACACAGTACTCCAGGTGTGACCTCACCAGCACCCTGTACAGCAGGTTTGACAAAAGAGAGAGAAACAGAGTTAATGTTTCAAGTTCATGATGACTCTTCTTTGAATCCAGAATGGTCTTTATAAGGTAGACATGGAAAGGATGTTTCCTCCTGTGGGACTCTGTTTAAAAATTAGGGATTGCTCTTTTATAACAGAATTTATTTACTCTATCTCAGATGGCTGTTCAATTTTGAATCATTCTGCCTCAGAGGGCAGTGGAGGTTGAGTCGCTGAATTGTTTTGAAGGGGAGGTATTTCTATCCTTGTTAGGTGTGGATCTACAGTAATCAGGAAGTGGTGGTAATGTGGAGCTCAAGAAACAAACTGGTCAGACCTGATCTCATGGGCTGGCAGAGTATGCTCGAGGGGCTGAATGGTCTACTTCTGCTCCTAATTAGCATGTTCATATGCACACGTGGACACAGACTTGATGCCGGTTCTGATGGAGGGGCCATATGAGCCAACTGGTCACTCCCTAAACCTCTTTTTCACTGCCTGTCCAAGATCAGCTGTTGCCTCTTACCATGAGAGTTTGTGTTCAGGAGGGCAGAATGCCAGGTGGGAGAGGTGGACAGCAGGAGGATCAGTGATAGTAAGTGCAAAGCAGAGTCATTCTATTAAAAGCCAGATGTTTTGTTCACCGTATTTCATTGCCACGTTATTAGATGGTGCTCAGGGGCAGGAGAGGGTGTGGCTGCAGTCACACAAGAATATCAGAAAGTTTGAAACTGCTTTCTGGCAGTGTGGGAATGCTTGTAAGTAAAAATGTCTTCCTCTGCTCACACATTTTGAGTTAAACATTTGGTTTATTTCAATTCCCACAAACTCGCTCTGCCTGGTCAAAGTCTATAATTTCACAGCTCCACCCCTGCCAAGAGTCACTTCAATGCTTCCATTTATGGGTGCGTTTGGTAGTAACCACACAGCACAGAGAGACCAGGACCAATCGAAATACTGAGTGGGAGAAACACAAACTGGAAGAGACAATGCTGATTGAGTGTTGCTGACTATGTAAATAGCAGTGACTCATCACAGTCCTGAAACTCTGCTACACCCAAACTCTGTAGAATCATTTCAAACCACAGAACAAACTCTTCATCTACATGTACAAACTGTCAGCAACATGAAAACGAACCCAACCTGATTTACTCTGCAGTAACACAATGTGAGTTTAAAAATATGCTAAGGTTGTGAGAGTTCACAGAATTATCACAACAATTCAGCCCATTGTGTCTGCACTGGCTTTCCAAATGAGCAGCTGACTGAGTTGCCAAATGTCCAGGATTATCTTTGACTTCCCTATTGCAGGAATTAAACACTAATTGGCTGGTCACTGCTGTAAGTCAAAAAAAAGGGAACTCCTCATTGAAGGGATTGTGTGTTAAACAATTCAGGTTTTTTCTTGTAAAATAAATTGAAGACGGGGTTGTGCAGCTGGAAGTGGAACAGATGGTCATGTGATAAAACCACCAAGGACACACCCAAGCAGAGTTGGCAACGCTATAGGTCACATGACCTTGTGTCAGGAGCACTTTACAAGTTTAATGGTGCAGGATATTAATTCAACCCTTTACACCTAAACAATCCTTTCCTCGCAGTATTTGCGGGGCCATAGTTTCTGAAAAACCTGGTGGACTTGCACTGGGGCAGCAGGTAAACAGAAGTGGATGGAATCACTATGGGAGCTTGTGGATCAGGTGAGGAGGGTAGATAGTGCACACACCCTCTGACACCACAAGCAGTGACCCACAACCAATAGCCTCTGCATCCAGCACTTCTTTTCTCCCTTCAGTTACTGGGCTTCTCAAGGGTTTGGAAATGCCAGCTCATAACCTTTTTATAAGGTCTACAATGGACCTTTTATAGACTGGACTTTTTATTTCTTTATGTTTCGCATAGCGAGTTTTAAGAAGATTTGTAGCTCAGGTTGAGGTTCTGGATGTAGGTTTGCTCGCTGAGCTGGAAGGTTCATTTCGAGACATTTCATCACCCTACTAGGTAACATCTTCAGTGGGCCTCAGGCGAAGCACTGTATGGGATTCCTGCTTTCTATTTATATGTTTGGGTTTCTTTGGGTTGATGATGTCATTTCTTGTGGTGCTGTCATTTCCCGTTCTTTTTTCTCAGGGGGTGGTAGATGGGGTCTAACTTGATGTGTTTGTTGATTGCGTTCCGGTTGGAATGCTATGCTTCTAGGAATTTTCGTGCGTGTCTCTGTTTGGTTTGTCCTAAAGTGGATATGTTGTCCCAGACCCTATGTTTCTCATTTTATCTCCTAAGAATATATACTCAAGAGTCTGTATCTAGGTACCTTTGTATCGCAAGTGGAAATTGTAAATGCTTGACTGTACTCATGTGAGTACGTGACAATAAAGCTAATTCAATTCAAAACCATTATATTTGTAGATATTGGTATTTGAGGCCTTAGACTCAGTGAAAATAGTTAAAGACATCACTGGGCTTGTCACCCAGCACCAATTCACTCTCAAAATTGGTTTTGATCCATCCCTCCTCTCTCTTCAGTTTAATCTACACAAAATACAGGGGGGTGGGGGGGGAACGACAAGGATTCGTTTTTAGTCATTGGTAGAATATGGATGTCACCGGCCGGGCCACATTCATTATCCATCCGTAACTGTCCAGGGGACTGTAGAAAAATGGACATTAACAACTTCACAACATGTCCTTCTATAAACAGCTCATTTCATTAGCATATATTTCACCTGACCTGCACATATTTGGACTGTGGGAGGTAACCGGAGCACCCGGAGGAAACCCACACAGACATGGGGAGAATGTGCAAACTCCACACAGACAGATGCCTGAGGCGGGAATTGAACCCTGGTCCCTGGCACTGTGAGGCAGCAGTGCTAACCACTGAGCCACAGTGCCGCCCAGACAGAACAGATTGATGAGGAAAATATCTTCAAGATTAATTGGGTCATATGCAGCTGAGCTATTTGGCTCTACCCTGGAAGCCAATCCATTTTGTGGGTGTTTTGCACTGATCCAAATATTCATTAAAAATACTGGAATGAACACAGACCAAGTGATGCTGGACAATGTTGGTCCAGTTCGGCCACAGAATTTCACCTGGACCTAGTCCAATTGGTCACTGTTTTTGAAGCCAAATCTTTGCCCCTTTCCTACCTTGTTCCTGGAGAGATTTGAGGCCAAGTTCAGCTTCTTTGTGCAGATCCTCTATGTGTGGTGGTCGGGTGGATGGGATGAAGACATTTTCCTGTTGATGTTCATACTGCGCTGGTTTGTAATGCACGGCCCATTTACTCTCATCATCCACTTCTGAGGCAACTGCCAAGAAACAAAGAGAAATGTATCTCACTGGAAGTCAGCTAGCAGCTGCTTATTCTCAAATATATCTGCAGCTGTGTGTATTAATCATTACAAACACCAGAACTTTACACCTGTAGCATTTCAGCAAATTTTACAGCATTTTTGATTGAGATATTAGTCTACTTAAACTTTACAACAATGAATCAATTCCGTTGAAAAACAGACAACTGCATTTATGTTTGATGGTGTAATGGTAATCAAAATCAGTGCTCACTGCTAACCTCAGAATACTGCCCCTCAATCTCTCCCATAGAGATTTCTTATTGGCTGACGTCAATCTGAATGGAGTCAAAGGAATCTCCAGCAACAGTGATGTCATCAATCAGGGCAAACAGCCAAGCATAGGTTGTCTCTTGATGACATCAGTATCAATGAGAATTCAGAGAAGGCCAAGGATTGCTCCTTGGGGACACAAAGGGGAATGTGGAGGCATCAGGAAGAGAATCAGTTGTATGTGATGTTCTGGCTATGGTCAAATGTATAAAAAGGGACCAAGGTAGGAATAGTGGCAGCCACAGGGCACCAGTGATATGGTGCGGATGATGATGTGGTTACCATGGCAAAGGAAACAGACAAGCCAAGTCTGTTACCGTGGTTACATAGGATGTTAGCAGTGACTTGCAACCAGAGCTGCTCCGGTGCTGTGACTAGGTTAGAAACATCGGTTTAACAGAGTTTTGGAAAGGTGCACATTCAAGGAACAGTAAAGCTCCTTCTCACAGTCCTGAGACTTCCCAAAGCATTAGTAACCAATTAATGACTTTGGCATGTACTTGCTATTGTGGAGTTGGCAGAAATGTCAACCAATTTGCACACAGGAAGGTTTCGTAAACAATTAGATCCCAAATCAAATTTGTTTTTGGTGATGTTTTCAAAATAACAGACAGGAAGACCAGGATAAAATTTCCCATAGTTTCTTTTGGATGAAGAGACATAGACTGAAAATAACAGCTAGAAGGCAAAAGGGGATTTGAGGAGAAAGGTTTTCACTAAAGGGTGATGGAAGTCTAGAACTCCCTGTCTAAATGATGGTTAAGTTAGAAACAGTTGCAATATTGAAACAGTATTTTGATATTCATTGCATTGGCATTGCCTCAAGGGATATGGATCAAAAGCTGGGAAATGGGATTAGTGTAATCAGATCTTTGTTGACCGATGCAGACACTATGGGCAGAATGGTCTCTTCTGTGCTGTAGTAGTCTTGGATTCTGATATGGGATCAGTTACATGCACACAGAATTACAATCAGAATCACATTTTAACATTTTATCACAAATGTGGTACCTACAACAGTATAGCGAGGAAGCGATGGCCTAGTGGTATCATTGCAGGATTGTGCATCCAGCGACCCAGATAATGTTCTGAGGACCTGGGTTCAAATCCTGCTATGGCAAACAATGGAATTTGATTTCAATAGAAAGTAATCTATGAATCCATTGTTGATTGTTGGGGAAAAACCCACCTGTTCCACGAACGTCCTTTAGGGAAGGAAACTGCCATCCTTACCTGGTCTGGCCTACATGTGACTCCAGATCCACAGCAATGTGCTTGACTCTTAATAATTAGGGATGAGCAATAAGTGCTGCCCAGTGATGCCCTCATCTTGTGAATGAATAAAGAAAAGGCATTGTGGCAGCCTCGATAGCCTGTCCACATCTCAAACTAGAATCAGCTCACAGCTTTGATTTAGATCAAGCAGAACTGCCTTGGAGTCCAATAAGATTTGACAGACAGAAATATATCGACATGTTCTTCACAAAGCAATTCATTTATCGGACAGTAATTATGTAATGTCACTAAAATGGCCCTCCCTCCGCAATATAATTGCGAGCAAATAATTCCTATAACATCTTTCTGAGCATTTAAAATAATAGAACGTAGTCACTGAACTCCAATACTGAACTCCAGAGTTTACTTGAAATAACACATCCCCCTTTAACAAATGCAGTTCATTCAGAAGTTGAACCCAATAGCTGAGCTAACTCCCTCATGTAATGCTGGATTGCGACATGGTCAAAAGCATTATCTTTTGAACATGATATTAGATCGAGGTATGGCCTGATAGGAAGATGCGGAAACAAAAAGGTCCTGGAATACAATCTGAAGAACAGTTAGTTTTATGACATGGTCAGCAATCTCAAAGACAATTAATGATGGGAAACAATCGCTAACTTAGCCAACAACTCTACCAACTCATTCAACAAATCAATATTTCTCAAACTACAACAGTTGCCATTATTGTTCAGATTTGTGATTGCTTCATTTTAACAGAAGAGTAAAAAAAATTGCATTTAAAAATTGAGCAGTGACTAAGAGATAATAATTGAAAACCACCAGAGCTATAGATTTAAAATTAATGAATAACAATAGTGAATAATTCACATTAACTCGATCCTTTTTGGAACCTTCTCACCTGCCTCTGTTCTGATCTGGGTTGATATGATTTGTCAAGCTTTCCAAAATGTGACCCGTGGATTAAATTGATTCCGTGTTGGTAGGTAGTAATGTAGTGATGCTAACACAATCGACATCTTCAAGGGGAGGGTTAACCTCCAGTCAAGCAAAAATGTTCAAAGCCTCAGTCTATTTACAACAGGTCAATAAACTCTTGAGCAGGAGGTGAAAGATTATGGGTGGTAGGTAATCAGATCAGCCATGAGCTTACTGAATGGCACGAAGGCTAGAAGGGCCAAATATAGGTAACTAGCTCCTTTTCCTAATTCATGTTCATATTCTGAGGTCATTTGGCCTGCTGTGGCCAGGCTAGCCACCTGCAAGAGCAACGCAGTGAGACCCACACCCCTATCCTTTCTCTGGAAACCTGAAAATCCCTCTTTGAAAGCTACAACTGAACGTGTCTCTACCACAATCTCAAGCAGTGCCTTCTAGCTCTCAGTGAGAAAAATCTCATCAGTTTCTAGTCTCGAATCACACTATACACTGCCATCCTTAATGATGTACTAGCCAGTTTTGCTGAGAATTACTAAATCCAGGTTTTCAACCAGCATTTAGAATGATAAGTTTCACCAAAAGTCCATCCATTCAAAAAACTATGCAAATGTAGACCCTTGTGACTAAAAGCCTGTCAATAGGAAATGTACAAGTCAAACTGCTCTTTGATGCCTGGAGAAAGGACACCTCAGCTTCGGCCTGGAGACCCTCCAACCACACAGGATCAATGTGGATTTCACCAGTTTCCTCATTTTGCCTCCCCCCACCTTATCCCTGATCCAACTCGGCACTGCCTTCTTGAACTGTCCTAACTGTCCATCTTCCTTCCCACCTATCTGCTCCACCCTGCTCTCCGACCTATCACGACCACCCTCACCTTCATCCACCTATCGCATTCCCAACTATCTTCCCCTCCAGCTCCAGCCCTCTCCCATTTATCTCTCTGCCCCCTTGGGCCACCCCCTTATTCCTGCTTATAATTGAAACGTCAACTCCCCTGCTGCTCAGATGCTGCCTGATTGGCTGTGCTTTTCCAGCACCACAGTCTTCGAAACTCCTTTTTGTGTAGAGCCTGGATGGACCAGACGATGAGGCCCATGAGGCACTTAATCTTCCAGCTCCAATAGCAGCAATATACCTAACATGATGACCATTGGCACCTTTTATTAAGAATATTAAAGAAACAGCATCCCTCTTGAACTGGGATTAAGGCCATTTCTCATTCTGTTTAGGAGAATAAAACTCCATCGCTCTGTAGAAGTGACCCTCTTACCAAGGTAAAAGCTTGAATTGAAATCTGCTCTTTGTGATTGGTTCAACAGATAGTATCTTTTTTTAACAATGATTGCCAACACAGCTATAATGCAACAGAATAAATGCAGTACTATTGCTTTCTTTATTTACGCAGTACCTTAACAGGATGAAGTTCTGGTACTTAAAGTTAATGACTGAACACTTGCTCAAATACAGGACAGAGAAATGTCAATCGTGAATTCTTTTATGATAAAATTCACTGGCATCATTTGAAGGCCTTGCTTGCTAATGACTATCCAAAAGAAATATTAGATTAAATTACTTAGTGTGGAAACAGGTCCTTCGGTCCAACAAGTCCACACCAGCCCTCCGAAGAGCAATCCACCCATTCCCCTATATTTACACCTGACTAATGCACCTAACACTATGGGCAATTTAGCATGGCCAATTCACCTAACCTGCACATCTTTGGATTGTGGGAGGAAACCGGAGCACCCAGAGAAAACCCACGCAGACATGGGGAGAATGTGCAAACTCCACACAGACAGTTGCCAGAGGTGGGAATTGAACCTGGGGCGCTGGCACTGTGAGGCAGCAGTGCTAACCACTGAGCCACCGTACCGCAAATTATTTTGAGAGCTTATTTTTGCAAATCGTGGCAAAGTGTGGGATTATGGAGTTTAACAGAGCACTTCTTCAATTAACTCAGATACCATACACTAATGTAAATCATGCACCCACCAGCACTCTCCCAACACCAGACTGAGCACAGCATAGCAACATCGAGAGCAATACAAAATGCACCACTGCACCAAGAAAGGCAACTATTGTATTTAATTATCAGAGGAATGAAACACAGAAGTAGGAATAATGTGGTATAGTTGTACCTGGCATTCATGAGGTCACTTTTAGAGTACAGGACAGATATATCTGCATTAGAAGCAATTCAGAGAAGATTCATCCGACTGACTCTCAGAATGGAGGAGTTTTCTTTAAAAGGAAAATTTGACAGATAGAACCTGTGCCAATTGGACTTTAGAAGAATGAGCAACAAGATGATTAAAACATACAAGATGCGGAGGGAATTTGACGGGATGGATTCTGAAAGGATCCCCTTGTAGGAGAGGCTAGGCCAAGGGTCACAGGGTTTCCAATTTAAAGCAGAGACTATAGGAATTTGTTTTTTTTTTAAAATGGTCATAAGACTCTGGAATCTTTCCCACACAGCCACAAAGACGGGTCAGAGATTTATTCTTTAGTCAGAAGTAGTCATTCTTGACTAACAAAGGAGTCAAATGGGATTGGGGTAGATGGGGAAAATGGAGTTCACACCACAGTAAGATCATCCACGATATGATTAAATAGGAGAGCAGGGTCAAACAACAAATGGCGTCCTCCTAGTCCTTATGTGTTTGCCTGTTTGTAAAGGAAGGTTGAGGTCAGACATCCCAGCTCCAGGATGTCTCTGCAGAAACTCCTCAGCATTATGTCTTAGGCCCAACCATCTTCAGCTGTTTCATCAATGACCTTTCCTCCATCATAAGGTCAGAAGTGGGAATATTCACTGATGATTGCACAATGTTCAGCACCTTTCGTGACTCCTCAGATGCTGAAGCAGTCCATGTCCATGTGTAAAAGACTTGGACAATTTTCAGCCCAAACCAGAATACATTAGCAAGGAACATCTGCACACACAAACGCCAAGCAAATGTCCACTTCCAAAACAGAAAATCTAACCATCATTCCCTGACATTCATAGAATCTCTACCATAAGGATTCTGGGTAATCCAAGATGGAGGACAGGAAAAACTTCTGGCTGTCAGAGCTGCTCCTTTTTGAGGTATTTTAGGTGCTGGAGGCGATTTCCTCGAATTCCAGGAGCAGCAATTACTGTTTTATATGCTGTTGCATTGTTTTGGAACTTTTGGAAAAAAAAAGTCAAAACAACAGCAGTTTTAAAAGGGAGAAGAACAGACAAAGGAAGCACATGGTGAGGACAGTGCAGGAGAGAAAGAGGGAAAAAAACTGACATTGCCTTTGCTGTTTGAATTCACATATCGCTGGACATCAGAGTGCATCTGGGAAAATTAACAAACAGTGAAAATCACAACTGATCATGGAGGAACTGTTGGGCGAAGTTCACAGCACAGAATCAGATAAATTAATTGTTGTTTTAAGTGTGATCTACAGAAAGTCTGCAGTAAAGAGTAGAGTGGGTTCTTTCTTGATTGTGTGTTTTTGGAGATATATCTCTTGATTAAACTTAGGATATAAGCCATAACTATTAACTTAACCTGGGGCAGAGTTTGTAGAGGAATAAGACGGTGTTATTTTCTGGGTCTATAGATTGTGAAGAAGCAAAAATGGCCTTGAGTAGAGTGATGTGTGGTTCTTGTCAGATGTGGGAGTTTAAAGAGAGTTTAACGATTACTGCGGATTATATCTGCCATAAATGGTGTTGGTTATGAATCTTATCAGATCAAATGGATCAGTTAGAGAGACAGTTAGAAGCAATGAAGAATTTGCATCCACAACAGTATATGATGAATGGCAGCTATCGAAAGGGGGGGGGGGGAAAGAGTCTCAGATATAATCACATAAATGGGTTAACTCCAGGAAAGATGAGAGGTAGACAGCTAGTGCAGGACGTTTTTGTGGCTATACTCAATCCAAACAAGTATGCTGTTTTGGAAAATGTAGGGGGTAATGGATTCTCAGGGGAATACAGCACGAACTGCCAAGATTCTGGTATTGAGATGGGCTCTAATGCAATGAGGGGTACGTCAGTTTCCAAGGTATCAATTGTGTTAGGGGATTCTGTATCCGAGGTACAGACAGACGTTTCTGCGGTCAGCAGCAAAAAAGCAGAATGGTGTGTTGTTTCCCTGGTGCCAGGAGCAAGAACGTCTCAGAGAGGGTGCAGAATGTTCTCAAGGGGGAGAGGGGCCAGCAGTAGGTCATTGTCCACATTGGAACCAACGACATTGGAAGGGAAAAGGTTGAGACTCTGAAGGGAGATTACAGAGAGTTAGGCAGAAACTTAAAAAGGAGGTCTTCAAGGGAAATAATATCTGGATTACTCCCGGTGCTATGAGCTAGTGAGGGCAGGAATAGGAGGATAGAGCAGATGAATGTATGGCTGAGGAGCTGGTGTATGGGAGAAGAATTCACATCTTTGGATCATTGGAATTTTTGGGGGGTAGAAGTGACCTGTACAAGAAGGATGGATTATACCTAAATTGGAAGGGGACTAATATACTGGCAGGGAAATTTGCAGAAGCTGTTCAGGAGGATTTAGGGAGATAGTGAGGGACCCAGGGAGATAGTGAGGAAAGAGATCAATCTGAGACTGGTAAAGCTGAGAACAGAAGTGAGTCAAACAGTCAGGGCAGGCAGGGACAAGGTAGGACTAAATTAAACTGTATTTATTTCAATGCAAGGGGCCTAACAGGGAAGGCAGATGAACTCAGGGCATGGTTAGGAACATGGGACTGGGATATCATAGCAATTACAGAAACATGGCTCAGGGATGGGCAGGACTGGCAGCTTAATGTTCCAAGATACAAATGCTATAGGAAGGATAGAAAGGGAGGCAAGAGAGGAGGGGGAGTGGCATTTTTGATAAGGGATAGCATTACAGCTGTGCTGAGGGAGGATATTCCCGGAAATACATCCAGGGAAGTTATTTGGGTGGAACTGAGAAATAAGAAAGGGATGATCACCTTATTAGGATTGTATTATAGACCCCCCAATGGTCAGAGGGAAATTGCAAAACAAATTTGTAAGGAGATCTCGGCTATCTGTAAGAAAAATAGGGTGATTATGGTAGGGGATTTTAACTTTCCAGACATCGACTGGGACTGCCTTAGTGTTAAGGGTTTAGATGGAGAGGAATTTGTTAAGTGAGTACAAGACAATTTTCTGATTCAGTATGTGGATGTACCCACTAGAGAAGGTGCAAAACTTGACCTACTCTTGGGAAATAAGGCAGGGCAGGTGACTGAGGTGTCAGTGGGGGAGCACTTTGGGCCCAGCGACCATAATTCTATTAGTTTTAAAATAGTGATGGAAAAGGATAGACCAGATCTAAAAGTTGAAGTTCTAAATTGGAGAAAGGCCAATTTTGACGGTATTAGCAAGAACTTTTGAAAGCTGATTGGAGGCAGATGTTCGCAGGTAAAGGGACGGCTGGAAAATGAGATAACAAAAATCCAGAGAAAGTATATTCCTGTCGCGGTGAAAGGAAACGCTGGTAGGTATAGGGAATGATGGATGACTAAAGAAATTGAGGGTTTGGTTAAGAAAAAGAAGGAAGCATATGTCAGATATAGACAGGATAGATCGTGTGAGTCCTTAGAAGAGTATAAAGGCAGTAGGAGTATACTTCAGAGAGAAATCAGGAGGGCAAAACGGGGACATGAGATATCTTTGGCAAATAGAATTAAGGAGAATCCAAAGGGCTTTTACAAATACATTAAGGACAAAAGGGTAACTCGGGAGAGAATAGGGCCCTCAAAGGTCAGCTAGGCGGCCTTTGTGTGGAGCCACAAAAAATGGGGAAGATACTAAATGAATATTTTGCATCAGTATTTACTGTGGAAAAGGATATGGAAGATATAGATTGTAGGGAAATAGATGGTGACACCTTGTAAAATGTCCAGATTTCAGAGGAGGAAGTGCTGGATGTCTTGAAGTGCACAAAGGTGGATAAATCCCCAGGACCTGATCAGGTGTACTCTAGAACTCTGTGGGAAGCGAGAGAAGTGATTGCTGGGCCTCTTGCTGAGATATTTGTATCATCGATAGTCACAGGTGAGGTGCCGGAAGACTGGAGGTTGGCAAATGTGGTGCCACTGTTTAAGAAGGCGGTAAAAACAAGCCAGGGAACTATAGACCAGTGAGCCTGACCTCGGTGGTGGGCAAGTTGTTGGAGGGAATCCTTAGGGGCAGGATGTACATGTATTTGGAAAGGCAAGGACTGATTCGGGATAGGAGAAAGTGAGGACTGCAGATGCTGGAGATCAGAGCAGAAAATGTGTTGCTGGAAAAGCGCAGCAGGTCAGGCAGCATCCAAGGAACAGGAGAATCGACATTTCGGGCATAAGCCATTCCTGAAGAAGGGCTTATGCCCGAAACGTTGATTCTCCTGATCCTTGATTGCTTCCTGACCTGCTGCACTTTTCCAGCAACACATTTTCAGCTCTGATTCGGGATACTCAACATGGCGTTGTGCGTGGGAAATCATGTCTCACAAACTTGATTGAGTTTTTTGAAGAAGTAACAAAGAGGATCGAGGAGGGCAGAGCGGTAGATGTCATCTACATGGACTTCAGTAAGGTGTTCGACAAGGTTCTCCATGGGAGACTGATTAGCAAGGTTAGATCTCATGGAATACTGGGGAACTAGCCACTTGGATACAGAACTGGCTCCAAGGTAGAAGACAGAGGGTGGTGGTGGAGGGTTTTTTTCAGACTGGAGGCCTGTGACCAATGGAGTGCCACAAGGATTGGAGCTGAGTCCTCTACTTTTTGTTATTTACATAAATGATTTGGATGCGAGCATAAGAGGTACAGTTAGTAAGTTTGCAGATGACACCAAAATTGGAGGTGTAGTGGATAGCGAAGAGGGTTACCTCTGATTACAACAGGATCTTGACCAGATATGGGCCGATGGGCAGAGAAGTGGCAGATGGTGTTTAATTCAGATAAATGTGAGGTGCTGCATTTTGGGAAAGCAAATCTTAGCAGGAAGTATACACTTAAGGGTAAGATCCTAGGGAGTGTTGCTGAACAAAGAAACCTTGGAGTGCAGGTTCATAGCTCCTTGAAAGTGGAGTCACAGGTAGATAGGATAGTGAAGAAGGTGTTTGGTATGCTTTCCTTTATTGGTCAGAGTATTGAGTACAGGAGTTGGGTGGTCATGTTGCAGCTGTACAGGACATTGGTTAGGCCGCTGTTGGAATATTGCATGCAATTCTGGTCTCCTTCCTATCGGAAAGATGTTGGAAACTTGAAAGGGTTCAGAAAAGATTTACAAGGATGTTGCCAGGGTTGGAGGGTTTGAACTACAGGGAGAGGTTGAACAGGCTGCGGCTGTTTTTCCTGGAGGGTCGGAGGCTGAGGGGTGACCTTATAGAGGTTTACAAAATTATGAGGGACATGCATAAGGTAAGTAGACAGTCTTTTCCCTGGGGTTGGGGAGTCCAGAAGTAGAGGGCATAGGTTCAGGGTGAGAGGGGGAACGACATAAAAGAGACCTAAGGGGCAACTTTTTCACGCAGAGGGTGGTACATGTATGGAATGAGCTGCCAGAGGATGTGGTGGAGGCTGGTACAATTGCAATATTTAAGAGGCATTTGGATGGGTATATGAATAGGAAGGGTTCTGAGGGGCCGGGTGCTGGCAGGTGGGACTAGATTGGGTTGAGATATCTGGTCGGCATGGATGGGTTGGACCAAAGGGTCTGTTTCCATGCTGTACATCTCTATGACTCTATGTGGAAGCAGGCCATTCTGGCAGGGGGATGGGATGGGATGGGATGGGATGGGTGGGGGTGGGGGTGGGGCGGGTGTGAGGGTCGGGGGAAGGAGATTGCTTCAGTTCTGATTCTACTCAACATAAAAACTATGGTCAAGTGGAGAATGCTCCCCCTTTGCATGGATTGGTGTAGCTCCAACAACACCCAAGAAGCTTGACACCATCCAGGACAAAGCAGCTCACTTGATTTGCACATCCACAAGCATCCACTCCCGACACCATCAATGCTCAGTAGTTGCAGTGTATACAGTCCACAAGATGCATTGCAGAAATTTACCAAAAACCTTTAGAAAGCACCTTCCAAGCCGACAACCACTTCCACCTGGAAGGACAAGGCCAACAGATTCATGGAAGCACCACCCCTACAAGTCTCCCTCCAAGCCACTCACCATCCTGACTTGTAAATATATCACCCTTCCTTAACAGTTGCTGGGTCAAAATCCTGGAATTTCCCCTCTAAGGACATTATGGGTCAACCTACAGTACAGCCAGCAGTGCCCATATCCTAAAAGTGTAATTGTTGAAATCCCAAAGTAGGCAATTTTAAACCATTGAAACAGAGTATTTACAGACCCAGACAATAGAAAAGAACAGAAATGGTGAGGCACATGAAGAATCACACAGCGAGGTCTGTTTGCACAGCCTTTTTCCAACTTGGGGGCTTCAAGCAGCATTCAGAATAAGATATGGATAATTCAGATATCATGTGATCAGGACACATCTCAAAGTTTTGATTTGAGACAGTCAAACATTTAGCAAGTGTTAACTGTAGAAATTCAGTCGTTATTTGTAATATATTGGCTCACAGTCCTCAATTCAAAGCTCCAAAATTCGCCTTGAATCAGATCTGCTCATTTCTCTATTTATTACATCCCTCTGATTTCTTACACAAATAAAACAAAGTTGACAGGATTAATTATGCAAATTAAAACTATCATATTAAATAGCTTCATCAAAGATATCTCCAAACATTTTTCACCTCAAATCCCCCAGAGAATGGTGCACACAATGGGATCTGTGTCTCATCACATAACAGCAAAGTGTAGGGTTGGCCCATTAGAGGTAGCAGCAAATGCTCTGATAGCATATTGTCAGGTTTGGAACTTGTGGCTGTTACATATTTCCCAGCAATCACCACATTAGGCTTAAATCTGTGCAAAATAATTTTACTTTGCTACATCCTTCAAGAGATGGAAATGTGTTGCTGGAGAAGCGCAGCAGGTCAGGCAGCATCTAGGGAACAGGAGAATCGACGTTTCAGGCATTAGCCCTTCTTCAGTTGCTTCTCCAGCAACGCATTTCCATCTCTGATCTCCAGCATCTGCAGACCTCATTTTCTCTTCAAAGATTACATCCTTCAAGAGCCAATTAAAACATTTAAAAATAGATATTCATCTCCAAACAGATCAATAATGCAGCTTTAAGAGATACAGCTATGCTTATAATTTTAAAAAATTTATAACTTCAGAGAGCTCTCAGTCTGCAGTCAATAAAAATGTCTAGTCAACATAAAATAAAATGTAAGCTACACAGTTCTCTGAAGAATATAAAAAGGTACATGTAATACCAGGTATAAAAGTGAGATCCAATGCATCAATAATTTCCCCCATTTCTCTGAATCTCCAAATTTAAGAAAACTAATATAAAGTTACACGGACAGAGCAGGGGAATGGGACTGACTAGTTTGGAGTTTGGGAGCAGGCATGAACTTGATTGACTGAACGGCCACCTTCTGTGCCATAACTGACCTGATAACTATGACTGAAGCACCAAAAGTAATTCATCCATAAACCTTGGGGAATAATCCAGCCTTCAAGCTGAACAAAGCTAACTCCAAACTGACTGAAACATAGACCAAAGGAAGCCTCATTCTATAACAGGACTTACACACAGACTCAAAACCATTTAAACAAACCTTTGGCTCAAAAGGCAGTTCCATTCCAATTCTCTAACTTTACTCACAGATTATGTTCATCAGTTTGCAACAATTAATTTCTCAAACAATTGAGAAAGTGAAATACATGAATAACTGCCAAAGATAATATTTCCAGAAATAATGGATTCAATAACCTTATTTTAAAAAGGTACATGTACACATCACACATTGCGATGGAAAACAGCATAACATCATTAACATTCGCCAGCAGCTGAGAGAGTTTATTTTTAATTCACTCTTGGGACACGGGTATCACTGGGGAGGCCAGCGAGGACGCGGGTGTCACTGGGGAGGCCAGCGAGGACGCGGGTGTCACTGGGGAGGCCAGCGAGGACGCGGGTGTCACTGGGGAGGCCAGCGAGGACGCGGGTGTCACTGGGGAGGCCAGCGAGGACGCGGGTGTCACTGGGGAGGCCAGCGAGGACGCGGGTGTCACTGGGGAGGCCAGCGAGGACGCGGGTGTCACTGGGGAGGCCAGCGAGGACGCGGGTGTCACTGGGGAGACTAGCATTAATTGCCTGTAAGAAGATGGTGGTGAGCTACATTCTAGAACTACAAATCCACATTCTGTTGGAACACCTATAGTGCTGTTAGGATCTGAATCAGACTTTAAAATGTTTTGGAAATCAAAAAACATAGTAAACATTGAAATTTTGAAAAAGAGGGAGGAAAATGCTGGAAGCAAATGACTGACAAAAGATCCCAATTTGAAACCAATCCTCCACTTTTGAGAAATTCATAATTAAAACTCATTCAAGTCTGTTTGTGAAACTGTTAGGGATCGCTGTATACTTGCAGCCACAGATAGGGGCTACAGTGTAAAGCATAACTGGCTATCAACCCGCGCCGTGCACTGAAACATGAAGCTGTTAAAGCAATTTTAAAAACTTTAAATTGCTCAATGTAGATGAGAGATTAAGAATCCAAGAAGATAATTATTACAATAAAAATTCCTCTTTGAATCTTCACACATAAACAATCCGCATATGAATCAATATTTTGTATCATAAGTGACCAGAGTCAATGAGAGTGGTGCTGGAAAAGCACAGCCAGTCAGGCAGCATCCGAGGAGCAGGAGAGTCGACGTTACGGGCAAAAGCCCTTCACAAAAGGCTGTTAACCAAACAAAGCTTTCCTCATTGGCGGTCCCCCTGGCTGGAGGGAGACGGTGTGTGTGTCTCTCTCTCTTTCTGGCTTGATTGGTCTGAAGGTGGCTGACGGGTCCAATACACGATTTACAGATTCTGCTATGAGGGGGAAGGAGAGGTGACTAAGTGGGTTGTTTTGAGGTTTGTCTGCTCTGTCCAACCCCTATCCTTTACGTCGGTATCTCTTGGAGTTCTGCGAACCTTCTCCATTCTGGTTAGTCACAAACCAGAGGCTGCCTAGCTCGCTGGGAGGTCTGACCTATTTAGGGATGTTTGGAGATCATCCCTAAAGCATTCCCACTGTCCCCCTGGGAGTTCCCTACCTTGTCAAAGTAGAGCAATTGTTCTGGGAGACTGCTCTGAAGTATCCGAACAGGATTTATGCTGATGATTCACAAAGTCTGCCTCCCTAACATTGCACAAACTAGCATCCCAGAAATATTTATTCATTAACAGTGGCCCCAGCTAATGGAAAATTCCTGAATTTATAATGTACCTGTTGCCTTCCTTTTTTTTTATTCCTTATTTTAGGTGGAGGAAGAATGATTAACTTATTATTAATATATTATAAATCACTGCAGAAAACTCCAGTGGTGTTGGACTTTATTATTATAATAATACAAAATATACAAAATGGTCTAAATGATATCAGATTTGATCAATTATAACTCCAATCAGTGTCCTGAAACATAAGCAGTGACTGCAAAGGGCTAAATTGCAACAAGGCCTCTTATTGGGCACAGTTATTGTAAAATATAATTACCTCCTAACCAATGGGAGTGATGCAAGGAGCATGCAAACTACACAAGACCTTTCTTTCAAAAAGTCATCAGGATTGAAACGGTAACCCTGCTTTTCATCCACAGATGCAGCCAGACCTTATGAGTTTCTCCAGCAATTTCCATTTGTATTTCAGATTTCCAGGTATCGGCAGTTCTTTTACTTTAGCCTGTTTGTACTTATCGCAGATCCAACCTTCCAACTTGGCACCACCCTCATGACCTGTCCATCTTCCTTCCCAAGCTATGCACTCCACCCTCCCCTCCGACCTAACACCATTACCCCCAACTCCATTACCTATCACATTTCCAGCTACCTTGGCCCCAATTCAACCCCCCCTCCCATTTATCTCACCATCCCATCAGCTCATTGCCTCATTCCTGATGAAGGGCTTTTGACCGAAACGTCGATTCTCCTGCTCCTTGGATGCTGCCTGACCTGCTGCGCTTTTCCAACACCACACACTCGACTCTAACCTCCAACATCTGCAGTCCTCACTTTCTCCTATTGCTTAGGTGCGGCGCAGTGACTCAGTGGTTAGCACTGCTGCCTCACAGCGCAAGGGACCCGGGTTTGATTCCAGGCTTGGGCAACTGTGTAAAGTCCACACAGACATTCTCCCTGTGTCTGCATGGATTTCCTCCCACAATCACAAAGATGTGCAGATCACATTAATTGGCCATGATAAATTGCCCAGAGTGTTAGGTGCGTTAGTCAGGGCTAAATAGGGGGTAGGGGAATGGGTCTGGGTGGGTTACTCTTCGGAGGGTCAGTGTAGACTTGTTCGGCCAAAGGATCTGTTTCCACACTGTAGGTAATCTAATCTAATCTAATCTAATCTGATCTGATCGTATACTAGCCTAGCTCTGTCGTTGCAGCATCCAATCCAATGTTAACCACAGAGAGACTGGCATTGCTCAGCACAGTCGACAGATGTTGGTGCAAGGCTAAAACTCACTCAGATTTCATGCCGGACTGAATCTAACTACAGCAGGGGCTAGAGACAGCAGGAAATAACTTTCTCAACAGGAGGATACCTGAGTAATTAAACCGCAGTGAGGATTCCTGGCATTTTCCAATGCAGCACAGGAGGCTTGAGTGAAGAAAATGGAAAGCAACAAGATCCTGTTTCTGCAGGGGCTTCTCCAGATGAAGCCTCTGAAGCATGGTGGAAAGACAGCACCTTTTCAGGATAAATGCCAAGAACCTGGCTCTGAGGACCAGGCTACAGGGATGGAAGGTGTTCTGTGGTCTCAGCAACACTCAGACTGACCCCTTTTCCAAACCGAACTCATCTCCGCATACCTTGACACCGTCCTGTCCCCCTTAGTCCAAGAACTCCCCACCTACGTTCGGGACACCACCCATGCCCTCCACCTGCTCCATGATTTTCGCTTCCCCGGTCCCCAACGCCTTATTTTCGCCATGGACATCCAGTCCCTGTACACCTCCATCCCCCATCGCAAAGGACTCAAAGCCCTCCGCTTCTTCCTTTCCCGCCGTACCGACCAGTACCCTTCCACTGACACCCTCCTTCGACTGACTGAACTGGTCCTCACCCTGAACAACTTCTCTTTCCAATCCTCCCACTTCCTCCAAACAAAAGGAGTAGCCATGGGCACCCGCATGGGCCCCAGCTATGCCTGCCTCTTCGTAGGATATGTGGAACAGTCCATCTTCCGCAACTACAGTGGCCCCACCCCCCACCTTTTCCTCCGCTACATCGATGACTGTATCGGCGCCGCCTCGTGCTCCCACGAGGAGGTTGAACAGTTCATCCACTTCACCAACACCTTCCATCCCGACCTCAAATTCACCTGGACAGTCTCAGATTCCTCCCTCCCCTTCCTCGACCTTTCTATTTCTATCTCAGGCGACCGAATCAACACGGACATCTACTACAAACCGACCGACTCCCACAGCTACCTGGACTACACCTCCTCCCATCCTGCCCCCTGTAAAAACGCCATCCCATTCTCCCAATTCCTTCGACTCCGCCGCATCTGCTCCCAGGAGGACCAGTTCCAAAAATGCACAACCCAGATGGCCTCCTTCTTCAAGGACCGCAATTTCCCCCCCAACGTGGTCGACGATGCCCTCCACCGCATCTCTTCCACTTCCCGCTCCTCCGCCCTTGAGCCCCGCCCCTCCAACCGCCACCAGGACAGAACCCCACTGGTCCTCACCTACCACCCCACCAATCTCCATGTTCAGCGCATCATCCGCCATCATTTCTGCCACCTCCAAACGGACCCCACCACCAAGGATATATTTCCCTCCCCTCCCCTATCAGCATTCCGTAAAGACCACTCCCTCCGTGACTCCCTCGTCAGATCCACACCCCCCACCAACCCAACCTCCACTCCCGGCACCTTCCCCTGCAACCGCAGGAGGTGCAAGACTTGCGCCCACACCTCCCCCCTCACCTCCCTCCAAGGCCCCAAAGGAAACTTCCATATCCGCCACAGATTCACCTGCACCTCCACACACATCATCTATTGCATCCTCTGCACCCGATGTGGCCTCCTCTATATTGGGGAGACAGGCCGGCTACTTGCGGAGCGTTTCAGAGAACACCTCTGGGACACCCGGACCAACCAACCCAACCACCCTGTGGCTCAACATTTCAACTCCCCCTCCCACTCCACCAAGGATATGCAGGTCTTTGGACTCCTCCATCGCCAGACCACAACAAAACGACGGTTGGAGGAAGAGCGCCTCATCTTCCGCCTAGGAACCCTCCAACCACAAGGGATGAACTCGGATTTCACCAGTTTCCTCATTTCCCCTCCCCCCACCTTGTCTCAGTCAAATCCATTGAATTCAGCACCGCCTTCCTAACCTGCAATCTTCTTCCTGACCTCTCCGCCCCCACCCCAGTCTGACCTATCACCCTCACCTTGACCTCTTTCCACCTATCACATTTCCGACGCCCCTCCCCCAAGTCCCTCCTCCCTACCTTTTCTCTTAGCCTGCTGGACAAACTTTCCTCATTCCTGAAGAAGGGCTTATGCCCGAAACGTCGATTCTCCTGTTCCCTGGATGCTGCCTGACCTGCTGCGCTTTTCCAGCAACACATTTTCGGCTCTGATCTCCAGCATCTGCAGACCTCACTTTCTCCTCCCTTTCCCAAACCCTCAACCATGGATAAACCAGTCCTGATGAAAGGTTCTGACCTACTCCTCTGATGCTGCTTGACCTGCTGTGCACTTCCCAGCTCTACACTTTATCCAGTCCACATCTTCCAGATACACTGTGACCCATAGAGAGAGCGAGAGATGGACTGCAGGGTAACAGGGGGGTGTCACTGAAACAGTGTCTCAGACCCAGGATTTGAATGCATAGTTTAAATTCCAGAGTAAGATGGTGGAATTTTAAATAAATTCATAAAATTTGGAATTATAAGTTAGTATGGTGATCAAGACAAGCTCATCAATTGCTGTAAAAAGTCATCTCATTCGGGGAAGGAAATCTTCATTTCTACCTGATCTGTCATAAAAGTTACTCCACAGCCACTGCAATGCGGATGAATTTTAAATAAATTTAAGAAATGCACCGAAACCTATTCCTCTCTGAAATGGCAAGATATAAGACAACAGGAAGCAATGAACAGTGCTTCAGTGACCTCCCAGACACGGAGATGAACTGAGGGATGTTACTGGTACGAGCTTCAGAAGATCCGATCCACAGGATAGAATCAGAGCGACAGGGACAGCTGGATCCTGGAAATGTCACTCCCTTGGCATGAATGTAACAATCTCATTGGCGAGTGGCAGCCTGCTCAGACATTACTCCTGGCTGAAGTAGAGATGGAAAGAAAGATGGTTCTTGGTGCATGTTATCTCTGAGCAACCTCTTTTCATCACCCCCTCACAAGAGGACATTTCCTGTTCAAAGGCCATTCAAAACAAAATGAGAATGTGGAGCAACAACAGCTCTCGATCAACTCCTGTAATACAGTAATCCCAATTCCTCGATAGTGACACAAGCATTTCACCTGACATTGAAATCTTGCTGAACCAAGATTTGTGCAGCTGAACAAATGTTTGAATTAGACCTCCCCAGTTCTGGGAGCTATATTTCAGTCAGAATATGAACACATTGGAGAGAGTGAGAAAGTGCTTTACACAAACTGTTCCAGGGATGAGGAAAACTTCAGTCGTAAAGGTGGGATTGAAAGGGCTGTTTTCCTCAGTGAGGAAAAGGCTGAGAGATCCTTTGTTCAAAGTTTTCAAAATCATGATGGTTCTGGACAGAGTAGACAGTCAGAAACTGTACCCTTTCAGAAAAGGATCAACAATGAGAAAACACAGACAAAGATGAGAGATGCCTTTTTCTCATACGGATTAGTTCGAGCATGCAATACACTTCGTGGAAGTGTGATGGAGGCGGTTCAATCAATCAAAATGTTCAAGAGGGTATTGGATAATTACTGAATTAGAAAATGCAGAGGGTAACGGGGAAAAGACAGGAGAATGAACAGAATCATTATAACCTGTGAGCTGGTGCAGACACAATAAGCCGAATGGCCTTCATTCTGAGACTAGGCCAAAGTGAAGACTGCAGATGCTGGAGATCAGAATC
This sequence comes from Chiloscyllium plagiosum, assembly GCF_037043375.1. Taxonomy (NCBI): domain Eukaryota; kingdom Metazoa; phylum Chordata; class Chondrichthyes; order Orectolobiformes; family Hemiscylliidae; genus Chiloscyllium; species Chiloscyllium plagiosum. The sequence continues at coordinate 1,136,804 of NW_028270168.1, read as the reverse complement.
TAGATTAGAGTGGTGCTGGAAAAGCACAGCAGGTCAGGCAGCATCCGAGGAGCAGGAAAATCAACATTTCAGGCAAAAGCCTGATGAAGAGCTTTTGCCCGAAACTTCGATTTTCCTGCTCCTCAGATGCTGCCTGACCTGCTGTGCTTTTCCAGCACCACTCTAATCTAGTCTTCATTCTGAGACTAACAATTCTGGATTTCAATGGAAAATTATTTAGACCTGAAAAAGTAACACCGTTTCTCTTTACACATAATGCCAGACCTGTCGAGTATTTCCAGCATTTTTGTTTTTAACTTCAGATGTCCAGCATCTGAAGTTTTTTGCTTTTTAACAAGTGTTTTTTCAAAGCTGGTCTAAGCAAAATGGCAGCTGAATGATCATCAGGCCAGACTAATAATACAATCCTCCTACCCTGCTTTCACCTCGTGCACACGCAGGAGTTAGTGACAGCCCGCTTCAGAATAGTCACTGAAACCAGTTAGAAACCACTGACACTACACAGTACAATGGTGTGGCCTTCACTTTCGATTTTCCAACAATAAAAAACTACAAACCTCTCTAAACTAGCTCAGAACAGTCAGACGCCATTGTGAAGGCAGTGATCTTTAATATGCAGCCATGATCAAATTTACACAAAACAGCATTTATCACCTTGAGGATATATTCCAAGCTGACCTTGTTTTTGTTCCATATTTCAACATTGGGGTCACATTGCAAAATGGGGAGGAGCAAATCAGCTGGCTTTAAGCCAGTTCAAAGTACGGAGAATTCCAACACAACTGTGCAGTCAGGAGACCCGCAGCCAACCTTATCGACTTGAACTAACAAGCAGCAGAATTCCTTCACAAATAGGGAGGGGCTGAAAAGGAAATGTCACAGGACAATACAAGCCAGGGCGAGGTGATTAGTCACACCTGTACCTTTATAAAAACAAAATTACTTGAAATTTTAGGGGCAAGTAATGAAACCAGGTCCCAGACAGACATTTCGGAATAAAACAGAAATTGTTGGTGAAACTCAGCAGGTTATTCCTTCCTGTCTTCAGCATATACACAAACCTTGTCTGAGCCACAATCACTCCTGAGGAAGGTACACAAAACCCCAAACATTAACTCTGCTTTCTCTCCATAGATGCTGCCAGAGCAGTTGAGTGTTTCCAGCAGTTTCCATTTTTATTTCAAATTCCCAGCATCTGCAGTTCTTTGTGTGTTTTTTGTTCAACCTTTTAGAGTGTTGTCCATATTCAGAAATGAAGCAAAGATTTTAATCAAAATTAAATCTAGAACTCCTGAAAATTCATTACTGTGAAACTGTAGACCTGAAATTGTGTACTGAAGCTGGGCTTCAGTGTAAATATATTTTTGGTCAGATGGATTCAATAAAGTGAGCGAATTAATGGCTCCAATCTTTACGAACACCCGGTGCTGCAATTTTCAGTACAATTTTTCTGAAATCAATCAAACCAATCAAAAGGAGTGATCAAAGAATTTGATAACATTCAGTGAAGATATATCCGTGATAAGGATCCATAAGAGAGGGAAATGCCACCCATGACTTCAGGAAGTTAAAAGGTAGTATCAAGCTGAAAAAAGCAGATAATTCCTCAAAATGACTGGCAGGTCAGAAGATTGGACAAAATCTAAAAACCTAAAGACCAAAAAGGAAGAAAGAAATTAGAATGAGAGAAATGTAGCCAGAAATACAGGTTCCTTTGGATATTTAATGAGGAAAGGAGCAGCTAAAATGGGTGTTAGCCCTTTCAAGGGAGTCTAGGGAATTAAGAAGGGCTGAAGAAGGGCTAATGCCCGAAACGTCGATTCTCCTGTTCCCTAGATGCTGCCTGACCTGCTGCGCTTTTCCAGCAACACATTTCCATCTAGGGAATTAAGAAGGGCAAATACACAATGTTGATGCATTGAGCAGATACTTTTATTGTAAAGGATTCAAATAATATCCCTAAAGTTATTCTAAATCCAGCGGTGAAAGGTTGACAGAACTTAAAGCAATTACAATCACTAGAGAAACAATATGGAGATAATTATTACATCAATAAGGTGGCTAGTCCCCAGATCCGGATGGAATTCATTATAGGATCTTACAAGGTAGATAATCAAATTATAAATTTAAGATTGATGCATCTAGTAGAGACAAAAAAGCTGCAGATGCTGGAATCCAAGTTAGACAAGCAGGAGGCTGGAAGAACACAACAAGCCAGGCAGCAGCAGGAGGTGGGGAAGTCAACTTTTTTGGTGTAATCCTTCTTCAGGACTGAAGGGTTACATCCGAAACGTCGACTTCTCCACCTCCTGATCCTGCCTGGCTTGCTGTGTTCTTCCAGCCTCCTGCTTGTCTGATGCATTTATTAAGCTCCCTAGATTCTATAGAGATCTTATCAGATGGATAACATAGCTCTTTTTCAGAGAGGGGGATGCTGGACACGAGTCAGAAAGCAGGAAGCGACAGGCCAGTTTACCTTCCAGCTGTCATAAACAAAATGCTTAGATCTGCTCAGGAGGGCACTTAGAAAATCTCAATGCAGTCAGGCAGAGCCAAAATATGACAGTTTTCTTTGAGGAAGTCTCAATCAATGTGGATAAAATCTGTGAATGTGGTGCAGATTTCCAGAAGGTTTTTACTCAAACAAGAGCTTATGGTATGGGGGAATATATTAAAAGATTAGCTGGCTAACAGGAACAAAAGGGTAAATGGGTCATTTTCACATTGGCAAGATGTGGTGAGAGCACTGCCACTGGGATCTGTGCTGGGGCCTCTATTATTTTTATCAATGATGTGGATGATGGGACCAAATGCATGGCTGCTAAAGTTGCTGTTGACATAAAATAGCTGGGAAAGTAAATGCTGGAGAGGACACAAGAAGACTACAAAGGAATATGGATAGGCTAAGTGAGTTGGTGAAAGTTTTGCAGATGCAGTGTAATGTAGGAAAATGTAAACTTACCCACTTTGCTAGGAAGAATAGAAAGATAGGTGGAGCAAGAGAGTGAAGAACACAGCTACAGAGGGATCTGGGTACCCTGAATCACAATAGGTCCATATGACAGAGGTGGTGGTGCTGGATGTCTTAAAAGGCATAAAGATGGAAAAATCCCCAGGACACGATCACGGTTCCCTAGAACTCTTTGCGAAGCTAGGGAAATGAATGCTGGGCTCCTTGCTGAGATATATAGATCATCGATAGCCACAGGGGAGGTGCCAGAAGACTGGAAATTGGCTAATGTGGTGCCACTATGTAAGAAAGGTGGTAAGGAAAAGCCACACAACTATGGACCAGTGAGCCTGACATTGATAGTAAGGAGGGAATTATTGGAGGGAATCCTGATGAACAGGATTTACATGTATTTGAAAAGGTAAGAACTGATTATAGAGTCATAGGAGTATTATGTTTATTTTCTTAAGTATCCATCTCTCCCAAATCATCCATTACCTACAGCTCTTGAACTTCCCAAGGGGTTAAGTGGAGGTGTATTGTTGAACAAATGATGAAAGAAGATTATTTCAACAGTGAGATGTCAGACTATACAGGTAAGTAAAATAAAAACTTTGATTTGTAATTGGTCCTTTTTTGAGACGGCGAAATACACAAAAGGAAGATAAAGGTTCTATAACTAATCACATCCAGTTCCACAAAGTTGAGTAAATGGTCATTGTTCAGAGCTAGTTTATCAGATTATAAATATTCAAAATTGCATGAAAAATCATGTCAAAAAACTGACTTTGGACTTTGCCATTTCATTCTGAAGCTCATTCTTAATGAGCTTTGATGCCATTTCAGAATCTACATGCAGCAATGACAAGGGTCACCTACAGAAACCTGAAATACTTGTCTAGAATTAACCTATGTAAACACATGGATAAGATGGAAATATGCAAGGCTAGCCAAGCTTTCATTTCTACATTCAAGAGAAGGATAATGATTTTGTTCTTTGAGTTTGTCTTTACCTCGACATAACCTCACTTCCTGATTCCTAAGAGACAGGTATTGACTGTAAACTTTATGGTGCATTTTACAATCCCCATCACTGACCCAGCAGCCACATGATAGGAACAGGAGCGACTTCATTCGGAGGGTTTAAATGAGGCGCTTTGAGCATTCGTGTCTCAAGGGAGAAAGAAACCTGAATCTATGACATTTAGACCAATCAGCAATGTTACAGTCTTTTCATCTCTCACAATTAATTCATCATCTAATAGATAAACACAACTGTTTCCATTAGACTAAGTGTCAGTGACCAGGAATCACAGATTGAAAGGGAACCTGAGAGGATGATGCAATATTCCTACAGGTAGGTGTCCAAAATACACAAGTTCCCTTTCTAACTCAAGGCTTATTTTAATATCTCCAACACCTAATCATCTTCATCAATAGGCAGTGTTAAAGCTAGATTTCACTTTTACAGCTTTTCCTTCAGAAATCCCCAATTATAGTCAATGACTTTACCCAGTGATCACAAGGAAAGACTTGTTTTTGGTCAGGTTTTTGTTTAGGACAGGCAGAGATGGAGAGAGATGATAGTACACTTAAGGACGTATCAACAAACATTGCCATGATAACATTCCCCATGGGTTTGAATGGGCGAGAGAGAAGTCATGACAGTTGCACCAACTCCAAAGATTCAGTTGTAAGCAGGGTCAATTCACAAGTAACTAGAACAAAACTGTGAATCCCACTTCAATGATTCATAAAGAATCAGAACAAGATTTAACCTTTTATAGGGAGGATGAGTTTTCCTGTAGAAATGTGAAACTTCCATAGAACTGGAAACTGCGTACACATTGTAGTTTGGAATATCTTAATTCTACAAATGAGATACTTCCAATGTTTCCCTTATTCCCAGAATATTTACTCATGTAAGCACAGTCCATATTGCAGCTAATAAGGTTCACTGACTGTATCAAAGAGTTTTGAACGATTTGCAAAGGCCTAAGATTCAGGACTGAAGCTGTGCATTTCTTCCTGTGGTAGTTTGATTACACATTTCATTTTACAGCAAAGTTATAACTACTTCAGATTTTCTCAAATGAAACCACCTCCACCTGCAAAGATGATAAAAGTTTAAATAGGAAATTAGGACAGGAATCTGACCCAATCAGAATGCTGAAATATGGAAAATAAGTAATTGAACTGAATTAACTTCATTCTCGCATGTACTCAAATGAGTACAGTGAAAAGTTTGAAACAGCTTGTAGAGATTGAAAAACTGAATCTCTAAATAGGTGGCCCATGAAACTGTCCAGATAGTCATTCAAATCAACATTATTCCAAAGAGACGGAATGACAATTTTCAAATATATGATTCCAATATTCTTTACAATTTGTCAAACTCAAACTAGGTGCCTAAATCTGCTTTAGAATGGGCTTCAGGTTTTGGTTCATTAATATGTAAACGCCAGAACTTCTTTTAAATCACATTCTCAAGATAACTTAAGGTTTTATTAAAAAAAAGTGACATCTCAACTCAGACAGACAATGAATTAAAGGTGTCAGGTTAGAGTCTGTCTGTATCCCAATCTTGAGTCAGACTGGTTCTGTTTCCAAAGTAGGAATTTATAAAATGTTATATGGATTGACTGCCTGCAGGTTGTGCGGCTTTTGAGCAACACCGGTATCTCTACATCATAATTCTGCTTTGACTAAGATAACCACAGAAACCACTGATATAATTTTTAAAGTTTAATAATGCTGTCAATTCCCCAACCTGTACATTACCAGGAATCAACTTCAAATATCCACACACACCGTTTTGACAAGATGTTTTATAAAACTTCTAAGTCACGATTTATTATAGCGTAAGGAGTGATTGTATTAATTACATTAAAATGTAGATTAATAGCCAGTAGTGAAATTTGTTAATTATATGATAAATCTTAATAGCAGATAATAAATACATTTAAAAATGTTCATGCTGGAAACACACAGCAGGTCTGGCAGTACCTGCGCCGAGAGAGATGTGAATATTAGTGAACTGTGCTCAGTATCCCACACAACAGAACTTGAAAATATCAGGGAATGCAAAAATGATGAATAACTACCTGCAGCTGGAATTGTCACTGTAGCACAGGAAAAACATATTTCTCTCTTTAAAAGATGGAAAATGATCAAATTGCTTTTGTTATGAAAGAAACTCTAAGCACAGCACACACCAGTCAACAGTGTGAGTAAAAAGCTAGCCTATTCGAGACAATGTAATCACCGTCAATTGTTGTTAAAATCCATCAGGTTCATTCATATCCTTTAGGAAGGAAATCAGCCATCCTTACCCGGTCTGGCCTACATGTGACTCCAGACCCACAGTAATAATTCTGAGCAATTAGGGATAGTCAATAAATGCGGCTTAACCAGTGACATTGACATCACAAATGGGAAAAAAAATGATAAAGTTACACTGATCTAATTAAAACAAACCAGAAAAAAAAATCTAATTGTAGTAAGTATAGATTATCGTTAAGAGTTTCTTGGAGCTGCAACTACACGTAAGTTAAGTGTAATCTTACATTTTCATCATGACAACATTATAACCCAATGTTGGCCAGGGGCTGTTCACACTCAAAAACAGCAAACCTGTGAACTGAAGTTACCCGAAACTCAGGCACCGGCTTGGTCTGGCTTGAACCAGATCAGCTTGGAGGATGACATAAGGTGCAAGTCCTTATTTGTAGGAAAAATAATGAGATAATCCTAAAGATGTCCTTCGTGTAACCTATAGTGGGAAGATACCAGCTCATCAGATAAACTAAGAACGAATAAGATATCACAGTTCACGAAGAGAAGGAAAAAGGATAAAAATGAAAATATTTCAAAGTACCATCAGTGAAATTGCAGAGAGCACCCTTTGAGAAGCGAATCCCACACTTGGAGGCGTGGAGAGGGCCCCGAGCCTGGAGAGAAAGCACCTGGCCGGTGTGAGCTTCTATTAGAATCATTAAATAGAATCCCTAGAGTTTGGAAACAGGCCGTTCGGCCCAACAAGTCCACACTGATCCCCCACAGAGTAACCCACCCAGACCCATTCCCCTACCCTATTACTCTACATTTACCCCTGACTAATGCACCTAACCTACACATCCCTGAACATTATGGGCAATTTAGCATGGTCAATTTACCTGACCTGCACATCTTTGGATTGTGGGAGGAAACCTACGCAGACATGGGGCAAATGTGCAAACTCCAAACAGAGGCTGGAATCGAATACAGATCCTTGGTGCTGTGAGACAGCAACGCTAATCACTGGGCCACCGTGCTGCCAGCATTTATTTTTGTTGACTGCCCTGGGGTGGGGGAGTCCAGATGTAGAGGGCATAGGTTTAGGGTGAGAGGGGAAAGATATAAAAGAGACCTAAAGGGCAAATTATTCTCTCAGAGGGTGGTGCGTGTATGGAATGAGCTGCCAGAGGAAGTGGTGGAGGCTGGTACAATTGCAACATTTAAAAGGCATTTGGATGGGTATATGAATAGGAAGGGTTTGGAGGGATATGGGCCGGGTGCTGGCAGGTGGGACTAGATTGGGTTGGGATATCTGGTCGGCATGGATGGGTTGGACTGAAGGGTCTGTTTCCGTGCTGTACATCTCTATGGCTCTATGATTGAAAATTAAATGGATTTTCCTTGCATGAACTGCATGCCTGCTGTTAACCTTTTCTTAACCAATGTGAATTCTATGTCTATTTTAACTCAACTAATAAAGTTAGTGGTTAGTGATTAGTTGATACAGACCTGTCTCTTGTCCACTTTGTGCTGAGCCAATATCTATTGCCATGGACAGTAACCAGGTAACACCACGATCACCTAGCAGATTTTTGGCTGAATTTATTAATTATACTTGTTTTTTTTTAAATAGAGAGGACATCCAGCCAAACATTGATGGAAAACAAAACTCCTGAGCAATGTAATTCAGTGACTGCCCCGGAGGTCTCTGTGGATTGTCCTCGGCCTAGAGCAAGATCCAGGAATGTCAAATTTGGCAGATGGTGAGGGAAGTTTCAAATGAAAAGATTTCAAAAGGGTAAAATAAACTGCAAATTTAACTGTAATCTCAAGTTATCTCAGACTGTGATCATGAGAGAAAAAGGACAGCAGTTTGAAGAGGCACACGTTTCTGTTTGCCCTTTCAAGAATGAGGGTTCTAAGCTTTGTTCTGCGTGTTTTACTGCGCAGAGGAGTGTGGCTGGGGGGGTCACAACTGAGAACCGCACATTGCACGTAACAAGGAAATCTCTTCCTTTTGTGGGAAGCAAATGAAGCTGCAATCAGCAGAATAAAGATCTTTCAGCTGAACTGTAAAGCTAAGTATCTCAAAATCAACTATTCACACACCTACAGAGTTATCAATGTCTCCAAATAGAACAGCTGAAACAGTCTATCATTTACTTTGAGGAACTCAGATTTGTACATCTTTTTAAACTTGTAGCTTTTTTGGACTCCCCTCTCATGTGCAATGTGTGTTGGACCATTTTTTCTTCTCATGGTTAGTAACTAATAAACTCTCTCATTAACACAAAAAAGCCAGGCTCAATTAGCTCCTTTTAAAACAGAAATTAATTTAGTCTGGAGAAAAATAACCACAAGAGACGACATCCTTTGTATATTGTGTTGTTGTGACAAACTGAGGGGTTAGCTGAATAAGGAAGGGGAACCCAGTTATCCCTCCTGACCTGGGTGTACAACAATTTAGAAAGTTGATATGGTTCTGGCTGACGTTACTGCTGGACAGGTCAGATCCCAGAATGAAATCTGGCTTGACAGAAAGAAAAATATCATCTAATAATTTATTGCAGTGCTGTCTCACTGGAGTATAAGCAAGCAATGCTGCAGGCTTGGTTTTAACAATAAAACAAAGTTTATTACACAAAAGAAATAAATAAAACAAACCAAGCCAATTCCATAGAACATAATTTGAAAGGGTTTAAAACACACAGTCACTGGACACAGGCGCGTCAAAAGAACAGAGTAAGAGTGACAGCCATACCTGAAAGATTGGACCATTACAGAAATGATCAAAGACTTTTTTTTTTAAAAAGAGGCAGGTTTCAAGGATCATCTTAAAGGAGCAGAGGAAGAGGTGGAGAGGTTTCCAGAGGAATTCCAGAGTTTGGGGCCCAGGCTGCTGACGGCGTAGTCTCCAATGCCGAAGGGATTAGAAGTGGCGATACGCAGGAGGCCAGAATTAAAAGGATGAATGATATCTTGGAGGGTTATAAAGCAGTTGGAGATAACAGAGTGCAGAGTTCATGAGGAATTTAAAAACAAGGACAATGCTTAGAGCTGGTGTAGGTCAGTGAGTATGGAGATGGAAGGTGAATAGGACTTGAAGTAACTTTGTGATAAGTAGAATCTCAAATGTTTAATCACTAATTCCAGAACGCAATTAGTTTCAAGGTCAGTACAACACTAGCTAAAGACTTTAAACATGTTATTAGATTAAGCTGGGGGCCTCAACTAATAAGTAAATGAGCTCACCGAATGGCAGAATTCCTAATCTTTAATATTTAACCATGATGTGACTAATGTGTACAGTTTTTCCATCAGTAATTTCCTGACCTGGCAGACTCGAGTTTTAAATTTATTCAGTTCTTGTGGTATCAAAATGAAAGGAATATAACATAGCCAATGAGGCTATTTACTGCATGACCAGTAAATGCAAACCCCAGGATCTGGGGTTTTGAATAGTCAGGCAGTTGTTTTTGACTGGCACGGATGTGTTGGGCTGAATGGCTTTTTTGTGTGTTGAGGATGTCTGACTCTTTCAACCCACAGAACTGCAAGTGTAACAAAAGAAACCCAACTTTTTAAAACTTTGGAAATTCATTAAAGCCAGGCCTCAGAGCTAGAGTGAAGTCTGCTTTTATAAAAAGAATCAGCCATTCTTAGAAAGTATCAGTTAAATCAAAGTTCACATCACTCATTTCATCTTCATATACCTTGCCTTGCATTAAATCATGTTCTAAGTTAATATAAAACAACAATTACCTCCCTGCACCAATTGTTAGAATTCCAATCATCATGATAATATTGATGGTTTATAAAATAGAGATAGTGTTCCTTATGACGTGCTATTTCTACTGATGTGAAGCCAGTAATTTTCAAGCATTAAAGAATAATTCTGCTGTTTTATGAACAAACTGAATGTTGACTAGGTCCAAGTGCACACCTCAAACATTTATACTAGAGGTGGTCATTTGAAACAAGCCATTTGCAGACACCACCACACGACCTCACCCCCAAATCCACTGATTGTACTCTATAATGTAAACAATGGCTTCTTTATCCAGATGATTTCATCAAGATAATGAGAGATGATCCCATTTACTTTCTGTACAATTCAAGTTAAAAGCTGAAACCAGCAGACTCGCTCCCACTTAAACAAAATAGGTATCATTCTCTCAAATATAATAGTAAGAGGTCACAATGAATACATTCCACTGTAATCATCATCCCGACTAACAGCAGCAAACAATGAGCTGTGATCCATTATCAATTATGCTTCAGGTCTAAAATCATTTATTGTCAGCAAAAAGCAGCAACCTGCTTTCAGCGTTCAGATTTTCCACACATGCACAGATAAAGATAGATGGACACACACATAATACACACAAAAGCTAAAACTGAATGTTTGGTTTTTGAAAATGGAAACAGCAATTATCGAAAGAGAACAGGGGAGTTATGTGGGACTGAATTAGTGCTGAAAGCCTCGGAAAGAATAAATATTATCTTCACAGAATCATAGTATAGAAGAGGCCCATTAGCCCATCGAGTCTGCACCAACATGTGAGAAAGACCTGACCTTGAACTTAATCTATTTACCAGCACTTGACTGTTATGATGTGTCATATGCTCATCCAGGTATGTGTTTTTTTTAAAAAGGATGTGAGGCAACTACCCTCCCCGGCAGCACATCCAGACTGTCACCACTCTGGGTTAAAAAAAAGCTTTTCATCACATCCCCCTTAAACTTCCTGGCCCTCACCATTAATGAGCGATCCCTCATGACTAATTATTCAACAGCTGCTCCTTATCCCCTCTGTCCATGCCCTTCATAATTGCATACACTCAATCAGATCACCCCTCAGTCTTCTCTGCTCCAACAAAACCAACCCAAGCCTATTCAACTTTTCTTCAAAGTTTCCATCCCAGGGAACATCCTGGTGAACCTCCTCTGCACTCCTCCAGTGTAGTGTGATAATCAGAACTGCACACAGTATTTCAGCTGTGGTCTCACCAAAGTTCAATGCAACTCCAACACGACTTCCCTGTTTTTGTAATCTATGCTTTGAATGATAAAAGCAAGTATCCCATATTCCTTTTTCACCACCTGACTAATATGGCCTTCCGCCTTCAGAGATCTATGGACAAACACTCCAAGGTCCCTTTGCTCCACAGAACTTTAATGTCAAATTACTCCTTCCAAAATATATCATCTCACACTTTCCAGGGTTAAATTGCATCTGCCACTTTCTGCCCATTTGACCATCTTGCTTACATCTTTGTGTAGCCCGAGATGCTCAACCTCACTGTTAACCACCTGACCAATCTTTGTATCATCTGCAAATTTACTAATGCAATCCAGTTCAATCTAATCCAGTTACTAAAGCAGCCCCTGTCATCACACACTGTCTCCTACAACTGAACTAATTTTGAATCCACTTTCATCAAATGACCCTTTGTCCCGTGTGCATTTGCTGTCTTCATAAGCCTTCTTTGTGGGACCTTGTCAAATGTTTTGCTAAATTCCATATAAATTACATCAACTGCACTACCCTCATCTATACGCCTGGTCACCTCCTCAAAAATTCAATCAAAATTTGTTAGATATGACCTCCCTCTGATGAAACCATTTTGACTGTCCCTGATCAAGCTTTGTATCTTCAAGTGGAGATAGATGCTCTCCATCAGAATTTTCTTCAATAGTTTCCCTACAACTGAAATGAGACTCTCAGGTCTGTAGTTCTCTGGCATATCTCTACAACCCTCCTTAAATATTGTAACCACATTCGCTATTCTGCAATCCTCTGGCACCTCCCCTGTAAGGCAGAGAGGAATTAAAAATTTGGGTCAGTGCTCCTGCAATTTCATCCCCTGCCTCCAGCAGTCTGGGCCTGGAGATTTGTTCATTTTAATTCAGCCAACATTTTCAATATCTTGTGCCTACTGATGTCAATTTGCTTAATCACCTTGCAGTCCCTCCCTCTGGGTTCCATACCTTCATCCTTATTCTCTTGAGTGAAGATTGAACCAATACTTTGCATCAACACTCTACCAGTGTTCTCTGGCTCCGCCCACAGATTGCCTCCTTGTTCCCCACTCGTTCCTGGGTTATTCTCTTCCCACTGATATTGAATATCTTGGGATTTTCCCAACTTTTACCAAACAGAGCTTTCTCATATGCTCTCTTTGCTTTCCTAATTGCTCTCTGTAGCTCCACCCTGCACTTTCTGTACTCCGCAGTTGGGTCCGCTGATTTGTTCCCCTTGTCCCTACTAAAAGCCTCTCTTTTCCTTCTGATCGGATCCTGAATATCTGTAGCATCCAAAGTTTAAAGAAACAGGAAGCTGTGAACAGCAGCATTTTTCAGACGAGGGAAAAGGGAAGCTGTTCCTTTGGTGTCAGTCTCAATGCTGGGTGAGCAGAGTTCCCCTCACCACCTACAGTGGCATCTAAGTCGCCATGTATAATGGCTTTCCAGACATCAGGGGGTTTGCTCAGTTTGAGCCAGGGATCAGCTTGTTTCAATTTCACATTCAACAGTGCTCCCTGCAATGTGGGGGAGGGGGTTGTGCAGGGGTGTGCATATGGGACAGGGAGGGAACGGCCAATTCACCGCAAGAGAGGATCAGCCTATCTGCAGACGTTTACTGGGAGACCAGGATAATAGGGATGATGGTAGGTACAGTGAACTCTGGTCCACATCTCAGCAATCACCAGAAACCAGGACACCAGGGGGTGATCAGGAATTAGGAATTGAATGGAGTAAAGGTGGGGGTAGGGAGAGTCAAATACATTACATTAAAAATGCAGCTCCCTGTGATAGTTTAGGTATTTTAAAGATTTTAACCCCTCCCCTAAATTATTAGGCCAATTTATAAGTTGCATTTAAACCTTATTGCAGAATCAATATCAACTGAATCTGTAGTGAGATATAAATATTTATTCTGACAAAACTCCTTCTGTACCATCCACACAACCAGGAACAGTGACATGAGACAAGAAATCTCCATGCTCAGAGCAGCAGTGAAACAGGATAAAGCTGAATCTGCTCATCTCCTTTCACAATACAACCAGAAAACCTCCCCTTAGAACTGCACATTGCTTTTAAAAAAAAAATGCACACACAGCAACAGTAACTATAGCCCTAACTAGAATAATCCCTCCACCCAGAAATCTGACAGCAGTATTGGCATGTCAAGCCTGATTGCACTATTGGCCTCAATCCAAATTACTTTGCAACAATAGTTTGTTCACCCGGTGACTATCAGGTGCATTTTACTGGCACCACAATAGACAGGCCTCTCCCTCTGTTCTGGCAGTATTTAAATTCAAGGTTTGCATATTTTCTCAAACAAGCTCAAACTAGTCAAAATGTTAAAATCCATATTTCCATTTCATGACTTTATATCCCAAACAAAAAGGACTTATTTTAAAATATTCATGTTTTACAAAATAAACCAGTATCACAAATATTTACCAATTTCAAATTGTTCTGTTCTTCCAAACTTTATCACCACACCCAATCTCTCTTCCTTCATTTTTGTTTCCCAAATCCATGTCTAACTTTCCCGAGTTAAAAATCTCACAACACCAGGTTATAGTCCAACAGGTTTAATTGGAAGCACTAGCTTTCGGAGCTACGCTCCTTCATCAGGTGATGAATCTGGTTTCTGGCCGTGCTCAAACTGAAACTCTAAGTCCCAATAACATAGTGTGCTCCTTGAGATTTTTGCATCACTTATGCGTTGACCACACCATCCTCCTCCAACACCCCTCCACCATCACTCAGCTGGGTGAGGCTACACTCATTTCCATTTCTACCTTGGATCACCATTCCCACCATTATTCAACTCTCTCCATAGACTGCATTCTCCTGCAGATCCATAACCCACCCACATACCTGCATTCATCCAATTCAGGCCTTTTGAGAATTTCAAACTTTAAATCATATGATGACTGGGTAGCCACACCTTCAGCTGGCTGTGCATTAAGCTTCAGAATTCCTTCCCGATCTGCTCCGTCTGTTTCTACTCCTTTGCAATGTTCCTAAACACCTCCATCTTGGACCAAGCTTTCGGTCACCTATTTTAACAGCTCCCGCTGTGGTATAGTGTTCATTTGTATTTGATAATACTTTGGGACGTCGGACTATTGAAAAATGGTACAATAGTGTTCGTTGTTGGGCCTCACTTTATACGGTGGATGGAATTGAAAACTGCCCCTTCCCGCCTCCACCCAATGTTCCCTCCGAGATGCACAGCTGTAGGACACAGACTGCAAATTGCCAATATCATTCCCAATGGACTTCCAAATGTGGGAGTCTCTGCTGGGCACAGACCCTGGAGACCAGAACCCCTCCAGGTTAAGTGCTAACTCCACAGACAGGTTTCCTGCTCAAACACCAAATGGCAGCGCGTAGTCTGCCCTACTCACAGCCTCACCATCTCAGAGCCACTATATCCAAAATGCTGCATTTGTCTGTAGGCCTCAGAGAGGGACATGCCAAGGAGGGAAAGAAGGACGTCTTCTACTAGATGTGGAATAGATGGGTAAGAATTCACAGGAAAAATGCCTGATCCCTGCAGCAATTACAAAGCATGAGGTGTCCATTCACAAAAACCACAGTAATGCTTCAGCTCCCACCAAGGGAAATCCCACAATGCTTCAGCTCCCACCAAGGACAATTCCACAATGCTTCAGTTCCCACCAAGGACCATCCACAATGGGACAAGGTGCCATGGGAAAGAGTCACAGCCAATCACTTAAATTGTCAAAAACCTGAAAAAGAGATAGTGCTAAAGGTGGCCACTTGACCCTTATATGAGCATGATTACTTAATGCCAGTCTCCTGCTCTTTCCACATATCCTCACACTTTATTTATTTCTACCCAAATGTGCTGATGAATGCCTCTATTGAACCTGCTTCCATCCAGCTTCAGATTATTCCTATTTCTGAGGCCATAAAACACAGGAGCAGAATTAGGCCATTGAACCTGCTCCACGATTCGTTCATGGTTGATAGGTTTCTCAACCCCATTCTCTGCCTGCTCCCTGTAACCTTTGATCCCTTTACTAATCAAGAACCTGGCTTAAATATACTCAGTAACCTGGCCACCACAGCCCTCTGTGCCAACAGTACCATAGATTAACCACCTTCTGGCTGAAAGATTCTTCCTCAGTTGGTCTTATTAGCAGGACATCTACCTTAGCAGCAAATGCCTGGTTTAGTGAGCACCAAGCACAGACATGTTGGTGAAACACCGATATTACTCCATAATGAAGGCATGAGGAGAAACAGAAACTAAACAAAAGGTGCCTGTCTGGCACTGAGTACCAGACAGTCTTACTGCAAGGGGCCACGTGACTCTCACTCCATTCTCCAGCTGGGAGGGGAGGGATTCTCCATCCATGCCAAGGTATTGGTGAGAAGCCGTGTACTATAGCTGTTGGTATCACATTACTCTGACTGCCAGACCAGCCAAAAGTAGGTTATGTTTAAGTAGGTATCACACCCATCGATTAGTAAGGGGATCAAGGATTATGGAGAGAAAGCAGGAAACTCGGGTTGAGAAACATATCAATCACAACTGAATGGCAGAGCAGACCTGATGGGCTGAATGGCCTAATTCTGCTCCTATCTCGTGGTCTTATTAGGTCATTGTCTCCACTCATTTCTTAAGAAATAAATGCAGTATTAATAGGAACATAAATCAGAACAGGACTAATGAATTTAGAGTGCGCACTCGTTTCCATAGACACTTCCAGGCAGTGAATATTTTTTTAAAACCAAGCTGATTTCAACACAGCTATTACCTGTTGATTCAAACTGGTTTTCAAAATGAAAATTCACTGGAGAATGAAGCAAGCAATTTGACAAAACACTGACTGTGAACTGGTTAAAAAGACTTACATTTACATAGCATCTGTCATGAGGTCCTAACATCCCAAAGTGCATCAGCTGAAACAGTACTTGCTATCACAATGTAGCCACTTTGTGCACAGCAAGATCCCACAAACAACAACATAATAATCACTCTTAAATCTGTTTTAGTGGTGCTGAGGTTAAGGATAGAGATTACCGAGGCTACGAGGGATCTGTTTGAATTGGAATGTCAGTTATGACAATCTAAACAACAAAATGATATAAATATTAAATGACTGGATTGATTCATTGAGAAATTAATGAGCCAATCGTCAAACAGTATAATTGAAAGATACAAGAAATGAAATACAAATTAAAATATTAAGAAAATAGTTTCGCACTAAATTGTATCTCCCCTTTGTCCAACATTTTACATGTGTAAACGTTTACTTGTGACATTTTACAACATCTAAAATTGTATTTAGTCACAATGTGGATTCAGTCAGGAATAACTTTAGCAAAGAAACAGTGTTAGGAACAGCAGAAAGTGATCCCTGTGATTATCCTGCAGTAATGAAGACATGCAACAATTGTAGGAATGACCTCAACACTTGGGTTTAAGCTTCCCTTAGAATTTACGATTCAGAGAGATGGAGAAAAAAAGACACACCCACTGAGCACTTGTTATTTAATGGAACTTTACAGAAAGATTAAAGGGCAAGACATGGTTAATTCTTGAGCATTGTAAATTCAATTCTTCTCCAGTTTAAAGAGTTTTCAAAACAAGTTCCTACTCTGATTCAAAGCAATCAACTTGATGATCAAAGTTGGTAAAAAGCTGTTTTGTAGAACCGCACTGATCCAAGAAAGGCAGTGTACCTTAAGACATTTCATCGATGCTCCAGTAATAAAGGCTATTGTCTCCCGTTCAGCAATGAACAGTATAGTGGGCAGTTATTGCTCAGGTACTTCAGAGTGCCTTCTTGGCCACTCCACTACGATGCGTAGGGAGGTTCGAAGAAACTTTTGTACATCAGATGTGTGCATAACTAAGTGGCCATTAGTCATTTCCCATTCATAATGGCCCTCAGGAAAGTGGTGCTGTGTTACGATCATGAGCTGCTGCAATCTCTTTGGAGAATATATGTACTCTCAGTGCTGTTTGGTGGAAGTTGCTACATCATCAGAGGGGTCATTAAATGGAGGTTCCCTGTTGGTCAAGAGTTCAGTTGGTCATTAACACCAAATACCAACAAGACATTTGTCCACTGCATCTTCCTTTCACCCAACACAACTGAAAACATGTGCATAGACATTCAACTCATTGCTATTTTGGGATCTTGCTGTGCATGTATGACTGCTGTCCTCCATCGATACATGTCACAGTATTTAATCATGTTAAAAAGCAAAGATTGATTTTATATGAAATACAATTTCTTTGAAAACAAAAAAAAAGTGCTATTCTGTCCACTGACCAGTTTCCAATCAATGCCAGTATATTTCCCTCAATCTCATGTTAACTATCCTCTTGTATGGGACCATACAGAAGGTCCTCTGAAAATTTTGACATACCACTTCCACGTTGTTCATCTAGTTTTCCAGTTACATCCAAAAAAGCCCTCCCAACAAGTTCAAACATGACTGCCAGTCCAAACATTAATTTCAAAAGTGCCCTGTTACCATGGGATTTACATCATAGCATTTTCTCTATGAGCAATGCTAGGCTGACAAATCTGGAATTCTCTGCTTTCACTTTTCCTCATTTCTTAAAAGTGAGATAACATTTGCTACCGTCCAATGTGCAGGAGGGTATGGCAGACTCTTTCCAATTTTTAAAGATGAACATCTACCAACTGTACAGCCACTTCTTTTAACACTTGAATGGAGATCAGCAGGCCCAAAGGATTTATCTACATTGTCAAATTCACTTTTCGAATTTTTTGCAGAAAGCAGTTGAGGACAAAACATCGAATGGTTTTAAAGAGTAAGACATAGTTTTAGGGCTCAAGAGATCAGTGGGTAAGGGGTAAATGCAGGAACAGGTACTGAGTTGGATGATCAGTCATTATCTTACTGAACAGTGGAACAGGCCTGACGGGCCAAATGGTCTATACCTATTTCTTATTGTCTTCTGGTCTAGCAGGCTCAAAAGGACCAAATAGCTTACTCCCGCTCCTTTTTCCTCATTTACTTTTTAACATTAATATCTTGTAACTCTTCAATTACACTCGCCCCTAGATTCTCCATTATTTCTAGAAATTTTCCAGTATTTTCCTTCATTAAGCCAGACACAAAAGTATTTGTTTAGTTTCTCTGCCATTTCCATATTCCCCATTATAAATTCACCTGAGTTTTCTTGTAATGGATTTTTTTTTCCCCTTTTTACATACTTGTAGCAGCTTTACAGTCCATGTTTATGATTCTTGCTCATTTAGTCTTGAATTTTATTTCCACTTTCTTAATCTTTTTCTTCTGGAAGCTCAAGTCGTTGAGTACGTTTATATAGAGATTGATGGATTTTGAAATACCAATGACCGAAAGTGATATGGAGTGTGTGTGAGGAAAGGCATTGCACTAAATGATCAGCCATGCTCCTGTAGAATGGCGAAGCAGTTTTTGATTGGCTGAATAGGTTACTCTGTTCCTAACTGACTATTTTAATATCATAACCAGAGTGCAAAACATTACTTTGGGGGAATCCATTGAGAAAACAATAACATGCAACAGATATTGCCTGTGGGTTTAACAACAGTTATAGACCAAACATCTACAGAAACTAATGCACAGTGACTCCAAAGGCATATTGGTCACAGATTGGATGCAAGGAGAACACATCAAATCAGGAGATACAAGGGAATTATCAGCACTGTCATGTTTTCAGCCTCCATCTTGCTAAATGTGTGAAATCTCTCAGTAATCACCTTTCCTGCAAATGGTTTGTGTGCATGAGGATGCTGCTGTTGCAAATATATCAGCATTTACTGTCCTTTTTTAATCATCCTAGTCTTAACATCTCTCACCATTTGTTTTGCATCCCTTCACAACCCTCAGACCTTCAGCCAGACAAAAAGTCACAAACTGTTAAACCCTTCACTAATTTGCCAGCAAAGGCATTTTAAAATCATTCAACATACTCAGCTCAAAACCAAGTTTCTCCTGCACCTCAAACATCTGGATCTGGATTGAACAAAACTTTAAAATCCATTTTTCCAGTTATCTTTCACTATTAAATTGGGTTCTTTTCTCTGTAAATCACCGCTGTATTGTATTTCTTTTTACTTTTCTGGTAGTACAAGTATCAACTATTTTTTAACAACCATTCAAACCTGAAATGATGGAAAGCTAACCAACTCAATATTAAATTACTAAAAGCTTCAATAACAATATTAACTTCAAAAGGTTATGCCTCAATCAAGTGAAGCCAATCAAATTTAAGTGTAACTATCAAAAAGTGATTTCTCACAAAAAGTCTTTAATCCAATGGACAGGCAAATTTAAAAATGAAAGATTAAATCAAGTTAAACACAGACATCAAGTTATCTAAAACAGTCACTTCCAAGCCATCAATATGATATATTCTTTAGGTCAAGTCTAAATGGGAAGCAAGTTATAAAAACATTGTAGCCTATAGGTCAATGCCACTTCTGTAATGAGAAACTAATCTTTGAATAGTTGCATACATTAGTGGCTAGACTTCAAAAGCAAACAAAGTACTTTGTGATATTTCACCTTAAAAGAAACCAAGTGAAAACTACAATTATTTTTCATAATCCGAATGGACAGGATTTCAATCTGGCATCATATTTCCTTCTTTAAGTTTTAGATTTTAGCAAATATATTTCCAGTTTCTTAATAGCATTTGGTGAATATAGAACCTCTCTCTGAAAGGCAACGCTTAACAAACTGACAGAAAATCTATTAACATAATCTGCAAATCATTAAAATAAATTGATCCATGGCAACTCCTTACTCATCATGTACGTGGCAGGTACTCATGTGACTCAGCCAATATTGTCTATCTCATATACTGCAGGCAAGGATGCTCTGATGCACAGTACATTGGCGAGAACAAGCAGAGGCTACGGCAATGGACGAATGGACACCGCATAAAAATCAACAGGCGTGAGTGTTCCCTCCCAGTTGGAGAACAGTTCAGCGGTTTGGGACACTCGACTTTGGACCTTTGGGTGACAGGCAACAACACAAATTGGCCAAGCAGAAGCTGATAGTCAAGTTCAGTACCCATGGGGATGGCCTCAACTAGGACTTTGGGTTCATGTCACACTACAGGTGACCCCCATTGCACCACACCCCCCCCCCCCAGACGTATACCCCATTACACTGACACATTCTCTCACAGACACTCCACCCCACACACACCCACATGCACACACTCACGCTGTCTTCCCTGCACTCACAAAAAAATCTCGTGAGGTAAATTTGTACTTGCAAAATTACGTTTTATTTTGCTCAAAAAGACTAAGTACCTTGTTTTTGGCATTGATGAGTAACCCATAAAAGGAGTAAACAAAGATGCTTTTCTTCCCACAGTTTGCATTGTTTTAAATTATCAAACAATTAATTAAAAATTCTCATACCAGCGATAATGTGTTTTGAACTGCATAAATCCATGCAAGATTCTGTAACTCCCACCTTAGAAATAGAATCAGTCTGACCTAACATTGGGACACAGACACACTTTGACGTCACACCTTCAATGCAGTATCTGAAAGGAGATGACAGCTATTGTTAAAATCCAGCTTGAGAATGTAAGTTTAAAAATGTTTTGGGATTTACAAATGAAGGAACTGAAAATAACTCTTTCATCTTTTAGAATGACCATGTTAAGCTAAACTGGTTTAATATTACATTTCATGACACTGTAATCCTGTTTCAATAAAGTCTGTGTCTTAAGATTCTGCTCCACAACCACCTTATAAAGGAGCAGCACTTCGAAAGCTCGTGATTCCAAATAAACCTGGTGTTGTGAGATTTTTAACTCGGTCTAAAATTGCCAAGGTTGTCTCTACTCTCCTTGAACAAGATGGTAACATTTGCTATCCTCCAGTCTTCTGGCACTATTCCTGTAGACAATGACAACATAAAGATCAAAGCCAGAGGCTGTGCAATCTCCTTCCTGGCTTCCCAGAGAATCCTAGGATAAGCTCCATCTGGCCCAAGGGACATATCCATTTTCACACTTTCCAGAATTGCTAACACCACCTCCTTGTGAACCTTAATCCCATCTAGTCTAGTATCCTGTATTCTCCTCAACAATACTGTCTTTTTCCAGTGCCTCTCCTATCTCCTCGGACTCCATGCACAACTTCCCATTACTGTCCTTGATTGGCCCTAATCTTTCTCTAGGAGAAAGTGAGGACCGCAGATGCTGGAGATCAGAGCTGAAAATGTGTTGCTGGAAAAGCACAGCAGGTCAGGCAGCATCCAAGGAGCAGGGGAATCAACATTTTGGGCATGAGCCCTTCTTCAGGAATGAGCCCTTCCTGAAGAAGGGCTCAAAAAGAAAGGCTCATGCCCGAAATGTCGATTCTCCTGCTCCTTGGATGCTGCCTGACCTGCTGTGCTTTTCCAGCAACACATTTTCAGCCCTAATCTTTCTCTAGTCATTCTTTTATTCCTGATATACCGATAGAAAGTTTCAGGGTTTTCCTTGATCCTATCTGCCAATGACTACTCATGCCCCCTCCTGGCTCTTCTTTGCTCTCTCTTTAGGTCTTTCCTGGCTAACTTGTAACTCTCAAGCGCCCTAACTGAGCCTTCACATCTCATCTTAACAGATGCCTTCTTCTTCCTCTTGACAAAAAATTCAACGTCTTTAGTAAACCACGCCTCCCTTGCTCGACCACCTCCTCCCTGCCTGACAGGCACATACTTATCGAAGACACATAGTAGCTGTTAATTGAATAAGCTTCACATTTCAATTGTGCCAATCCCCTGCAGTTTCCCTCCCCATCCTATGCATCCTAAATCTTACCTAATCACATCATAATTGCCTTTACCCCAGCAGTAGCTCTTGCCCTCTGGTGTATACCTATGCCTTTCCATTACTAAAGTAAACATAACCAAATTATGATCACTATCACCAAAGTGCTCACCTACCTCCAAGTCTAACAGCTGGTATGGTTCATTACCCAGAACCAAATCCAATGTGGCCTCGCCTCTTGTTGGCCAATGTACCTACTGTGTCAGGAAACACTCCTGCACACATTGGACAAAAACTGACCCATCTAAAGTACTCAAACTATAGTATTTCCATTCAATATTTGGAAAGTTAAATGCCCCCATAATAACTACCCTATTACTCTCACTCTTATCCAGAATTATCTTTGCTGTCCTTTCCTCTACATCTCTGGAACTATTCGGAGGCCTATAGAAAACTCCCAACAGGGTGACCTCTCCTTTCCTGTTTCTAACTTCAGCAGACAAGTCCTCAAATGTCCTTTCTGCCACCATAATACTGTCCTTGACTAACAATGCCACACCTACCCCTCTTTTACCACCTTCCCTGTTGTTACTGAAACATCTCAATCCCAGAACCTGCAACAACCATTCCTGTCCCTGCTCTATCAGTGTCTCTGAAATAGCCATAGCATTGAGGTCCCAGGTACCAACCCATGCTGCACCTTCACCTACCTTAATCCAAATGCTCCTGGCTTTGAAGTAGACACACTTTAAACCACATTTCTGCTTACCAGTGAACTCTTACGACCTTGAAACCTTATTTCTGACCTCACTACTCTCAACCTCCTGGACACTGGCACTACAATTTAGGTTCCCATCCCCCTGCTGAATTACTTTAAACCCTCCCGAAGAGCATTAGTAAAATTCCCCCTCCAGGATATTGGTACCTGTAATTATCACACTGTGTTGTTGTCTCTCACTTTGCCATCATGGCTCCTTTAAAAAAAATCTGGACCCCCGCCTCTCCCTGCAAAGTACCATCTGGATTTCAAACCTCCCTTGCTCCCCGAAGTCTTTGGATATATTGTTACCTTCTAGATCCATGCACATCTTTTCAGAAGTCCTTTCAATCAGGTTCCACCTTGGCACAATACAGAAACAGTTCTCAAAGTCATGTCTGATTGTAGTTAGAGTATAATGGAATCATGCATTCCCTCCAAGTGTGGAAAGAGTAGATTCTGCACCAATCCTCCAAAAAGCATCCTAACCAGACCTGCCCTCTATCCCTGTAACACCACATTTCCCATGGAGAAGCTACCTAGCCTGCACATCCCTGGACACTATGGGCAATTTAGCATGGCCAGTCCAAATCACCTGCACATCGTTGAATTGTGGAAGGAAACCCACGCAGACACAGGGAGAATGTGCAAACTCGACATAGACAGACAGTCGCCTGAGGGTGGAATTGAACCCAGGTCTCAGGAAAACACAAACCAAGGAAACTGCCCCTTGCAATCGAGAAAGTGATTTCAGGGAAAACAAAGAACTATCTGACTCCACTGGGCACACACAAACATAGGAAATTGGAATTTCACCTTCTACATTCCAGTAACTGGGATTTAGAAATCTGATTGACAGCAGCCCCAAGAACAATTCAAATAGTTCATCAGTTTAGAGGGAATTAGTCAGGGCCTTCACTCTGATCACCATCCCATGATGTCAGACAAAAAGGACACAAGTGAGCTCAGCTGTGATGCCCTCTTTAGTCAAACAGCCCTCTGACACTTGTGACAAGACTCACATCCAGAGAGAGATTACCCAGAGTGAATACCCAGAGTGAACCATTGTAGGAGTTTGGGTGCTATCTGCCAATGTCAAGGAAAGAAAACGAAGCAAGTTTTTTTTTAAAAAAGCTGAGTAGCCCCATGCAGTATCTCTCGAAAGGGCTGCTTTGGGAATGTAGATTATTTTGGGACATGTGTGGGATGGTATTACAAGGACAGAGAGGGGCAGGGCCATTGTGATCCTGATTCTGGGGTGAAGTGCACCCTAAGCCTGTATGTTCCTGCTTTAGGTCCCACTCAGCACAGGTCAGGTCCCGATTGGCTGCCCAGCCTAATTAAGGTTGTTGTGCTGCCAACACAGTCTCAAGACTGGCACCACAAAGGACAGCCAGTAACTTCCAACCTCAAAAGCGGGAACTTGAACAAAACTATTGAGAAGGGGCAGAGTACAAACTTTGCAGGGAGGTCAGTGTGGGTCACAGGTGCTGCCTTCTCAGATAGTAGATTCTTCTCTACCTCACCAGAGCTATTGGGACTAGAGTAAGGATTCAATTGGTGGTAGCCCTCTACAAAGTGATGTTGTCCTGACTTGGGCAAAGTGCTAACAACATTACAAAATAACCCCCTAGTTAGCTTGCAATGGTGCAAGCTGGTTGGTCCAACTGGTTACAGTGGGAAACATGTTACACAGTCACAGTACCATCAGTAATAGCTATGGAACCCATGGCTTATCAAAGTGGCCGGAGAATCCCGATGATCCTACAACTTAACCAGCAACAAAAGGGACTGCACTAATGATCTGAAAACACATTCGCATCCCGTAACTGTTTGGGTATCTACATTCAGTTGAAGCAGACCCAGCATATCAGGTGTAATGATCACAAAGCAATCAGATTATGGTAAAAACATCTGGTTTACAAATGTCCTTCCCTGGTCTGGCCTACACAAGATCCCAGACCCATAGTAGGACTGACACTTCAGTGTCCTCCTTCAGTAGCTCACTGATGTGTCCAGGAAACCAAGGAATGGGACAGTAAATGCTGGGCCCGCTAGTGACACCCACTTCTCATAACACAATAAAACTAAGCAACTTACATGAAGCCAGGCTCTTGCACAGACCTAATGAAGCATTATATTTATTTTATATCGATATGAAGAAATGTTGATCTGGGGTTGAGGACAACTCCATATTACTGTTTGGGGCTATTCCAACAATTGTTTAAAATCTGAGCTTGGATTAGAACATAGAACATAACAGCACAGTACACACCCTTCGGCCCTCGATGTTGCACCGACCTGATGCCCATCTAACCTACACCATTCCATTATGATCCATACGTATGCCAAATGCCTATTTAATGCCCTTAACATTGACTAGTCTACCACCGTTGCAGGCAGGCCGATCCACACCCCTACGACTCTGAGTGAAGAAACTACTCCTAATATCTGTCCTACATCTATCACCCCTCAATTTAAAGCTATGTCCCCTTGTGTTATCCTGCACCATCCGAGGAAAAAGGCTCTCACTGTCCACTCTATCTAACCCTCTGATTATCTTATATGTCTCGATTATGTCACTTCTCAACCTTCTTCTCTCCAATGAAAAACAGCCTCAGTTCCCTCAGCCTTTCCTCGTAACACCTTCCTTCCTTACCAGGCAACACCCTAATACATCTCCTCTGAACCCTTTCCAAAGCTTCCTCATCCTTCCTATAATGTGGTGACCAGAACTGTACACAATACACTAGGTGCGGCCTTACCAGTGTCTGTTACAGCTGAAGCATGACCTCGTGGCTCTGAAACTCAATCTCCCGACCAAAAATTCCAACACTCCACATGCCTTCTTAACAACCTTATCAATCTGAGTGGCAACTTCAGGGATTTATGCACCTGGACACCGGGCGCTTTCTGTTCATCTACACTGCCAAGAATTCTATCATTAGCCCAGTACTCTGCATATCTGTTACTTCTTCTGAAGTGAACTACCTCACACGTTTTCGCATTAAACTCAATTTGCCACTTCTCAGCCCAGCTCTGCATCTTATCTATGTCCTTCTGTAACCCACAACATCCTTCGGCCCTACCTACAACTGTCTATTTTAATGTACTAATTCATCCTTCTATGCCCACATCCAGATCGTTTATAAAAATGACAAACAGCAGTGACCCCAAAACAAATCCTTGCGACACACCATTGGTAACAGAGCTCCTGGATGAATATTTCCCATCAACCACCATTGTTTGTCTTCTCTCAGCTAGCTAATTTCTGATCCAAACTGCTAATTCACCTTCAATCCCAAAACTCCATATTTTGTGCAAGAGCCTCCTGTGTGAAACCTTATCAAACACCTTACTGAAGTCCAAATACACCACATCAACTGCTTTATCCTCATCCACCTGTTTTGTCACCTTCTCAAAGAACTCAATAAAGGTTAGTGAGGTATGACCTTATCTTTACAAAAACTGTGTTTACTATCCCTAATCAAATTATTCCTTTCCAGATGATTATAAATCCTATCTCTTATAATCTTTTCCAACACCTTACCCACAACTACAGAAAGACTCACTGGCCTATAATTACCAAGGTTGTCCTGACTCCCCTTTTTAAGCAAGGGAGCAACTTTTGCTATCCTCCAGTCTTCTAGCACTACTCCTGTCGACGCTGATGTAAAGATCAAAGCCAAAAGCTCTGCAATCTCCTCCCTGGCTTCCTAGAGGATCCGAGGATAAATCCCATCTGGTCCAGGGGTCTTATCGGTTTTCAGATCTTCCAAAATTGCTAAAACCTTTTCATTCCTGAAGAAGGGCTTATGCCCGAAACGTCGATTCTCCTGTTCCCTGGATGCTGCCTGACCTGCTGCGCTTTTCCAGCAACACATTTTCAGCTCTGATCTCCAGCATCTGCAGACCTCACTTTCTCCTCAAAACCTTTTCTTTGTCAACCTCAATCCCATACAATCTTGTAGCCTGTATCTCCGTATTCTCACGGACATTGCCCTTTCCCAATGTGAATACTGATGAAAAGTATTTATTAAGCACTTCCCCTATGTCATCAGATTCCACACACAATTTTCCACTACTATTTGATTGGCCCTAATCTTACTCTAGTCATTCTTTTATTCCTGCTATACCTATAGAAGGCCTTAGGGATTTCCTTGATTCTATGTCCCTTCCTGGCTCTTCTTAGCCCTTTATTTCTTCAAAACAATACAGAGATTCTCCAAACAATAGAGATTGGTTACATGGGGAGATGGGGGGAGCAATGTGAGAGATTATTACAGCATTTTAAAGCACCATTTGACATCAAGAATCTTCAAATTGCCACAATTTATCAGATGATTTTCAGTAACATCATAGAATTATGTGGCAGAAGTTTTTGCCCCTTGAGTCTACACTACAAAAACTACTCAATCACTCCATATCCTGGCCTCAACACTGGCTAGATCTCCAGGGAAATTAATCATTGGGAACATCCACAAACTGCTTGTGGGTTTGAGGAGATTCCACAGATTAAACTGTAACATTCAAACAGAAGGGGTGGAGTTTAAAGAGGCCCACGGGAGAGGGAATGATGGTGGATGGGGTGTCTCCATGAGTGGTTCCCTAAACTTGGCTTTAGGATGGCAGAGCAGGTTTCAGGTATTAAACAGGCAGCATTTCAGCAACAGTTGGGATTCAGAGTGTCTGGAATTGTTATGGTGCAGACAGATATTGGCAACCACTGCTCCTTACATTTACAAATCAGAAATGTTCATTAAATCACATGCTCAAAATTAACTCAAACCTTCAGTGGGTAGAACAGGGACAGGATTGGCTGTTGCAGGTTCCAGGGTTTAAATGTTTTAGTAGGGTCAGAGGTGGGGGTAAAAGAGGGGGAGGTGTGGCATTGCGTGTCAAAGATAGTATTACAGCTGTGGAAAGGACGATGGATGAAGACTTGCCATCTGAGGTAGTTTGGGCTGAGGTTAGGAATAGGAAAGGTGAGCTCACCCTGTTAGGAGTTTTTTACAGGCCTCCTAATAGTCCTAGAATCATTGAAGAAAGGATTGCGAGGATGATTCAAGAGAAGAGTGAAAGTAATAGGGTGGTTGTTATGGGGGACTTTAACTTTCCTGATATTGATTGGGAAAGCTATAGCTCAAGTTCGTTAGATGGGTCAGTGTTTGTCCAATGTGTGCAGGAGGGTTTCCTGACACAATATGTAGATAGGCCAACAACAAGAGGTGAGGCCATACTGGATTTGGTTCTGGGTAATGAACCAGGCCAGGTATTAGAATTAGAGGTAGGTGAGCACTTTGGGGACAGTGACCACAATTCGGTGACTTTTACTCTAGTGATGGAGAGGGATAAGTGTGCACTACAGGGCAAGAGTTATAGATGGGGGCAGGGAAATTATGATGCGGTGAGGCATGACTTAGGATGCGTGGCTTGGAAAAGTAAGCTTCAAGGCAAGGGCATAATTGATATGTGGAGCTTGTTCAAGGAGCAACTATTGAGTGTCCTTGATAAGTATGTACCCGTCAGGCAGGGAGGAAGGGGTCGTGTGAGGGAGCCGTGGTTTAATAAGGAATTGGAATCCCTTGTTAAATGGAAGAGGGCGGCCTATGTAAAGATGAGGCGTGAAGGTTCAATTGGGGCGATTGAGAGTTATAAGGTAGCCAGGAAGGACCTGAAGAGAGAGCTAAGAGCAGCAAGGAGGGGACATGAAAGGTCCTTAGTTGGTAGGATTAGGGAAAACCCCAAGGCTTTCTATAGGTATGTCAGGAATAAAAGAATGACTAGGGTAGGAATAGGTCCAGTCAAGGATAGTAGTGGGAAGTTGCGTGTGGAGGCTGAAGAGATTGGGGAGACACTGAATGAATACTTTTCGTCAGTATTCAATCAGGAACAGGACATTGTTGTCAATGTGAGTACTGAGTCACAATTAAGTAGAATGGATGGCTTTGAGGTATGTAGAGAAGAGGTGTTGGAAATTCTGGAAAGGGTGAAAATAGATAAGTGCCCTGGGCCTGATGGCATTTATCCTAGGATTCTCTGGGAAGCAAGGAAGGAGATTGCAGAGCCATTGGCCTTGATTTTTATGTCCTCGTTGTCTACAGGAGTAATGCCAGAAGATTGGAGGCTAGCAAATGTGGTTCCCTTGTTCAAGAAGGGGAGCAGGGATAACCCTAGTAACTATAGGCCGGTGAGTCTCACTTCTGTTGTGGGCAAAATCTTAGAGAGAATTGTAAGGGATAGGATTTATGAACATCTGGATAGGAATAATGTGATCAAGGATAGTCAGCATGGTTTTGTGAAGGGCAGGTCGTGCCTCACAAACCTTATTGAATTCTTTGAGAAGGTGACTAAGGAGGTGGACGAGGGGAAAGCAGTAGATGTGGTGTATATGGATTTTAGTAAGGCGTTTGATAAGGTTCCCCATAGTAGACTACTGCAAAAAATACGGAGGTATGGCATTGAGGGTGAGTTGGAGGTTTGGATTAGGAGTTGGCTGGCTGGAAGAAGACAGAGGGTAGTAGTTGATGGCAAAGGTTCATCTTGGAGTGCCATCACTAGCGGTGTTCCGCAAGGATCTGTTTTGGGACCATTGCTGTTTGTCATTTTTATAAATGACCTGGAGGAGGGGTTAGAAGGTTGGGTGAGCAAGTTTGCGAATGATACGAAAGTCGGAGGAGTTGTAGACAGTGAGGAAGGATGTGGCAGGTTACAGCGGGATATAGATAAGCTGCAGAACTGGGCAGAAAGGTGGCAAATGGAGTTCGATGTAGCTAAGTGTGAGGTGATTCACTTTGGTAAGAGTAATAAAAAGATGGGGTACTGGGCTAATGGTCGGATACTTGGTAGTGTGGATGAGCAGAGGGATCTCGGTGTCCATGTACACAGATCTTTGAAAGTTGCCACCCAGGTAAATAGTGCGGTGAAGGCGGCATATGGCGTACTGGCTTTTATTGGTAGAGGAATTGAGTTCCGGAGTACTGAGGTCATGTTGCAGTTGTATAAGACTCTGGTGCGGCCGCATCTGGAGTATTGTGTGCAGTTTTGGTCGCCATACTATAGGCAGGATGTGGAGGCACTGGAACGGGTGCAGAGGAGGTTTACCAGGATGTTGCCTGGTATGGTAGAAAGATCGTATGAGGAAAGGCTGAGGCACTTGGGGTTGTTTTCATTGGAGAAAAGAAGGTTTAGGGGTGACTTGATAGAGGTGTACAAGATGATTAGGGGTTTAGATAGGGTCGACAGTGAGAATCTTTTTCCACGTATGGAGTCAGCTATTACAAGGGGGCATAGCTTTAAATTAAGGGGGGGTAGGTATAGGACAGATGTTAAGGGTAGGTTCTTTACTCAGCGAGTCGTGAGTTCATGGAATGCCCTGCCAGTAGCAGTGGTGGACTCTCCCTCATTATGGGCATTTAAGCGGGCATTGGATAGGCATATGGAGGATAGTGGGCTAGTGTAGGTTAGGTGGGCTTGGTTCGGCGCAACATAGAGGGCCGAAGGGCCTATACTGCGCTGTATTCTTCTATGTTCTATGATTCATCAGTGAATGGAATTGGTGCCACTTGGTTTCTGATTTGTTAAAAGGGAGTGGGTACTGGGGTAGAGGTCCACTTGGATCAGAAGTGAATATTGTCTTGGTGAACAAAGAGGAGGATGGGGAGGAAGGAGGCAATGTCAGCAGGTCAAGGACAAAATAAGAGAGTTTGACGAGGTCCCCTGAAATGATTGGACTTGTGGTAGGGGGTGGGACAGAGAAGGAGGGCTGTTGATCTCAGGAGGATGTAGAATTCTAAGGGGCAGGGGGCAAGTGGGGGAGGAGAGGGAAGAAGATGATGAGAGTAGACGATGTAAAGGCTGGGGGGTGGGGGGGTTTGACTTCTGGATGCCATCCTTCCAAATCCATAGCTCTTGCCTCCAGCTGCTTGATTTGAGCAGTACAATCACCTGGTAGCAAAGTCCAACCAATTCCCACTCCGTCCTGATATTCATCAACCACCCTGCACAGCAGCACAGGCATCATTCATTATGACTATAGCTGATTATTCAGCTCAATACCCGAATCTTTATCCTTTCCCTCCCACCACCCACCATCCCCCCAACACCTTCATCTGTCAAAGTGGCTACACTCCAAAAGCTTGTGATTTTGGACTATAACCTGGTGTTGTGGAACTTCTGACTCTATAACTGCAGAAAGACATCACTGCTCCTGTACTCAAATCCTCTCGCAATGAAGGCCAACGTATAAATTTGCCCTTTTTACTGCCTGCTGCACCTGTGATTAACTTCAGTGATTGCTACCTCAGGACCAAGTGTCCATCCCCTGTCTCTTTCCCATATTCCTGCAAACTATTTCTAAAAAGCTTCTTTTTCTCACATATCCCTCACTTCTTTAGCGTGCTTTAAACCTATTCCTTCTTGTTCTCGATCCTTTTTAGGAGTTGGAACAGCTTCTCCCGGTCTAATCTGTCCGTCTCACATGGGATTTTGAAAATCGCTATCAAATCTCCTCTCGGTTTTCCTGTCTGAAGAGAATGTTCCAACTTCTTCAATCTATCCTCATCACTGAAACCATTTTTGTAAATCGCTTTTGCACTCTCTCTCTCCAATGTCTTCACATCTTTCCTATAATGTGACACCCACATCTGTTTACAATACTCTAGCTGAGGTCTAACAAGTTTCTTGTACAAGTTCAACATCACCTCCCTGCTCTTGTACTCTGTGCCCCTGTTAAAAAAGCAGAGGACACTTATTTGTTTAGCAAGATTTATTATAGTGTAATCAGTGTTAGTAATGATTTTCTGACCCAATTCTGCCTGTTTTCTTCAACAACTCTTTACATAATGAGTCACAGGATAAAAATGTGCCCTTTATGGACTTCACAAGAAAGTAGTACTGTGTCCAAAATCACCATCAGTAGATTTTTCCCATTTGCTTTCCAGCTGGGCCCTGTAAACAGTGATTTTGTGGTTTGCTCTTTCATTATCCCCGACATATTTTGCCTGGATGGTAGTCTGCGACCACACCCTCCTTCAGCCAAGACAACAAGTATCTTTTCTTCATTCTTCTCATCAACATTAGTATTGGCCAGTGCTAGGTTTACATGAGATTCCTTTAAGCAAAGTTAGTTTGCATGTGGTGTTTAAGTATGTGAAGCAATGAGACTGAACACCAAGGATGGTACAAGAGAGTCAGAACAATCTTCTAAAGGTACATTCATTAGCAAAAGTTTACATCAGTCCATTCTACTGGATTTTTTTATTTAATCAACTTCTGGCCAAAAGGGCTGCTAACCCTAGCCATGATGACGGATTGTTAAAATTGTTAATAGTCTTGGAACATGCCAGACAGATACAGCCTGCAAGGTGAAAGTGCCAACTTAAGAAAAACCAACACCAAAAATTCACGCAATCACATTCTCCAGTGAGCTGGATTTTTTTTTCCTTTGGATGAATTAGAAAGCACATAAAATGCCAATTAAGAAAAAAATGCAGGTTAATTAGAAGACCATGTTTGCACAAAATTTATGAATAAAGTTTTATTTCTCCCATGTCCATCTTGCACAACTCAATATGGTTATCCTGTTGTGAAATATTTTCCATGTTGCACTTTTAACCAGCAGATTCCCACACTGCTTCCCTCAAAGCACAAAACTTTCACAACCAACATCACTCACTTATTCCAGCTCGTTATAGTCAGTCAAAAGACTAATGCCTGTCACCAATAAGTATCGCCCATATAGTATCATCATATTCAGCTTTTCCTTTAATGTAGTCATGTCTCAAGCAGCTTCAGAGAAACGTTCATTAAACTTGGCACCGAGTCACATATGGAGATATCTGGGAGAATGGCCAAGGTCGAAGAGATAGACTTGAAGGGCCATCCTTAGGTCAAGGCAGAGAAGTCAATTGCAGGTTAGGAAGGCGGTGCTGAGTTTGAGGGATTTGACTGAGATAAGGTGTGGGCACCAAGACTGCAGCATTGGGAGTTATGCAATGCTCAAGGAGTTTGGAATGGCCTAATATTTGCTCCTATGTCTTATGGTCTGATTTAGAGGAGTACAGAGGTCAGAGGATGTGGGGCTGAGAGCAACTAGAAATTGCAAAGTGACATGAAAACCTGAATCAACAATTCAAATTGAATACAGGATGGCAGCAGGGTAAGGACAGAGCAATAAGCTCTAGTTTACAGATGGTAGATATCAGAGAACAGTCAGGATTGAGATGGTATAGTCAGGTCGAGAGGTAAGACGGTGTGGTCGAGGGTTTCAGCAGTAGATGAGTGGAGGGAAGGAGAGTTGGATAATGTTACAAAAGGTGGAAAGAGCTGGCCTTAGTGGCCAGGAACTCACTCCCAATTCAGACAATTGTTTTTGCTGACGACCAGAGAGTTAACCACAAAGGCAGCTTTCACTATCATTCATAGCCTTGCTTTGCAATGACTCACTCATTCAAAAAAAAAGGCATACTTTTGGGAATGAGGTTGGAGACAGAGTGGGATGTTCATTAAAAAGAAACACTGTTGGAAATATTGAATACGTCTGGTGGCATCTGTGGAGAGGGAAACAAAGTTAACATTTCAAATGCTGAAAATGTGTTGCTGGAAAAGCGCAGCAGGTCAGGCAGCATCCACTCCCTCCATGACTCCCTCGTCAGGTCCACACCCCCCACCAACCCAACCTCCACTCCCGGCACCTTCCCCTGCAACCGCAAGAAATGCAAAACTTGCGCTCACACCTCCCCCCTTACTTCCCTCCAAGGCCCCAAGGGATCCTTCCGTATCCGCCACAAATTCACCTGCACCTCCACACACATCATCTATTGCATCCGCTGCACCCGATGTGGCCTCCTATACATTGGGGAGACAGACCGCCTACTTGCGGAACGTTTCAGAGAACACCTCTGGGACACCCGCACCAACCAACCCAACCACCCTGTGGCTCAACACTTCAACTCCACCAAGGACATGCAGGTCCTTGGACTCCTCCATCGCCAGACCATAGCAACACGACGGCTGGAGGACGAGCACCTCATCTTCCGCCTAGGAACCCTCCAACCACAAGGGATGAACTCAGATTTCTCCAGTTTCCTCATTTTCCCCTCCCCCCACCTTATCTCAGTCAAATCCCTCGAACTCAGCACCGCCTTCCTAAACTGCAATCTTCTTCCTGACCTCTCCGCCCCCACCCCCACTCCGGTCTATCACCCTCACCTTGACCTCCCTCCCCCTATCGCATTTCCTACGCCCCTCCCCCAAATCCCTCCTCCCTACCTTTTATCTTAGCCCGCTTGGCACACTTTCCCCATTCCTGAAGAAGGGCTCATGCCCGAAATGTCGATTCTCCTGCCCCTTGGATGCTGCCTGACCAGCTGTGCTTTTCCAGCAACACATTTTCAGCTCTGATCTCCAGCATCTGCAGTCCTCACTTTCTCCTCTAACATTTCAAATGAACTACATTTCTTCTTCAGTCATTCTGGACTTCAAATGTTAACTGTTTCTCTCTCTAGAAATGCTGCCAGACCTGCTGAGTTTTTCCAGCACTTTGTTTTGATTTCAAACCTCCATAACCTGCAGAATTTTGCTTTTAACTTGGAGGTTAATTGACATGGGTCACTTTTCCTCCTGCTCATTTTGCAAAAGGCATTAATCTATTGTCACCAATTCCTTAAACCCAGAGATGGAGAAAACAGATTGGGGTCAGCCATGCTGCAAGGTCATATTCCTCTGGTTAGTGCATAGTCACCAGCTGAAGGACACTGAAGCTAAATGAGAGGTTTCTTTTTGCTCAAGATCCAATTCTCCAGAGAAAACAATCTAGTTCCACAACGTGTGTCATTTCAAACAGCGATGACAGTGAGATAATGCAGTTATACTTTGTGTTTAATAAGCTGATCACAGTACAGTTTATACAGTAATGAAAGAAACCACTCAATACTGAAATGATTATCCTGTCCCATCTGTCAATAATTAGCAAAGTCAAAGACAAAGAAAAGGATATTCACTTCAAATATGACTTTGAAAGTTCTGAGCAAATGGCTTGTAACTTACAGTATACAATCAAATATGTTTTTAACTGAAAATTAATGAAAAGCTCATTTCCAGTCCTTGGAATCTAGCTATCTCTGATGCATTTGGCACATAGCTTTATTATTTTAATCATCAGGACTGCAGCACAATTTTTCTTTAAAGACATTTTGGAAAGGACATACATTGAGTTTGTCTAACACACAAAAGACAAACCAAATCTGGCAATTCTCTCCAAATTGACCTCAAAAGCAATTAAGTTTCCCAACAAACTTGCCAGTTACAAGTCAATTTTATAACTTTGACTTCTATCACTTGGCCAGATGCAGAAATGCCATAATAAACAAATCATCAAATGATTTCATTCCTAAGACACGTTTAGGATGGGTCTGCTTTAAAATCCTATGATTCTAGCTGAAAGGATTTAAAACAAATAACAGAATGGCATGACAACTTCTCTTTACTGGCAGAAACCAGCTTCAGAATCACCACTGTCATACATACACTCCTGATGCTGCAGCCAGCAGAAAATAAACTTTCCAATAAACCAGAAAACATTTTTACAATTAACACAAATCCACCATTCGTTTATTCTTCATTTTGGAATCTTGACTGGAAAAGTATACGTCAAACATGATCAAGGAACATGCCTTTACAACACCCCACTGTACGAGCAGGAGTACGACTGTAACACAAGGTGTAGTTAGTTCTAGATTTAGTGGAAAGTCAACATGCAATTTTCAGTGAATTGACACGGTCGATCATTCTGAGCAAAGAGCACATAGTTCATGGGTGTAAGGTGGTTTGTGGAAATGGAGTTTGTTCCAAGGAAAAGCAGAATTATTTTTCACACAATCATAAACAAGAATGACCCCTTTGATTCTCCTCAATAATTTGAGGGGTGATTAAATTCAGAACAGAATTACAGAAGTAAAAAGTGGAACAAAAGGAAATTAACACATTTTATAAAAATTGTGATGGAAACTTTAATGGGATTAAACGCCGATAAGTCCCAGGATACTAAAGGTGGCAGCCATGGGAACGGTGGATGTGTTGGTGACTTCTTCCACAATTCTGTAGATTTTGGATCAGTCCCAACAAATTGAAGAGTGGCAAACATAACCTCACTGTTTATAAAAAGGAGAGAGGGAGAAAACCAGGAATTACAGCCTGATTAGCCAAACAGTAGTGGGGAAAATACTTGAATCTATCATAAAGGATTTGATAACAGAACACTTTAAAGATCCCAATGGCATTACACATGGATTTATGAAAGGGAAACCATGCTTGAAAAACCTATTAGGGAATTATAAGGACAAAACTGGAATATGCCAGTGTTGGACTGGGGGGGACAAAGTTAAAAATCACACAACACAACAATCCACTGGGAGAACCAGTGGATGTGATGCAATTGGATTTTCAGAAAACTTCTGATAAATTGGTTATTGTGCAAAATCAAAAGAATGTAGGATTGGGGCAACATGCTGGCATGGATTGAGAATTGATCAGCAGACAGGAAACACAGCAGGAATAAATGGATCATTTTCCAAGTGGCATGCTGTGACTCGTGGTCTGCTACACGGATCAATGTTTAGGCCCCAGTTATTCACAATATGGCTCAACAACGTGGATGAGGAAAGTCAAGTACAATATTTCCAAGTTTGCTGACAGTACAAGACTAGGTGGAAGTGAAGGTGACAAAGAGGATGTAAAGAGACTTCTGGATGTTTCAAACAAGTAGCGTGAGTAAGCAAATACATGGCAAATGTGGTATAATGTGGATAAATGTGACGTTTGCTGGGAAAAACAGAATAGCAAAGTTAAATTTGAATGGTAGATTGGGAAATGTTGATGTCCAAGAGGACCCGGATGTCCTAGTTCACTAGTCACTGAAAGCTAGTTTCAGGGACAACAGTTACGAGGGCAAATAATATGTTGGTCTTCACTACAAGAGGATTGGAGCACAGGAGCAACCATCTTTCTGCAGCTGTACAGGGTCTTGGTGAGTCCACATCTGGAGTAATGTGTAGGTTTGTTCTCCTTATCTCGTAAAAAGATATACTTGCCATTGAGGGAGTGCAGTGAAGGTTCACCTAACTGATTCCTGGGAATGTGATGCTAGAAAAGCACAGCAGGTCAGGCAGCATCCTAGGAGCAGGAGAATCAATGTATCAGGCATAAGCCCCTCATCAGGAATGAAGGCCGAGGGGGCTGAGAAATAAATGGAAGGGGACTAAGGCTGGGGGGGAAGAGGTAGCTGGGAGAAGATAGGTAGATGAAGGTGGGGGAGAAAGTGAGAGGTTGGAGAGAAGGACAGAGCTGATAGATGGGAAAGACAAGGGAAAGGTCAAGAAGGCAGTGCCAACTTCGAGGCTTGGGACTGGGATATAGTGGGAGGAGGAGAAAAGAAGAAACTCGTGAAATCCACATTGATCCCGTGTGCTTGCAGAGTCCCAAGGCGGAAGAGGAGCCATTCTTCCTCCAGGTGTTGGGTGGTTAGGATTTGACGATGAAGGAGGCCCAGGACCAGCATGTCCTTGACAGAGTGGGAGGGGGAGTTGAAGTGTTCAGCCACAGGATGGTGGGGTTGGTTGGTGCAGGTGTCCCATAGATATTCTCTGAAATGATGCACAAGTTGGTGTCCTGTCTCCCAATGTAGAGGAAACCACAGAGTTCAACCAATACAGTAGATGACATCTGTGGAGGTACAGGTAAATTTCTGTCGGAGGTGGAAGGATCCTTTGGGGTCTTGGATGGATGTGAGGGGGGAGGTGTGAGCGCAGGTTTTACACCTCTTGCAGTGGCAGGGGAAGGTGCCGGGAATGGGGTGAGGACTAGTGGGGGTGGATCTGACAAGGGAATCACGGAGAGAATGGTCTCTCTGGAATGCTGATAGGGATGGAGAGAGAAATAAATCTCTAGTGGTGGGGTCTGTTTGTAGGTGGCAGAGGATGATGTGAAGGATACGGAGGTTGGTGGGGTGGAAGGTGAGGAGCAGAGGGGCTCTGTCCTTGTTGCCGTTGGGAGGGGTGGGGTTCAAGGGCGGAGGTGCAGGAAATGGAGGAGATGTGCTGGAGGGCATCGTCGACCATGTGGGAGGGGAAATTGAGGTCTTTGAAGGAGGAGGCCATCTGGGATTTTCTATGGTGAAGTTGGTCATCCTGTGAACAGATGCAGCTGAGGCGGAGAGATTGGGAATAAGAGCTGGCATTTTCACAGGAGACAGGGTGGGAGGAGATGCCGTCCAGGTAGCTATGGGAGTCAGTGGGCTTGTAGTAGATGCCCATGGTTAGTAAGTTACTGGAGATGGAGATGGAGAGGTCCAGGAAGGGGAGGGAGGTGCCTGAGATGTTCCAGGCGAATTTGAGATTGGGGTGAAAGGTGTTAGTCAAGTTGATAAACTGTTCAACCGCCTCATGGGAGCACAGGTTAGCACCAATACAGATGTAGTGGAGGAAAAAGGTGGGGGATGGTGCCAGTGTAGCTGCGGAAGATGGACTGTTCCATGTACCCAACAAAGAGGCCAGTATAGCTGGGGCCTGTGTGGATGCCCATGGCTACCCCTTTGGTTTAGAGGAGATGGGAGGATTGGAAGTTGTTGAGAGTGAGGACCAGTTCAGTCAGGTGGATGTACTGGTACTGGTTGGGACGGCGTGAGGGAAAGAAACAGAGGGCTTGGAGGCCACAATGAAGGCCTTATTCCAAGCCTCCAACTTGGCATCACCCCCTTGACCTGTCCATTGTCTTTCCCATCTATCTGCTCCACCATCTCCTCCGACCTATCACCTTCATCTACTTATTGCATTCTCAGTTACTTTCCCCCCAAACCCCACCCCCTCCCATTTATCTCTCAGCCCCCGGCCTACAAGCCTCATTCCCGAAGAAGGGCATATGCCCGAAACGTCGATTCTCCTGCTCCTCGGATCCTGCCTGACTGGCTACGCTTTTCCAGTGGCATACTCTTGACTCTGATCTTCAGCATCTGCAGTGCCCACTTTCTCCTTCCTAATTCTTGGGACTGGCAGGTTTATCTTGTGAGGAGAGATTGGTTCAACTGTGTCTGCATTCACCGATGTTTAGGAAAATGAGAGGGATCATTTTGAAACATTTAAAATTCTGGCAAGACTGGATGCAGGAAAGTGGTCTCCTCTTACTGAGGAGCCAAAGCAGGGGGTCACAACTTAAGGATACAGGGTGGTCGGGAAGTTGGTATTTTGGGAATAGCGACCACAATTCTATATGCTTTAAAGTACTCATCCATAAGAACAAGACCAGTCCTCAGGTGAAAGTAGACAAAATGGAGAAGACTAACTCCCAAATATTAGGCAGGAACTGGGGAAAAGGTAAATTGAGGGCAGCTGTTTGAAGATAAATCTATACTTGGCATGTGGGAATCTTTTAAAGGCCAGGACGAGCATGTTCCTATGTAAATGAAGGATAAAGATGGCAATATTCAGGAACCTTGGACAACAGGTGATTTAGTAGTTTGGATTAGAAACTGGCTTTCTGAAAGAAGGCAGCGAGTGGTGGTTGACAGAAAATATTCAGCCTGGAGTCTGGTTACTAGTGGTGTGCCACAAGGATCTGTTTTGGGACCACTGCTGTTTGTCATTTTTATAAATGACTTAGACAAAGACTTAGGTGGGTGGATTAGTAAATTTGCAGACTACACTAAAGTCGGTGGAGTAGTGGACAGTTTGGAAGAATGTTACAGGTTGCAGCGGGACTTGGATAAACTGCAGAATTGGGCTGAGAGGTGGCAGATGGAGTTCAATGCAGCTAAATGTGAGGTGATACACTTTGGGAAGAATAACAGGATGGCAGAGTACTTGGTCAGTGGAAAGATTCTTGATAGTGTGGATGTGCAGAGGGATCTTGGAGTCCATGTGCATCGATCCCTGAAAGTTGCCACCCAGGTGGATAGTGTTATTAAGAAGGCATACGGTGTGTTAGGTTTCATTGGTAGAGGGATTGAGTTCCGGAGCTGCAATATCATGCTGCAACTATACAAAACACTGGTGCAGCCACACTTGGAATATTGTGTCCAGTTCTGGTCATCGTATTTTGGGAAGGATGTGGAAGCATTGGAAAAGGTGCAGAGGAAATTTACCAGGATGTTACCTGGTCTGGAGGGAAGGCCTTATGAGGAAAGGCTGAGAGACTTGGGTCTGTTCTCATTGGAGAGAAGGTTAAGTGGGGATTTGATAGAGACATACAAGATGATCAGAGGATTAGAAAGGGTAGACAGTGAAAGTCTTTTTCCTAGGATGATGATGTCAGCTTGTAGGAGGGGGCATAACTACAAATTGAGGGGTGATAGATTTAAGACAGATGTCAGAGGCAGGTTCTTTACGCAGAGAGTGGTAAGGGCGTGGAATGCCCTACCTGCCAATGTAGTCAACTCAGCCACATTAGGGAGATTTAAACAATCCTTAGATAAGCACATGGATGATGATGGTATAGTGTAGGGGGACAAGCTGAGAACAGTTCACAGGTCAGCGCAACATCGAGGGTCGAAGGGCCTGTTCTGTGCTGTATTGTTCTATGTTCTAAGAGAAATTGTGAGTTTAATCAGAAAAAAAAAATGAGGTGCATAGAAGATTTGGGAATCTGAAGACAGACAGAGCCCTTGAAGAATACAAAAAAGCAGGAAAGAACTCAAATAGGAATTTGGAGGGCTAAAAGAGGCCAAGAGATATCTTGGACAAACAAGATTAAGAAAAATCCCAAGACATTTACATAAGAGGATAGCTAGGAAAAGGGTAGGTCCAATTAAGGACAAAGGAGAGAATTTATGCATGTAGCAAGAGGAAGCGAGTGAGATCCTTAATGAATACTTTGCATTGCTATTCACAAAGGAGAAGGCCATGGTGGATGGTGAGTCTCAGGAGGGATATGCTGATATCCTAGGGCATGTCAATACCAAAACAGGAGGTGATGTTGGGGTTTTTTTTGTAAAGCAATAAGGTAGACAAGTCCCTAGGACATGGTGGGATCAATCACAGAATACTGAGAGAAGCAACTGAGGAAATTGCTTAAGCCTTGTACAAAATTTTTGTATCTTCTGAAGTCACAGATGAGATCCCAGAGGACAGGAGAACAGCCCTCCTTGGTTTTAGGAGCGCAACAGGGATA
Source organism: Chiloscyllium plagiosum (assembly GCF_037043375.1). Classification (NCBI taxonomy): domain Eukaryota; kingdom Metazoa; phylum Chordata; class Chondrichthyes; order Orectolobiformes; family Hemiscylliidae; genus Chiloscyllium; species Chiloscyllium plagiosum. Next base: position 1,095,859 of record NW_028270168.1, on the reverse strand, counting down.
ATCTGGAAAATTACAGGCCAGTGACCCATATGTCAGCGGTAGGGAAATTATTGGAGATGGGATTTACTCACATTTTGAAAAATATAGATTTATTAGCGATAGGCAGCATGGCTTTGTGTGAGGAAGGATTGTGTCTCCCAAACTTGACTGAGTTTTTTTTGAGGAAATGACAAAGATGATTAAAGAGGGCAGGGTGATGTGTTGTCTATATGGACTTTAGCAAGGCTTTTGACAAGATTGACATGGCTGATAGAGGTGAAGTCACATGGAATGAGATATAACTGATAAGATGGATACAGAATTGGCTTGGTCATAGAAGACACAGTCGCAATGGAAAGGTATTTTTCTAACTGGAGATCTGTGACCAGTGGGTATCCCACAGGGATCTGTGCTGGCACCCCTGTTGTTTGTAATATACATATATGATTTGGAGGAGAAGGTAGTGGCCTGATTAGTAATCTTTGTCTCGTCCACAAACTTGAGGGAACTGTGGATAGTGAGGACAATTACCAGACAATATAACAGGATACAGATCAGCTGGAGACTCGAGTGGCCAAGTGGCAGATTGAATATAATCTGGACAAATGTGAGGTGATGCTTTTGGAAGATCTAATGCAGGAGGGAGGTCTATAGTAAATGACAGAACCCTTAGTATCATCGACATACAGAGGGATCTAGGTGTACAGGTCCACAGTTCTCTGAAAGTGGTATTACAAGTGGATAAGGGGGTCAAGAAGGCATAAGGCATGCTTACCTTCATCAGGCGGGGCAGAGTGTGCAAAAATTGCTATGTCATGTAGGAGCTGTATAGCACTTTAGTCAGACCACATTAGAACATTGTGTGCATTTCTGGTCGCCACAATACCAGAAGGATGTGGAGGCTTCTGAGACGATACAGAAATGGTTTATCAGGATGTTGGTTTGGAGGGTATTAGCTAGGAGGAGAGATTAGACAAACTTGGTTTGTTTTCACTTGAAGGATGATGAATTGCAACTTGGTAAAAAAATTATGAGACATGGATAGTCAGAATCTTTCTTTCCCAAGATAGAAATGTCAATTACTAGCAGACTTAGGTTTAAAGGTAAAACGGGGTAAATTTAAAGGAGATGTGAGAGGCAAGGTTTATTTTTAAAAACACAGAGGGTGGCAAGTGCCTGAAACGCACTGCCAGAGGTGGTGGTGGAGGCAAATTTAAGGGGTATCTTGACAGATAAACGAACAGAGAATAGACGGATATCGACCATGTAAAGGCAAAAGTGTTTTTTTAGTTTAGGGAGACAACATGTGTCAGTGCAGTCTTGGTGGGCTGAAGGGCCTGTTCCCTTCCTATACTGCTCTTTGTTCTTTGGTAGACCATTTAGGATGAGAACACATTTTTTCACTCGAATGGTAGCAAACCTGTGAAATTCTTTAGCACAGAACGCTGTAGGGATAAAGGGACTGAATATATGAAGAAAGCTATTTCTAGATGTTAAAACGATACTATGGGGTTTGGGGAGAAAGTAAAATATAGTGTTGAGGTAAAGGATCTGTCATGATCATGTTTGAAGGGCTGAATGGACTACTCCAGCTCCTATTTTTGTCGGTTGCTGTCAGTTCAATTCTCAGTGATACAATGCGATTCGTATAAATCAGGTTGGGGACTTGGGCTCCAGTCTCAAATGCGTATGAGAAGAGGGAGATCTTGGATATTATACTAGAGAGCTGGATTTGATAACCTAATATTTACAGATACAAGTAAAAAAGAGTGATTCTGTACATAAAGAATTGAAGAGGTTACTCTGAAGTGGTATTATATTGGACTTTAAACGTTAACTATTTCTCTCTCCACAGTTGCTGCCAGATCTGCTGAGGGTGTCCAACATTTCTGACTTTAATTTCAGATTTCCAGCATCCACAGCATTTTGCTTTCATTTAAAAGGAGCTAAAGAACTTTACTTCGAGAGAGGGAGCAAATAGCCCTGAGGACTGTACATGCAAGTACGTACGTACACGCACACACACACGAGACCCTCCATGTACCAGTGGCAGTATTGGTTTAAAGCATAAAGGTAAAGCACTCATCACAGAACTAGTAAAAACCAAAGAAAGTAATTCCATTATTTGAAATACGGCTAAACTGGAACAGGTTTAATGAGCATATTCCCAGAGTGTTTTACAGTGACAAAGTTCTGATGTCATTCTCTGTAAGCAGACAGTCTACGTACACGGGAGCAAGTGAGGGCTGCAGATGCTGGAGAAGATTGGAGTAGAGTGTGCACGTGCTGGAAAAGCACAGGTCAGGCAGAACCTCAGGAGCAGGAGATGGAGGTTTATGCTTGAAACATCGATTCTCCTGCTCCTTGGATGCTGCCTGACCTGCTGTGCTTTTCCAGCGCCATACTCTCGAGTCTACATACACAGCCATATCCTGAAAGTGCCTCAACCTCAGAATATGGCTCTCTTAAAAATAATCCCATTTCCCCTGTCCTTTCTACAAGTTAATTGAAATGCTGGAGGCTCTACTGACCTCTCAGTATCTGGGAAGACAGAACCTGGTTCTAATGGAAGGCCATCGGACATGACACAAAACGCTGCCTGTCCTGCTGGGTGGTTCTTAATTCAAACCTTTTCCTCACAATATTGAAACAGTTGTGTCTAGGAATTATTCTGGCTAACAGTATGAAATGACCTTTCAGGCTATGCTGCTGGTAACTGCTTTGCTCTCTAATAGGTCACCTGTCAGTCTCCTCCACCCTCTGTAACTGTAGCTCAACATCAGGCATCCAACTCCATCCAGATAGACCCCCTCATTCTGCTGCCCTCCTCTTTGCATGCTGAATGGACTTCTGTAACTGGCCAAAGTATTGAAATTTTCCAGATGCTGTTACTATTTAAGAGCTTTCTTGTTTCGAATACCCCTTCATTTATCGTCATTATCATCATCATGTATGCTCTGCCTGAAGGCAGTTGTTTTTCTCCATGTCTCTTAATCCTCTCCTGATCTTTTCACTTTGCAATAACTCCTTCAATCTTCAAGCCACCCAGCATTGATATTCACTTCTTTTCTAATCATCCTCTGCCTTGAAATCTTCCTTCCGTGTCTTAGTCCATTTCCTCTTGTGATCTGCCCTGCCCAATATCTCTCCCAAATTACATTCAGAAGTTTTGTTCATTCACTCTGGACAGCAGTTTATTTGTAGTTTTGGCTCAGATCATCTTTTATAATTTCCTCCAAACCCACATTTCAAATCAATTAGTCCATTGTCCCTGTGTAGTTCAAATCTCACATCCACACAAAGCACTCCCATTGAAACTCTTTACAAATCACCTCCATTGTTTATTCAGTCTTCTGTTTAGTACCTGTCTCTTCTGACCATACAGCCTCTCCCATTGCTATCCTTGTTCTTATTTCTTCTATCTGCAGAATACTTCTTGATGCCTTTGAGATGTACATTGCATTTGTTTTGTCAGAGATCATTTCTATTTTAAAGTTCAGGTCCTGGTATAAATGGTCTCTGCACTGTAATCTTCCTCCTGTATTTGCAGATGATAAAGCATTTTGAGCAAATGTCTGATGTCTTCATTCACCTCCAAGTGCTCGTCTCTTCAAACCTATAATCATTGCCTCTGCAGATTAACCCAAACAAAACAGATCACAATGTGATATGACAAGCTTTCAAAGCGACAATCCTTCATCAGGTGCATCACTCCGAAAGTGTGAGATTTCAAATAAACCTGTAGGACCATAACCTTGTTGTGTGATTTTTTACTCTGTCCACCTCAGTCCAACACTGGCACCTCTACATCAATGTAATATGGTTTGTTCTGGTAGTTTGTCGCATTTAGCTCAGAGCTTCTGTCTTACTGTCTTCAAGGTGATAGGAAATAAAGCATCAACAACATTCAAAACTGGTAAATGAAGTTACGGTCAAGTAATTTATCATGGTTAACGCAGACCAGTAACACACTTTCCTGAACCCAGAACAAGGTGAATTAATGTACAGAAGTAGCCTATTAGCCTCAATACATCAATCGCCCTCCTCACAGAAGCAATCCCCACACAAGCAGAATATAATCTATACTTTTAATTTGTATATCAATCTTTGCAGGGGACAGCACAGCCTAAAAAGGTTTTTTTGTAAATGATATATGGAAGAAAGAATAGCAAACTATTAATAGGTGCAAGATCCAGACATTTATGAAGATCTGTAAAGCAACCCTTTCACAATTATTGATTGAAATATTTATACGGCAAACATTATTGAATTAAGCTGTCTCTCAAGTAGTCAGGAGCTAGACTGGAACATTCCAGATTTTCAACTCAGAAAAAAATTACAACCCCTCCACCCTCTGCTATTAATGCTCACCATGAGTAACATCAGCAGTCTAAACTCATCACATTTGGTAACTGGATTGGGTGAGGATTTTATTGGGCCTAGTCTCCCCTTAGTAAGTAAATTTCGTTATAGTTGTCATTGTGTTTAAACTTCTTAAAGCAGGAGACAAACACCTCACACACAGCAATGTGAGGTGTGAAAGCATCTCAAGGCACAGCCAATATTTCTGTGACTGTAAAACATGACCCTCTGTAACAGCACAATTCAGACAAACACTATCAGCTGCTTCAATTGGGCACTTTCAAACAGCTTCGATAAACTAAAACAGTTGTTTGGAAGAAAGTGCCATAAACTTGGCCTTCACCGCAGCAAATAACCAGGTGACATGGCTGTGAAATCAATACTTTTCATATTAAGGTTTTTACTCAGTATAGAATCCCAGACAAGATTACAGAACATGCAAATCACTGAATGACTACAGTATACAAAAAGGCCATTTGATTTCTTATATCCATGTTAGCTCTCTGAGAGCAACTCAATAAGTTACACCCCCACAATCCTTCAAATTTCTCCATATTATCATCCAATTTTCTCGAGTCATATTGAGGGCTCTTGTGGTGCAGCAGTAATGTCCTACCTTGAGCAAGGAGATACAAGATGTGTATAACAACACCTCAGCAGGGTGATGAGAAAGTCTCTCAGAATCTTCCTTTACATTGAGAACTATTTTCCAATAAGGAGCAGGACCTAGTTTATAGTTCCTAACCCCTTATTTAAGAAAAAGTGATTTTGTGGTGCAGTGACAGAGTCCCAGCCTCTGGGCTTGTAGGCCCAGATTCAAGTCCCACCGGGCAATATGTAATAATATCACAAAGCCAGTCAGTCCATTGACTTGGTTCCATCATTCAATGACATCATGGCTGATTTGATCACTCTTGATTCCACTTTCTTGCCTTTTCCCCATAATCCTAGACTCCCTTAACAATCTCTCTCCCCTGAATACATCGAATGACCCAGCCTCCACAGCACTCTGTGATAAAGAATTCCAAACTTTCACTTCTGTTCAAGGGCAATTAGGGATGGGTATTGATTGCTGACCTTGCCAGGATGAAGGTGTCATATGAACAAATACAAAACAGCGACAATGAAGGAGCTACAATAAATTTCCAAGTCAGGTACAGAACTTGGAGACTCAGAATGAAGGGGTCAGCCATCAGGACTGGGAAAAGGTGAAATTTCTTCACTCAAATGGTTGCGAAATGTTCAGAATTTTCTACACCGGAGAGCTGTGGATGAACACTCACAGGGAAGATGTTAGATTACTGGGCATTGAGAAAACAAACAATTCCTGCCTTAAATTATTCATGATTAAAGCTTCTCTGAAAGAGGTCATTGCTCCTTAATTTTAGTCAATATTTTATTTAGTGTAGTAATCTCGGTTATCCTGTCCAGTCTTCAAACAATAAAGAATGATTTGTTCACTCATTTAATCAATAAAGCCAGCAGCCAGGAACGCCCAATCCAGTTGCCAAGCGCTAACATTTCTATAACACATCGCCATTACATTAGAGAGGTGTAGTTCTTTGATAAAGTAGGACAGTCTGAATATTGAGTTAATATCAGGCACCAGGTTGAGGAAGTGAGAAACAAAAGCAGCTATTCATGGTCTCACCTGCTGCTTTTTGTGTTTACACACCATCTCACCTTGTCTGATCATCAGGGGTACACAGCTACCTCACGTCCTTTCAAGCCTCAAAGAACATTTTGTTCTTAAAAGGGTTACACTACAAACTGCCTTTCGAACTTCATAGGAGGTCGGAATTACAATCCATGATAAATCCCAGTTGGCTGCACTTTGAATTTTCCCAATGATTTAATTCTTTATTCCTTCTTCCTCTTCATTAGGATTGTGATCTATTCGTCAGTTTTGCAATCTTAACAGAGAATCAGATAAACTTACATTCACACACAATTTAAATAGAACATATAAAAAGGTCTGGAGTACAAAGCAAGAATAGCTACTTTCAGCACATTTTCTCATGTGAAGCAACACTGACACAACAGAACTTTCATGAATTAATTCAATGTTTCATTTAAAAAAGTTATCAATTCTTTCCATTTCTGACATCATTTTAAGTTTTGCTATTGAGACCAGATCTGAAAAAGTGTTACATTATAACTATATTTGTTCAAAGTCAAAAATCCTAACCAACCAATAACAGAATTAACCTAGCTTATGGTTTACTTTAAATTCCAGTTCAATTTCTGCCACACCGACACCAGCTTCAAATCCACCCTCAAAATCCCCAAAACACCCAGGAAAATCCAAACAAGGACAACCAGCAGAAAGCTGCCCCTTTCAGGAGAATGGAGAGCAGTGAGGACCTGCTCCTCCAACCACTGGCTCGTTTTGGCTCATATTTGCTGCTGATAGGCTCAATTCTCTCTCCTTATTAACCATGAATGAGTGACTGAGTGAGCAAGCAAGTGAGAGTGAGCAAAGACTTTTGTTGGAGGCTGAGGAGCCTCCATCAAGCAAGGGGAGGGTACAGGGAGGAGGGGAAAGTGGGAGAGAAAAGGGGAGTGTCTGTGTTATAAAAGGGTGTGCCAAATAAAGGACTCCACAGTATTAGCAAACATTTTGTGCCAATGATACATACATTTGCTATTTGATGGATACTAATCTGTTTAATTTAGATAATTGAATGCTTTTCCCCCCAAAATTCTCTATTATCTAGTACGGTCAGACAGAAAGTTGGCAAGAGCAATACTATTTTGGCATGTCTGCACAAGGACCACAAATAGCATCCAGGAATGGCAAACAATTAAAAATAGGCAAATGGGCACAACAATGTCTCAGTGGTTAGAATGCTGCCTCAGTGCCAGCTTCAGGTGATTGTCTGTGTGCAGTTTGCACATTCTCCCAGTGTCTGTGTGGTTACCTCCAGGTGCTCTGGTTTCCTCCCCCAGTACAAAGATGTACAGGTTAGGTAGATTGGGCATGGGAAATTCAGAGTGAAAGGGATAGGGTCGGGGGTGAATCTGGGTGGGGTATTGTTTGCAGGGTCAGTGTGGACTTGTTGGCCAAATGGCCTGTTTTCACATTGATTCTATGGAAATGGGTTGTTGGCCTTCATTGGGAGAGGATTATAACAACAATAAGGACGTGTTATATGAAATAAAAAATTGTACAGGTCTTTGGTGAGATCACATCAAAGGTACGGTGTCTCATACTGCTCTCCACTTTTAAGTGAGGATGTACTTTCCTCGAGGTCCGTAAGTGTCTGCTGCAGTGAGACACTTTTACTATGCTGACAGGCTAAAAATGGCAGGAGTTTGTAGGTATAATTGAGGACACTGTACAGAGATTCATTCCCAAGAAAAGAAAGATTAACCGGGGAGGGATTAGACAACCTTGGCTGACAAAGGAAGTCAGGAAATGTATTAAAGAAAAAGAGAGATCCTATAAAGTGGCTAAGAACAGTGGGAAATCAGAAGATTGGGAAGGATACAAAAGCAAACAGAGGATAACAAAGAGTGTAATAAGAAATGAGAGGATCAAATATGAAGGTAGGCTAGCCAGTAATATTAGAAATAATAGTAAAAGTTTCTTTCAGTACATAAGAAACAAATGACAGGCAAAAGTAGACATTGGGCCACTTCAAACTGATGCAGGAAGCCTACTGATGGGAGATAAGGAAATAGCAGGAGAACTTAACAAGAACTTTGCGTCAGTATTCACAGTGGAAGACATGATTAATATCCCAAAAATTAAAGGGTGTCACAGGGCTGAGTTGAGTATGGTTGCCATTACGAAAGAGATAGTGCTAGAAAAGTTAAAAAGTCTTAAAATTGATAAATCTCCTGGCCCCGATGGGATACACCCTAGAGTTCTGAGAGAGGTGGCTGAGGAAATAGCAGAGGCATTGGTTGAGATCTTTCAAGAGTCACTGGAGTCAGGAAAGGTCCCGGATGATTGGAAGATGGCTGTTGTAACCCCCTTGTTCAAGAAAGGATCAAGGCAAAAGATGGAAAATTATAGGCCAATCAGCTTAACCTCGGTTGTTGGTAAAATTCTAGAATCCATCATTAAGGATGGGGTTTCTAAATTCTTGGAAGAGCAGAGTCTGATTAGAACAAGTCAACATGGATTTAGTAAAGGGAGGTCATGCCTGACAAACCTGTTGGAATTTTTTGAAGAGGTAACAAGTAGGTTAGACCAGGGAAACCCAGTGGATGTGGTCTATCTAGACTTTCAAAAGGCCTTTGATAAGGTGCCACATGGGAGGCTGCTGAGCAAGGTGAGGGCCCATGGTGTTCGAGGTGAGCTGCTGGGATGGATTGAGGATTGGCTGTCTAACAGAAGGCAGAGAGTTGGGATAAAAGGTTCTTTTTCAGAATGGCAGCCGGTGACAAGCGGTGTCCCGCAGGGTTCGGTGCTGGGGCCACAGCTGTTCGCATTATATATTAATGATTTGGATGAGGGAACCGGGGGCATTCTAGCGAAGTTTGCCGATGATACGAAGTTAGGTGGACAGGCATGTAGTACTGAGGAAGTGGGGAGGCTACAGAAGGATCTAGACAGGTTGGGAGAGTGGTCCAGGAAATGGCTGATGGAATTTAACGTGAGCAAGTGCGAAGTCTTGCACTTTGGCAAAAAGAATAAAAGCATAGACTACTTTCTAAATGGTGAGAAAATTAATAAAGCCAAAGCACAAAGGGATCTGGGAGTGCTAGTCGAGGATTCTCTAAAGGTAAACATGCAGGTTGAGTCCGTGATTAAGAAAGCGAATGCAATGTTGTCTCTTATCTCAAGAGGGTTGGAATACAAAAGCAGAGATGTACTACTAAGACTTTATAAAGCTCTGGTTAGGCCCCATTTGGAGTACTGTGTCCAGTTTTGGTCCCCACACCTCAGGAAGGACATACTGGCACTGGAACGTGTCCAGCGGAGATTCACACGGATAATCCCTGGAATGACAGGTCTAACATATGAGGAACGGCTGAGGATACTGGGATTGTATTCGTTGGAGTTTAGAAGATTAAGGGGAGACTTAATAGAGACGTACAAAATAATACATGGCTCGGAAAAGGTGGATGCTAGGAAATTGTTTCAGTTAGACGAGGAGACTAGGACCCGTGGACACAGCCTTAGAATTAGAGGTGGTCATTTCAGAACAGAAATGCGGAGACATTTATTCAGCCAGAGAGTGGTGGGCCTGTGGAATTCATTGCCACGGAGTGCAGTGGAAGCCGGGACGCTAAATGTCTTCAAGGCCGAGATTGATAGATTCTTGTTATCTAGAGGAATTAAGGGCTACGGGGAGAACTCTGGTAAGTGGAGCTGAAATGCGCATCAGCCATGATTGAATGGCGGAGTGGACTCGATGGGCCGAATGGCCTTACTTCCACTCCTATGTCTTATGGTCTTATGGTCTTATGGCTGAGAAAATTAGACATATACACTCAGAGACTTAGAGAGGCGATCTCATTGAAAGCAAAATTTTGAAGGATCTTGAGGAATTGGAATCGGAGAGGATGTTCCCCATGATTGCAGAATCCAGAACATGATGGAGGGCAGGCCACAGTCTCACAGTAAAAGGACTGACCAATTAGGACTTGGATGAGGAAAACTTCTTTTTCCCCCACTCAAAGGCTGTGAAACTTTGAAATTCCTAATCCAGACAGCTCCATCACTGAACATATTTACAACTAGTGGAGTCAGATACCTGATCCCTCAGGGAATTAAGGAATATAAGCATTAGGCAGAGAAATCGAGCTGTAGTTCACAATCAGCTGTGATCTTCCTGAATGGAGGAACCAGCTCAGAGCTGAGGTATTCATTCCTGCTTACACACATTGTTACACTCTTAAAAACAGTAAAGACGTGTCATGGAAATACATTAAAAATATACGCTATACAATAACAGCAATTTCTAAGCTGATGGTTTTAGCATCAATACTTTTCACACATTTGATTAGTTTTTTTATTTTAATCACATTCTTCACAACGAATGCTCAAGGAATTTTCACCTACAAGTCCCTGCACAGTAGAAAGCTGCAGTCAAATCTCATCATTATAAAAAGGACCTCCTGTCTTTTCTCCTCTTTAGAGGGTCAGACTCTGGACTTCCAATGGGTTGGTCTATATTAACAGGAAAGTACTGCAGTAGCTGCAATTTGCCTCTGCCAGGCAGTGGACCTGGAAAGTCTCCCATTCTTACCACCTGCCATCAGGAAGACTGACAATCCACCTGCTCAGTCACATTACAAACACGCCTTGCATGGCCAATAGAATGGTGTGGAAACTGAACCCTAACTTTCTGGTCCAGGGGTCAGGACCTTACCCACTACCGCAAAGACATCCTGCTGAAAGGATTAAATAACTTTAGTAATTTTCATCATTTGTTCAGCCATATCAAGGTCAACCAGTACAGAAATGCAAGCAGCCACACATGTTCCCATCACATGTCCTTACAGACAACTTCTTGGAATTGTGGGTAGAGAGGGCATGTTGACTCAGAATTAAATAAAGGTTTACAGTCAGTATTAATCATTGCATTTTCCATGGCGATAGCTCTACTGAGCAGAGTACACTTGCTAACCAATCGGGGAGGTAATAGCCTCAATGATTGATGTCCATTTTTTGGAAAAGTCCATGTGGTTCACCAAGGCCCTTTAGGAAAGGAAACTGCCATCCTTACCTGGTCTAGACTACATGTGACTCCAGACCCACAGCAAAGTGGGTAACTCTTACCTGTCCTCTGGGCAAACAGGAATGGGCATTAAGTGTTCACCAGGCCAGCAATGCTCACGCCTGTGAACAATTTTTTTTTTAAATCTCCCCTTTCATACAACCACAAATGAATTTTTGGTATTTCTTTCAAATTGCCCTGATGAGTGCAAGACAAAACAGCTCCAAACTGCTGTTTTTTTTCAGAAATACTCAAGCTGAATCAAAATGATTTTCCTTTTCATAAAACCATGGTAACTCTGCCTATTTTGTAAATCTCCTATTATCTCCTTAGCATTTTTCCAATGACAGATATTAGATGAACTATCCTACAATTTCCTGTTTTCTGAAGCCTGCATTTCTTTCATTTCTAGTTTTCCGATCCATAGTCCTGTTTCAGAATTTAGGGAAATCAATGTATATCCATTAATTTAACATGCCCAGATCCTGACTGTAAGAATCAAGAGAATTAAGAACCTTTAGTTCTATTAGTTTCACAAGTATATTTTTTAAATTTTGAGACTGTGATTGTTTTAAGGACCTCCTTCCCATTTACCTCTTGATTTTCTACTTTTATTGGAAGCTTTTTCCATCTCCTATTGTAAATATAATACAAAATATCTATTCAAAGCAGCTACCATTCCCAAAAAAATTCGAGCCTCACCTTCAAATGGACCAATGCTTACTTTCTCTAATAAATTTCCTTTTTCTATTAAATGTACTTGTAGAAGCTTTTACAGTCTGTTTTTTATATTGATTGCTAGTTTTGTATCATATTCCAATTCTTCCTTTTGAACTGAGTACCATTCGCATAGAATCTCTCTTTTTTAATGGAAGTGACTTAAATGTCTAGGACTGCTTGTTGACAGTTTTTAAATCTTCCTCTGCAGAGAACAGATTTATTTTTATAATAATGGCTCATGTCCCTCCTACATCTCAAATAATTCTATTTATAATTATCAGCTTCGAAATCCTGTATCCTGTTGTTACGTAGATAAATGTGGAAAACATATTTCTTTCAGCCAAATCAAAAATAAAAAACAAGAATCCTCACCTCAGAATATGGAATTGCTATTTTCAAGGCACATGTAATAGTTTCTCAAAATTTGTGCCGCATGGAGGTGGTCCCTCCCAAAAGGTACAGGTAAACTTTCTGAAATACCTGAGAATGTTAAATTTAAAAGAAACAGAATGAATTCACGATCAATGACATGCTACAAGATCACTGGAGATAAGAAACGTTTACCTTTTTGTTTCTTGAAACGAAACGGAGGGAAGTGTCAAAAAGTGACAAGTGTTGGGAAAACAGATATCACATGAAGAGACATGAGGATGCAGCAGTTTGAGACTACCTGTTCCTGATTCTATCATTGAAAGAATTTGAAGGCATTCAGAGCCTTGGGTCCTTCTGCACAGGCAACATTCAAGAATCCAAGGGATACAAAGTTTCTCCACTGGGCTTCTACGTGCCTTTATAAATAGCTTAACAAAGCTGCACAAGTATTGGAAATTGATTACAGTATCATCAAAAGTAAAAGGAATAGATCTAAAGTCATTAATATAATAGGATCAAGAACAAGGAGGGCACAGATTTAAAGTGATTTGCAAGTTTATGGGGAGGAATTTTTTTTAAAACACATCAAATTGTTAGGGTCTGGAATGCACTGCCTGGAAATGTCACAGAGGCAGATTCAACTGAGGAATTCAAGAGGATATTAGATTGTATTTCAATAGGAGCAATGTGTAGAGAAAAAGGAAAGAAAATGTCATGAAGTCATGATCTTCATTTGGAGAGGTGGTACAGATGTGATGGGCTGAATGGCCTCTTGCACCAGATTAGTAATCACACTGAAAGGGATGACAATGAAATCAATTGGAGGCTGTGTCGATATTAGTAATCGCAATGAAAAGCAACAGTAGCCACATTCAGAACAAATTTGCAAAGTGTGTGGCTTACTCTTCAAGCTAGCGTCAGATCATTTATGTTCTGCACCCTGGACCATACAAAACAAGTGCAGAAGAACTGTCAAGATTTAACACTCATTGTTCAACTTCATTTCAGAAAGCAAAATAATTCCATTCATTTCTTTTCTCTATCTAAACAGAAATGGTCATTTTGGGGGAAATACACTTCCTAAACCATTCTTCCCTACTCAGTCAGAGGCAACATTAAAATTCTCAAAAATAATCTCACTGGCATTCTATCCAAACTCCAAAGCCCAGTGACCAGCATGGACTCTCAGCCTTTTAACTCCAGATCCTCCCAATGACCACTCCCAACGTCTCTTGAAACTCACTCTCAGCCAGGAACTCTGGAAAAGTCGTTATTGTCCCCTAATCCAACACCATGCTCTACACTGACAAACAGCTCCTCCACGGAATTGGCGTCTTTGCACAATTTGCAATGATAGTTGACTTGGAGAAGTCAAAGTGAGAAAGGAGCCCAGAATAAATGGGAAAATATTGAGAAGTTTAAAGGGAGACCTTGGAGTGAATGTTCACAGATACCTGGAAGGTAACAGGACAGATTGGAAAAGGTGGTTAAGAAAGTAAACAAAATAATCTCCTTTATTTGTTGAGGTCTGGTGGAAAAGAACAGGAAGGTGCTGCCAGGTCTTTACAGATCATTAGTTAGTGAGCAGTGTACACAGTTGTAGTCAGTTCATTACAAAACGTGTGGAATTGCATGCGAGGGGGGACAGAGGAAACTCTGAAAGTTGTTACCAGGACTGGAAAAATGCAACTATGAAGGAAGATCAGGCTGGCCGGGCTTTTCTTGGAACAGAGCAAGCTGACGGGATTGAATTGAAAATTATAAAATTGAGAAGGGCTTGGAGACAGTGGATGAGAGCCTATTTACCTCAGCATAGAGGTCAGCTCTTTGGAACATAGATTTATTAAGTGATTGGTGGAAGGATTAGGAAGAAGGAGAATATTTCTCAGCCAGAGGGTGATTGGAGTCTGGAACTCACTGCCCCAAGAGGCCAACAGAGGCAGAAACCTTCAACTCATTTCAAAGCTGCTATAGCCTGCGGTGCTTTGGACCACATACGAGGAATTAGGTTGGGTGACCTTCCTTTGGGGCAGAGTAGACAACAGGCTAAGTGGCCTCTTTCTGTGCCACAGACTTCCTGTGATTCTAGAACAAAGCACTCGGGGACAAAATAAATTAATTGCAGAGATGATTAAATCCACATCATTCTTGCAGGTTGACTTGTGAATCTATTCACTTATTTCAGGACAACAAAACATTTATTCTGAATCACCTTTGGTAAAGTGGTTACATTGTCCTGTCAAGTTGCCATTTTGTCATGTAGAGATACGCCATTAGGAGATTAATAACATAGACATTTGAGCTTGTGTTTATGCACCTCAGTGAATATATCTTGGAACCTCAGATAGCCAATTCTCAACTTCCCAATAACTTGCATTCATCTTAATAAGAGATTTGTTGGAGGTGTCTAAACAAATCTATTGGCAAATCAAAAAAAGCTCAGTTTTTCATTAATCTGACAGCATGAAGCAGAGAGAAGGGAAGCTGTTAGATGTTCGGAATGTTTGTATATATATTACAAAGTTCTCTTTAATAAGTCATAAGCTGGTCATAATTCTTACTGGTGCCAATAGATGGGTGGGGTCAGCACAAATTTAACAATTTTAAGTTACATGTAAACCAAAATGATTTGGTTAACCAAGCAAACCCCAGCTGGTGCTATTTCTGTTCCATTTTCCCCAGCTTTGCCTTTCACTCATTTAGTTTAAAACTGCGCAATCACAGTGTCTGAAAGTGGCCTAGAAAAACTCAGAGATTACCCATAATGATCACCCTAACAGATATATTCAAACCCACAACCAGAGCTTCGAAAATAAAAATTGGTTATATGTCAGTCAAATCAATCTGGGACTCGTTATTGTAACAACTTGCATTCATCTCACACCTTTACATTGGTACCACCTCAGACAGCAAAGAATTGTATTAAACTTTAGCTTAATGTTCAATCAAAACAGGCAAGTTTAGACAGGAACAGTTCAACAGGAACAAACTATGCCTAAACTGTCAATTGCACTCAAATACAATTAGTTGCTTCACCAGAAAGACTGGTGCAGTGAAATAGACTGGAGCTGTACAATGGATATATTTTCTGCTTTCGCTGAGCTGATCCAGTTTGGTTCCATTTGGATTCTGATGAACTAAGAGCAGTTTCTTTAGCAGAGATCAAAATAAAAAAGACCTGATGGCTCTATTCATGAATACAGCACAGGAAAATTTTGAAGTACAAGATATCTACATGAGGACACAGATTCAGCGCCACCACTCCCCAGAACATATGAACCTGAAAAATGTTGAAACTGATTACTGATCAATATTTGCAGGCCTTGAAAAGCAAAGGTTATAATTTGCATTAATGATTAATACCAGCCCTTCACTGATACTGATGCCAACAACCAGACACAAAGTGAACAAACCCAGCAAGAGAATGATAACTCAAGAGTTCAAGGTCAATAACAATTTGCCAAATGACATTGTTTAATAACATGTTTTGTGGAACCAGCTCCATGTTTCACTGGTCATCGCTGAAACAGGGTGAAGAACTTGGAATTTTCCTGAATGAGGAAATGAATGCTGCAACAGAGCATTCAATCCTAGTCTCTAACAACTAGCAAGATTTCTAATTGTTCCAAAAGCATGTTAAATAATTAAATACCACTAGACTAGATTGAGAGTGTGTGGTAACTGTAAGAGAAAGCCCAGTATGTAGTAAGCATTGACACATTTTCCCAGAAGCTTTCTATTCACCTTCATACATTACACCTACAGCTAGTTAGGATCAAACCTGGTAGACAGGCAAGAAGCTGGAAGAACACAGCAAGCCAGGCAGCATCAGGAGGTGGAGAAGTTGATATTTCAGGTGTAACCGTTCTGCAGGACTTGGGGCTAGGTGTAGGGAGAGCTGCAGATAAAAGGTGTGGCAGGGGCAGGTGGGGATTGGTGAAGACAGCTCATGGCACTGAGGCAGTGAGAACGGGACTCCCCAAGTGTACGTCGGGGGGAGGCTGAGAACTTCCTCAAAGTGGTCATTCTTTGAAGAGATATTGTAGTGGAACAAACTTGGCTAGACAAAAAAAATTGTAGATGCCGGAATCCAAATTAGACAGGGAGGAGGCTGGAAGAACACAGTAGGCCAGGCGGCATGAGGAGGTGGAGAAGTCAACGTTTTGGGTGTACCCTTCAGGTCTGGGAGTGGGAAACAGCAAATATTCCTTTTACTCTGGGAATGGGAAGAAACAGTGACAGATGTTTTACCTTTTGATAAGTAACAATGCTGAAAATGCATTAGCCACAGGCAGCGCCCACAAACCATGCACCACAGCATGGAATGTGGCAGAGACTTCAACAGTACGCTCTAACTATTGTTATGTTATCTTCATATTAACTATAACTCAACTTGCTGCAAACAAAACATGCAATTTAAGAGAAACACAGGTCATTGAATGATTACAGAACAAAATGAGACCATTTGGCCCATTGACTCTATGTTATACCTCTGTAAGAGTACCTTGTCTAATTCCACTTCCTCCTTTTTCCCTGTCTCCCTGCATGTTTCTTCTTCAAATAAAAATCCAATTCTTTGTCTGAAAGCCAGATTTTGAATCTGTCTCCATCTCAATCTCTGGTGGAGTTTTCCAGATTCTAACCACTCGCTGCTGCAATATGTTATTCCTCAAGTCGCCATTGTTTCTTCTGTCAATTACCTTAAATAGAACATAGAACATAGAAGAATACAGCGCAGTACAGGCCCTTCGGCCCTCGATATTGCGCCAATCCAAGCCCACCTAACATAAACTAGCCCACTATCCTCCATATGCCTATCTAATGCCCGCTTAAATGCCCATAATGAGGGAGAGTCCACCACTGCTACTGGCAGGGCATTCCATGAACTCACGACTCGCTGAGTAAAGAACCTACCCCTAACATCTGTCCTATACCTACCCCCCCTTAATTTAAAGCTATGCCCCCTTGTAATAGCTGACTCCATACGTGGAAAAAGATTCTCACTGTCGACCCTATCTAAACCCCTAATCATTTTGTACACCTCTATCAAGTCACCCCTAAACCTTCTTTTCTCCAATGAAAACAACCCCAAGTGTCTCAGCCTTTCCTCATATGATCTTCCTACCATACCAGTCAACATCCTGGTAAACCTCCTCTGCACCCGTTCCAGTGCCTCCACATCCTTCCTATAATATGGCGACCAAAACTGCAAACAATACTCCAGATGCGGCCGCACCAGAGTCTTATACAACTGCAACATGACCTCAGGACTCCGGAACTCAATTCCTCTACCAATAAAAGCCAGTACGCCATATGCCTTCTTCACCGCACTATTTACCTGGGTGGCAACTTTCAAAGATCTGTGTACATGGACACCAAGATCCCTCTGCTCATCCACACTACCAAGTATCCGACCATTAGCCCAGTACCCCATCTTTTTGTTACTCTTACCAAAGTGAATCACCTCACACTTACCTGCATTGAACTCCATTTGCCACCTTTCTGACCAGTTCTGCAGCTTATCTATATCCCGCTGTAACCTGCCACATCCTTCCTCACTGTCTACAACTCCTCCGACTTTCGTATCATCCGCAAACTTGCTCACCCAACCTTCTAACCCCTCCTCCAGGTCATTTATAAAAATGACAAACAGCAATGGTCCCAAAACAGATCCTTGCGGAACACCGCTAGTGACGGCACTCCAAGATGAACCTTTGCCATCAACTACTACCCTCTGTCTTCTTCCAGCCAGCCAACTCCTAATCCAAACCTCCAACTCACCCTCAATGCCATACCTCCGTATTTTTTGCAGTAGTCTACCATGGGGAACCTTATCAAACGCCTTACTAAAATCCATATACACCACATCTACCGCTTTCCCCTCGTCCACCTCCTTAGTCACCTTCTCAAAGAATTCAATAAGGTTTGTGAGGCACGACCTGCCTTTCACAAAACCATGCTGACTATCCTTGATCACATTATTCCTATCCAGATGTTCATAAATCCTATCCCTTACAATTCTCTCTAAGATTTTGCCCACAACAGAAGTGAGACTCACCGGCCTATAGTTACTAGGGTTATCCCTACTCCCCTTCTTGAACAAGGGAACCATATTTGCTAGCCTCCAATCTTCTGGCACTATTCCTGTAGACAAATCCATGTCCTCGGCTTCTCAATCCTTCCACCAAAAGAACAGTTCCTTCCTATTTATTCTATTTGGACTCCTTAACGTTGAACAGCTCTCAGGTCTCCTCTGAAATCTCCACTTCTCCAAAGTACAAAACAGTCTCAGTTTTTTTCAATCTATTCATGTAACTGAATTTCCTCATCCCTGCAACTACTTCCATTAAAAAAAATTCTGCACCCTCTCCAATGCTTTCAGTCGAGGCTAAATGAAATGGTCTATACAAGTTGATCAGAATATTCACATATTCAATGCTTCAATTCACAAAGTCCAGGATACCATGTGTTTTACTCACTCTCCCAACCTGTACCATCACCTTCAATAGTTGATGAATACCCAACTTCCCTCCATCTCTCTGTTCCTGCACTCACTTTAAATATGGTGTTCTTTATTCTATATTGCATCTCCTTCCTCTTAGCAAACTATAATACAGCGAATTGGATAGTGATAAAGTTAGTCTTCTTTATTTGTTCATGGGATGTGGGAATCACTGGTTAGGCTAACATTATTGCCCACCTTTAGTTGCTGAGAGGGGAGTTAAAAGTCAATCACATGACTATGAGTCTGGCATCACATGACCAGGTAGAGATGACAGATCTCCTTTCTAAAGGGCATTAGTGAACCAAACACCAGTGGTTATATAGTCACCATTAGACCAGTGTTTTACTCAAAGTTTTACTGAATTCAAATTTCACCATCTGCCCTGGTGGAATCTAAACCTATACCCCCAGAACATTGACCCTGGGGTTCTGGATTAGTACCCAGGTATCATAACCATTACATGATCATCTCCATGTGTATGGTCATATCCCAAACCTAATACTTCTATAGTTTAACACCAATCTCCTCAAATGTTCAAGTTTTGTGTCATCTTCAAATTGCATCCTGCACACTTGGGTTTAGGGATTAATATGTATTTGGAAGAGCAGAGGTCCTAACACGGACCCCTAAGGGTCCACTGTTGTTTACCATTACACCCCTTTGAAACAGGGCTAAAGCATTCTCTAGTCATCTGGCACTACACAGTATCAAAAGAGCTTTGAAAGATTTTGGACAAATGCTTGTTAAAAGCTTGGAACTAGCACAGGACATCTTTTCTGAAGGACTGTTGGCATGTTCCACATCTGATATCCACTACCACCACATTTTGAGTATATTTAAGATGGAGATAGTTGGTTCTTAGTTGTCAAGGGTTACGGGGAAAAAGCGGGAGAACGGGGTTGAGAATCTTATCCACCATGATTGAATGGTGGAACTGATTCGACGGGCTGAACGGCCTAATTTCTGCTCCTACTTATGGTCTTATGATCTTATTTTAAATTAATTAAAATATTCCTACAGCCACAGAAAATAGGGGAGATACTAAATGAATATTTTGCATCAGTATTTACTGTGGAAAAGGATATGGAAGATATAGACTGTAGGAAAATAGATGGTGACATCTTGCAAAATATCCAAATTACAGAAAAGGAAGCACTGGATGTCTTGAAACACAAAGTTGGATAAATACCCAGGACCTGATCAGGTGTATCCTAGAACTCTGTGGGAAGCTAGAGAAGTGATTGCTGAGCCTCTTGCTGAGATATTTGTATCATCGATAGTCACAGAAAAGGTGCCTGAAGACTGGAGATTGGCAAACGTGGTGGCACTGTTTAAGAAGGGTGGTAAGGACAAGCCAGGAAACTATAGACCAGTGAGCCTGACCTCGGTGGTGGGCAAGTTATTGGAGGGAATCCTGAGGGACAGGATGCACATGTATTTGGAAAGGCAAGGACTGACTAGGGATATTAGGGATAGTCAACATGGCTTTGTGCATGGGGAAATCATGTCTCACAAACTTGACTGAGTTTTTTGATGAAGCAACAAAGAGGATTGATGAGGGTAGAGCAGTAGATGTGATCTATATGGACTTCAGTAAAGGTCTTCAACAAGGTTCCCCACGGGAGATTGGTGAGCAAGATTAAATCTCACGGAATACAGGGAGAACTAGCCATTTGGATACAGAACTGGCTCAAAGATAGAAGACAGAGGGTGGTGGTGGAGAGTAGTTTTTCAGACTGGAGGCCTGTGACCAGTGGGGTGCCACAAGGATCGGTGATGGGTCCTCTACTTTTTGTTATTTACATAAACGATTTGGATGCGAGCATAAGAGGTACAGTTAGTAAGCTTGCAGATGACACCAAAATTGGAGGTGTAGTGGACAGCGAAGAGGGTTACCGCAGATTACAACAGGATCTGGACCAGAAATGGCAGATGGAGTTTAATTCAGATAAATGCAGGATGCTGCATTTTGAGAAAGCAAATCTTAGCAGGACTTATACACTTAATGGCAAGGTCCTCGGGTGATGCTGAACAAAGAGACCATGGAGTGCAGGTTCATAGCTCCTTGAAAGTGGAGTCACAGCTAGATAGGATAGTGAAGGAGGTGTTTGGTATGCTTTCCTTTATTGGTCAGAGTATTGAGTACAAGAGTTGGGAGGTCATGTTGAGGCTGTACAGATCATTGGTTAGGCCACTGTTGGAATATTGCCTGCAATTCTGGTCTCCTTCCTATCGGAAAGATGTTGTGAAACTTGAAAGGGTTCAGCAAGAATTTACAAGGATGTTGCCAGGGTTGGAGGATTTGAGCTATAGGGAGAGGCTGAACAGGCTGAAGCTGTTTTTCCTAGACCGTCGGAGGCTGAGGGGTGACCTTATAGAGGTTTACAAAATTATGAGGGGCAAGGATAGGATAAATAGACAAAATCTTTTCCCTGGGATGGGGGAAGTCTAGAATTAGAAGGCATAGGTTTAGGGTGAGAGGGAAAAGATATAAAAGAGACCTAAGGGGCAACTCTTTCACACAGAGGGTGGTACTTGTATGGAATGAGTTGCCAGAGGAAGTGGCGGAGGCTGGTACAATTGCAACATTTAAGAAGGATTTGGATGGGTATATGAATAGGAAGGGTTTGGAGGGATATGGGCCGGGTGCTGGCTGGTGGGACTAGATCGGGTTGGGATATCTGGTCGGCACGGACGGGTTGGACCGAAGGGTCTGTTTCTATGCTGTATATCTCTATGACTCTATGATTATAACTCACTTTGTTGAAACATGGATTTATAACTTAACTTCTTTACTTGCAGAAAATTCTTCCATTTTCCTGAAGGCAAAGCAAGTTTAAAGCCAAAATAAAGCATTATTTCTCTATTTGGAGATCTATAGAGGAAAATCAGGAGAGGGCACCATCTATTGGATAATGTTCAAAAGTCCATCAAAAATAGAATGGGACAAATGGCCACCTCCTTCGCAGTAACATTCAACAACTTAAGTCTCAACATCTCCGCTCTTGAAGACAGAGGACTAACATTTTGCATTACCCATGGACCAGTAAATGACCAGTTCCAATTCCTGATCAGCAAGGTGTTTGGGGTAGATGGGAATGTGGAATACTCAAATCCACCATAATCCTGGGAAACAACAGAGCAGGCTTGAGGGGGCAGGGATCCGTCTCCTGTTTCTAATTGGTTCGTGTGCTCAGATGTTTGGAATCTCACTGTCATTTTCTCAAGAGAGCAATATATACTGGCCTTGCCAATGATGTCTCCATCCTATGAAAGAATTTTAAAAAAAAGAGACATAGAAACATGGATAACAGGAGCAGGTTTAGGCCATTCAGCTCTTCAAGACTACTCCGCCATTCAGTTTGATCACAGCTGATCTTCCAATAGTCTGTTCCTGCTGTTCTCCCATATCCTTTGACACCTTTCACCCAAAGTGCTTTATCCAATTCCCTCTTGAAATGAAAGATTTGGCCTTGACTAGTTTGTGACAGCAAATTCCATCGGCCCTCCACTATCTGGATGAAGAAATGTTTCTTTATCACATTCTTAAATGGTTTAACCCTTACCCTTAGACAGTTTCTGGACTCCTTGATCATTGGGAACATTCTTCCTGTATCTAACCTGTCTAGTCCTATGAGAATTTTACAGTTTCTATGAGATCCTCTCATTCTTCTAAATTCCAGTGAATACAATCCTAATGGCTCAATCTCTCTTCACTCACTGGTGCTGATATTCCAGGAATCAGTCAAGGAAATCTTTGCTGGAGTCCCTCTATAGCAAAAGCATCCTTCCTCAAATAAAGAGGCACATACAATGCTCCAGGTGCAATCTCACCAAAGCTCTATACAATTGCAATAAGACATCCTTGCTTTTGTTCTCAAATCCTCTCACTGTGAAAGCCAACATGCCATTTGCCTTATCGCCTGCTGCACCTGCAGGTTTACATTCAGCGTCTTGTCGCATGCTCCTTTCTCTCAATTTAAAGCCATTCAGGTAATAATCTGCCTTCCTGATTTTGCTACCAAAGTGGATAACCTCACATGTATCCACATTACTGTTCACCTGCCATGCACTTACCACTCCCTCAGCCTGTTCAACACAATGGTCTAAAGGAATTCTCTTCAAGTACATCTTGGATAATTTTGACATTAGCTTGAAGTGTGCTACTGCTCAGTAACTAACACTAACTGGAGCAGGTCTAAGAAGGGGTAATAACTTTTACAATGTTGTATTAATAACAATATTAGACAGTGAGTTGTTCTATCAGAACTTTCCATGCAGTGGGATAAAAGCAGGAGGTTACATTACCAACTACCTTGGGACTCAGGAGGTTGTGCAAACAGCATTTGCTGCAGCCAGCCTGTCCTCCTTAAAGGCAGTTTGCTCCCCTTAAAAGGAGATCTGTGCTGAGTAATGTTGCTCAAATTTAAAATATGGTAAATGGGTGGCACAGTGGCATAGTGGATAGCACTGCTATCTCACAGCTCCAGAGACCCGGGTTCAATTCCAGCCTCAGGCAACTGTCTCTGTGGAGTTTGCACGTTCTCCCCGTGTCTGTGTGGGTTTCCTCCGGGTCCCTCCCACAGTCCAAAGATATGCAGGTCAAGCACCATAGTGTTAGGTGCATTAGTCAGAGGGAAATGGGTCTGGGTGGGATACTCTTTGGAGGGTCGGTGTGGACTTGTTGGGCCAAAGGGCCTGTTTCCACACTAAGTATTCTAATCAAATAGTTTCCAGCAATCTGAAGATTTCAGATAAAGTTGCATTGAAGACCAACAAAACTAATAGGGAGAGCACAGGGTAGACACCTGCAGAATGAATGCGTTGCAGAATGGCATTGTGACAGAGTGATGCAGCAGTAGCTGCATGAACAGACAACACAGTATTTAGTGTCTGTGCTGGGGTGCAGGTTTTAAGTGTATAACTAACTCTACAGAGTAAAGGCCAGCAGGAGGGAAAACATTGTGAAAGGTTTGGCCTGTAAACGCATAGTGGGCAGAGAGCACAGTGCTAGAGGGGGGCTCACAGTGGTGCACAGAGCACCGTGCAAGAGCATGGTTTTGAAGTCAGCAGTACCACAGACAAGTCTGTGAGCTCAGAGGATACAGGCACCTTGTTCCAGGACTATACCAATAACATTAACCTCTTGGATCCCTTTTACCAATGCAGTGACATAAATTGCTCCATTAAGATCATTAAAGAGCAAGAGTTGTGTTTTCACAATGCATCATGCGCTGCCTGACATGAGGAGGGCATTCATAGCACATGCCTCCATCATGCTGCATTAAGACAATGGGATTACATTTACAGTGCGGCTCCTGAAGGCATTTACCTGCCTGGTCAATGTTCTGTAACTACTGACATGTTTCCTTCCAGCACCATGCTTTAGCTGATGCAGCAATCCTGATGTTATCTTCTGTTGCACAGTTCTTTGTGTTACAATGTCACTGTATCCAGGAAACCAATAGAAATTTATTCAATTTAATTATGTACAAAAATCACTTTCCTCAGCCAGGCAGGCACGTGGACTAATGTTGAGCTTTACACAGGTGCTCAATCCTAGTAGCACATCATGCTTTAAGGGATTCAAGGTACGAAGAAGTATGTGATCTTTATACACTCATGTCACATGCTCCAACTCATTGATGATTTAATGAACATTTCTCTTACTGGAAAACTGAGACTAACTATTAGACAGAACACAACCACAAAGCTGGAAAATGAGTCTTTACTAAGATTCTATATTTCACTGAGGAGACATCAGGCAAATCTACATCTTACAACCTGTGTTGCAAGAACAGGAAATGACATCACCACAAGAAATGACATTACCTACCCAAGAAAGCCTAAACAAAAGAAGTGGGCCATACCACCAGTGCTTCACCGGAAGCTCACTGATGATGTTACCTAATATGGTGACGGAACGTCTGAAAACAAATTTCCAGTTCAGTGAGCAAACTTACATCCAGAATCTTACAACCTGATCGGAAAACTCTGCTTAGTTTTGACAATAGGGACAAATTCCAGCAGCTTTCGCAATCCACAACAATCAAAAAACATTCCAACATTCCAAAAACAAAAAGTCCACAGTATTATTTTAAAAAGTCAATTGCCCTATTGCCAAAGTAAACAATCCTTTATAAATTCCAGGATCCGAAAAAACTAATGTGACCTTCCTTAGGCCATAATTGTACCAAGTTTCATTGAAATCTGTTCATTAGCTTTTGCGAGATATTGTTTACAAACACCAGGGAAAATGTTAATAGTCTCCACTGGTAAAGTAGACAAAATTAAAAGATTAATAAAGAATTTGATAAATGCAACTGCAGGATGACAGGGCAGGAATGAAATTTTTCTTTCAAACAGCTAACACTGGCACAACGGGTGAAATGGCCTCCTTCTGTGCAGTATCATATGGAGATATGGCTAGTAAGTTTGAAGATGACACCAAAATTGGAGATATAGTGTACAGTGAGGAAGATTACCACGGGATCTTGATGATGGGCCAATGGGCTGAGGAGTGGCAGATGAAATTTAATTTAGATAAATGTGAGGTGTTGCATTTTGGGAGAGCAAATCTAAACAGAACTTATACACTTAATGGTAATGTCCTGGAGAATGTTGCTGAACAAAGACCTTGAAGTGCAGGTTCATAGCTCCTAGAAAGTGGAGTCGCAGGTAGATAGGGTAGTGAAGAAGGCGTTTGGTATGCTTTCCTTTATTGGTCAGAGTATTGAGTACAGGAGTTAGGAGGTTGTGCTGAAGCTGTCCAGGACATTGGTTAGGCCACTGTTGGAATATTGCGTGCAATTCTGGTCTCCTTATCAGAAAAATGTTGTGAAACTTGAAAGGATTCAGAAAAGATTTACAAGGATGTTGCCAGGGTTGGAGGATTTGAGCTATAGGGAAAGGCTGAACAGGTTGGGGCTGTTTTCCCTGGAGCGTCGGAGGCTGAGGGATGACCTTATAGAGGTTTACAAAATTATGAGGGGCATGGATAGGATAAATAGGCAAAGTCTTTTCCTTGGGATGGAGGAGTCCAGAACTAGACAGCATAGGTTTAGGGAGAGGGGAAAGATTTAAAAAAAAAAAAGACCTAAGGGGTAACTTTTTCATGCAGAGAGTGGTGCGTGTGTGGAATGAGCTACCAGAGGAAGTGGTGGAGGCTAGTACAATTGTAACATTTAAAAGGCATCTGGATGGAAGGGTTTGGAGGGATATGCGAGGAGAAAGTGAGGTCTGCAGATGCTGGAGATCAAAGTTGAAACTTTATTGCTGGAACAGCACAGCAGGTCAGGCAGCATCAAGGGCACAGGAGATTCGACGTTTCCTGAAGAAGGGCCTGTGCCCGAAACGTCGAATCTCCTGTTCCCTGGATGCTGCCTGACCTGCTGTGCTGTTCCAGCAATAAAGTTTCAACTTTGGAGGGATATGCGCAGGGTGCTAGCAAGTGGGACTAGTTTAGGTTGGGATATCTGGTTGGCATGAGAGAGTTGGACCAAAGGGTCTATTTCTGTGCTGTGCATCTCTGACTTTATGACTCTCGTAGTGGAAGTCCAGATGATTAGCATAACACCATCAGCCAATCACAATGCCAGATCATGCAAAATACTAATCTTCTGCTAATTTCTAAAGATCCTGGACTGTTTTGCTCAACGTACATTGAGGGTTAGTTTTTAAGTTTAAATTATTGGTAGAGTCAGAGTACAGAAGAGGCTCTCCATCCCACTAAGACCAACCCATCCACATAATGCCACTTTCCACATTAGGCCCACAGCTTTGAATATTGTGACATTTCAAGGGCTCATCCAAGTAATTTTGAAGTATTGAAGTTGCCCACCTCAACTACCCTCCCAGACGGCATATTTCAGATTCCCAACACCCTCTCAGTGAAATAACATTTCCTCAAATCCCCTCTAAACCTTCTACCCTTTGCCTTAAAATGATGCCCCCTCCTACCCTCCGCCCATGCCTCTCAACCTTGTACAAAAGTTGTTGGAGATGATTCTGAGAGATAGGATTTACATGACTTGGAGAGGCAAGGAATGATAAGGATAGTCAGCATAGCAAGTTTTGAGAAGGTTTCTAGCTCAGGTTTAGGTTCTGAATGTAGGTTTGCTCGCTGAGCTGGAAGGTTCATTTCCAGATGTTTCGTCACCATACTAGGTAACATCTTCAGTGGGCCTCCGGGTGAAACACTGCTGATGATTCCTGCTTTCTATTTATATGTTTGGGTTTCTTTGGGTTGGTGATGTCATTTTCTGTGGTGATGTCATTTCCTGTTCTTTTTCTCAGGAGTTGATTGGTGGGGTCTAAACTCATTGTGTTTGTTGATAGAGTTCCAGTTGGAATGCTATGCTTCTCGGAATTCTTGTGCGTGTCTCTGTTTGGCTTGTTCTAGGATGGATGTGTTGTCCCAGTCAAAGTGGTGTCCTTCCTTATCTGCATATAAGGATACTAGCGAGAGAGGGTCATGTTGTTTTGTGGCCAGTTGATGTTCATGTATCCTGCTGGCTAGTTTTCTGCCTGTTTGTCCAGTGTAGTGTTTGTTACAGTTCTTGCATGGTATTTTGTAAATGACATTAGTTTTGCTTGTTGTCTGTATGGGATCTTTCAAGTTCATTAGGTGCTGTTTTAGTGTGTTGGTGGGTTTGTGGGCTACCATGATGCCAAGGAGTCTGAGTAGTCTGGCAGTCATTTCTGAGAGGTCTTTGATATAGGGGAGAGTGGCTCGGGTTTCTGGACATGTTTTTTCTGCTTGTTTGGGTTTGTTGCTGAGAAATCGGTGGACTGTGTTCATTGGGTACCCGTTTTTTTTTAATACACTGTATAGGTGATTTTCCTCTGCTCTGCGTAGTTCCTCTGTGCTGCAGTGTGTGTTGGTTCATTGAAATAATGTTCTAATGCAGCTTTGTTTGTGTGTGTTGGGATGATTGCTTCTATAGTTCAGTATTTGGTCCGTATGTGTTGTTTTCATGAAGACACTGGTTTGAAGTTCCTCACTGGCTCTTTGTCTACTGTGACATCCATGAGTGGCAGTTTGTTGTTGTTTTCCAACTCTTTAGTGAATGTTATGCCAGTCAGGGTATTATTGATGGTCTTGAAGGTTTTCTTTGATTTGTTTCATTTAGTGATGACAAAGGTGTCATCTACATAGCGGACCCAAAGTTTGGGTTGGATGGTTGGCAGGGCTGTTTGTTCAAGTCTCTGCAGTATTGCCTCTGCTAAGAACCCTGATATCGGAGATCCCATGGGTGTTCTGTTGGTTTGTCTGTAGGTTTGGTTGTTGAAGGTGAAGTGTGTGGTAAGACATAGGTCCACTAGCTTGATGATGCTGTCCTTGTTGATGAAGTCGGTGGTGTTTGGTGTATGTGTCTTTGGGTCATCTAATAGTGTAGTCATTGTTTTCTTGGCCAGGTTAATGTTGGTTGATGTAAACAGGGCTGTCACATCAAAGGAGACCATTATTTCATCCTCTTCTAGCTTAGTGTCTTTGATGGTCTTCAGGAATTCTTGGGTGGAGTGGATGGAGTGGCATAAATTGGTGTTCCAGTTAGCGAGACTATGGTCTGAGTGGGGCTCCTAGTTTGTGAATTTTGGGTAATCCGTAGAAGCATGGTGTGTTGGATCTGTCTGGTTTCATTTTTTGGAAGTCAGTCTTATTTACTTCTCCAGATTTCTGAAGTTTTTTGAGGTGTCAGCAAAGGCAAGGGATTCAGGGAGAGCTTGCCAATTGGATACAAAATTGGCTTGACTATAGGAGACAGAGGGTGGTGAGGGAGGGGTTTTTTTTTGGACTGGAGGCCTGTGACCAGCAGTGACTCACAGATATCAGGGTCCACTTTTGTTTATCATTTATATAAACTATTTGGATGAGAATATAGGAAGCATGATTAGTAAGTTTGCAGATGATGCCAGAATTGCTGGTATGGTGGACAGTGAAAAAGGTTCCCTAAGACTACAAAGTGATCTTGGTGACCTTATAGAGGTTTATAAAATCATGAGGGACATGGACAGGATAAATGGACAAAGTCTTTTCTCTGGGGTGGGGGAGTCCAGAACTAGAGGGCATAGGTTTAGAGCGGGAGGAGAAAAATAAAAGAAACCTAAGGGGCAACTTTTTCACTCAGAGGGTGGTACGTGTATGGAATGAGTTGCCAAAGGAAGTGGTGGAGGCTGGTACAATTGCAACATTTAAAAGGCATCTGGATGGGTCTATGAATAGGAAGGGTTTGGAGGGATATGGGCCAGATGCTGGCAGGTGGGACTAGATTGGTTGGGGTATCTGACTGGCATGGACAAGTTGGATCGAAGGGTCCGTTTCTGTGCTGTACATCTCTATGACTCTAAATGGGTCAATGGGCTAAGGATTTGGATAAATGCGAGGTATTGCATTTTGGTAAAACAAACAAAGGCAAGAGTTGTACAATTAATGGTAAGACCCTGGGTAGTATTGTAGAACAAGGAGACTTTGGAGTTCAGGTACATCATTCATTGAAAATTGCATCACAGGTGAGAAAGCCTGTAGTTTTAAATGTGACACATCTGTTACAGAAGGAGGAGGGAAAGCACTTGAGCACAACACGGGGTGGGGGGGAATATCTGATCTTAGTGTCAATAGATCAGATGGGTCAAGTGTAAATAAGAAGAAACTTTTGTTCACTTGTGGAATGTGTGGCAGTACATCCTTCTCACAACGGAGGCTGGAGGCATGCATACTTGACAGTGGGATGTCAGATAATTAAATTAGTAGGTTATATCAAAGAATCTCAACAAAACTCATACTCAACAGGAAAAGAACTTGTAATTAAATTAAATTGAGTGAAATTTGCACGTAATGGAACAATCCGGATACATTTTCATGCATACCACACTTAGCAGATTTGAATTTATGAAGCTCAACTCCCTCATCTTGACTGTTCGGGGAAGTGAATGTCTCATTACCTTACAGGCTGGGAAAACACAAAGGCTGAAAAGTTAGAAGATGTTCAGGAGAGCGCGCGCGAGCGCGAGAGAGAGAGAGAGAGCGCGAGAGAGCGAGAGAGCGAGCGCGAGAGAGAGAGAGAGAGCGAGCGCGAGAGAGAGAGAGAGAGAGAGCGCGCGAGAGAGAGCGAGAGAGCGCGAGAGCGCGAGAGAGCGCGAGAGAGAGCGCGAGAGAGCGCGAGAGAGCGCGAGAGAGCGCGAGAGAGCGCGAGAGAGCGCGAGAGAGAGCGCGAGAGAGAGCGCGAGAGAGCGCGAGAGAGCGCGAGAGAGCGCGAGAGAGCGCGAGAGAGCGCGAGAGAGCGCGAGAGAGCGCGAGAGAGCGCGAGAGCGCGAGAGCGAGAGAGCGAGAGAGAGAGCGCGAGAGAGAGCGAGCGAGCGCGAGAGAGAGAGAGCGAGCGCGAGAGAGAGAGAGCGAGCGCGAGAGAGAGAGAGCGAGCGCGAGAGAGCGCGAGAGAGCGAGAGAGAGCGAGAGAGAGCGAGAGAGAGCGAGAGAGAGCGAGAGAGAGCGAGAGAGAGCGAGAGAGAGCGAGAGAGAGCGAGAGAGAGCGAGAGAGAGCGAGAGAGCGCGAGAGAGCGCGAGAGAGCGCGAGAGAGCGCGAGAGAGCGCGAGAGAGAGCGCGAGAGAGCGCGAGAGAGCGCGAGAGAGCACGAGAGAGAGCGCGAGAGAGCACGAGAGAGAGCGCGAGAGAGAGCGCGAGAGAGCGCGAGAGAGCGCGAGAGAGCGCGAGAGAGCGCGAGAGCGAGAGAGCGAGAGAGCGAGAGAGCGAGAGAGCGAGAGAGCGAGAGAGAGAGCGCGAGAGAGAGCGAGCGAGCGCGAGAGAGAGAGAGCGAGCGCGAGAGAGCGCGAGAGAGCGAGAGAGAGCGAGAGAGAGCGCGAGAGAGCGCGAGAGAGCGCGAGAGAGCGCGAGAGAGCGCGAGAGAGCGCGAGAGAGCGCGAGAGAGCGCGAGAGAGCGCGAGAGAGCGCGAGAGAGAGCGAGAGAGCGCGAGAGAGAGCGAGAGAGAGCGAGAGAGAGCGAGAGAGCGCGAGAGAGCGCGAGAGAGAGCGAGAGAGAGCGAGAGAGAGCGAGAGAGAGCGAGAGAGCGCGAGAGAGCGCGAGAGAGCGCGAGAGAGAGCGAGAGAGAGCGAGAGAGAGCGAGAGAGAGCGAGAGAGAGCGAGAGAGAGCGAGAGAGAGCGAGAGAGAGAGCGAGAGAGCGCGAGAGAGAGCGAGAGAGAGAGCGCGAGAGCGAGAGAGCGAGAGAGAGAGCGCGAGAGCGCGAGAGCGAGAGAGCGAGAGCGCGAGAGCGCGAGAGAGAGAGAGAGCGCAAGAGCGAGAGAGAGAGCGCAAGAGAGAGAGCGAGAGAGAGAGCGAGAGAGAGAGCGCGAGAGAGCGCGAGAGGGAGAGAGAGCGCGAGAGGGAGAGAGAGCGCGAGAGGGAGAGAGAGCGCGAGAGGGAGAGAGAGCGCGAGAGGGAGAGAGAGCGCGAGAGGGAGAGAGAGCGCGAGAGGGAGAGAGAGCGCGAGAGGGGGCGAGAGGGCGAGAGGGCGAGAGGGCGAGAGGGCGAGAGGGCGAGAGGGAGAGAGGGAGAGAGGGAGAGAGGGAGAGAGGGAGAGAGGGAGAGAGGGAGAGAGGGAGAGAGGGCGAGAGGGCGAGAGGGAGAGAGCGCGCGAGGGAGAGAGCGCGCGAGAGGGAGAGCGCGAGAGAGAGAGAGCGCGAGAGAGAGAGAGAGCGCGAGAACATTCTTCTGTAAATTACATTCACTGACTGAAGGGTTCAAGGGACAGTGAGAGACAGATGGTGGAAAGATTAACCCTTTTTGGTCTGAAGTGAGTGAACACTGGCTTGTCATGGATTGAATGTGTGTGTTGCTCCCTGGAGCTCGAGATCCAGGAATGTTATGAACTTAAGATCCATTCAGGGAATCTAAAATGATTTTAAAAGAAACAGCCATTTTGTAGACAAATGATACTGGACATGTTAGCTGGGCGAGGTGACCCCATGACCTTTTTCCACATAGTTTAGACTAGTCTCATGATGTACTAGCCAAGGCAAATTCACCATTTGGTCTGGCTGGATCAAGGTTTCCCATTTTGATGTGCATGTAGCTTAATTAGTCAAGCGTACACTGACCTGTCAATGAGTTTCTCTTCTTCTGCAAACTTTTGCCATTTTATTGCTGCTTATCAGATTAAGGACGTGTCGTTTTTGTAATTTTAATACAAATTTCTGTATAAAGGCAGCGTGTTTGCAGCAATAAGGGAGTAGCCTGAGAGAGCTCTTAGGGGCAAGAGCTGGTGCTGCTACTCAAGCCTGGCTTGTAGGTATCTATGTTAAAGTGTAACATTGATGCCATTGATAAATCGAACATAGAACAATACAGCACAGAACAGGCCTTTTGACCCTCGATGTTGCGCCAACCGAAATAAAAAGTAATTAATTTAAACTAAACTATCTGTTAAGAGTTTTATATTCCAGACTACCACGGTGTACAATCTCTCGGATGTACCCAGAGAGGCTTACAGGTCGAGTCCATCAGGGATTCCCTGAACCGTCTTAAATAGGTACTTTAACACAGTGTGGTTAAGAAAGCGATTAGCACACTTTCCTTTATTGCTCAGACCATTGAGTATAAGAGTTGAGATGGCATGTTGAGGTTGTAGGGGACGTTGGTGAGGCCATTTCTGGAGTACTGTGTATGGTTCTGGTCACCCTGCAAAGAGGAAGATTATTATTAAATCGGAGAAGGTTCAGAAAAAGATTTACCAGGATGTGGCCAGGACTAGAGGGTTTGAGCTATAAAAATAGGTTGAATCAGCTGGGACTTTTTCCACTGGAGCACAGGAGTATGTGGGGGGGGTGCTTATAGAGATTTATAAAATCACGAGGAGCATAGATAAGGTGAATAGCAAGGGTCTTTACCCTAGGGTGGGGGACATCAAAACTAAAGGGCGTATGATTAAGATGAGAGAAGAAAGTTTTAAGGACTGAGTGGCAACTTTTTTGTACACGGAGTGGAGGATGCAGGTATAGTTACAACATTTAAAAGACATTTGGATAAGTACATGAAAAGGACAGGTTTGGAGGGATAAGCACCAAACACAGGCAAGTTGGACGAATTTAGTTTGGAAACATGGTTGGCATGAACTAATTGGACCAAAGGGTCTGTTTCCATAGTTTATGTCCCCCCTTCAGCCTTCTTTGCTCAAAAGAAAACAACTTACTATATTTGTATGAATTTAATCATCCAAACTTTCTCAAGAAGAAGATTTCTGTTCCCAAGATTTTTAATCAGTGCAACAGGAAGTAAAAGTGATAGAACAACTCCAATTGGCAAGTCTGCACAACTCCCTCATCCGTGGTGTCCAAGTGTAATTTACCATAATCCATCGAAGTAAAAACGAGAGCAAGTCAAAACCTAGAAACCTATAATTTCAGATCAAAACACAAATACATGTATACACACTGCTCATCTTCAAATCAAATGTACAACAGATGTTGGATGTCCAAAAAACTGAAATACTGGAAATACTGTGCATTTTGAGACAAAGGGAAGCTTTTGCATCTAAAAGCTTCCCTTTTCCAAAGGCTCATTATTAATTCCAAAGAGACAAAACCCACTTTTTTTAAAAAACAAAAAACCCTGGAGAGAGAAATTCAAGCAGTCATTAACCCTTTACTGAAAGCAGAAGACTATTTTCATGTTTTATAAACAAACAACCTACGCTAGCAGAGACACCTATCATTATGTTTAAATGAATCAATTAACATCTGTTAAACTCTGGCATGAAGTATATACTGAAATAATGCACACTCTGAAATCCATTCGACTATAAATAGTCCAAGAAAGACAAAGGGCAGATATGAGAAGCAACAGCACATTGAATTTGAAAAGTTAATTCTGTTGCTCTCTCCATAGGTGCTGCCAGACCTGCTGAGTTCCTCCAGTATTTTCTGTTTTTATTCACAGCATCCTCAATCAGGCAGCACGGTAAGTGGGCGGCACAGTGGATAGCACTGTTGCCTCACAGCGCCAGAGACCCGGGTTCAATTCCCACCTCAGGCGACTGACTGTGTGGAGTTTGCACGTTCTCCCCGTGTCTGCATGGGTTTCCTCCGGGTGCTCCGGTTTCCTCCCACAGTCCAAAGATGTGCAGGTCAGGTGAATTGGCCATGCTAAATTGCCTGTAGTGTTAGGTAAGGGGTAAATGTAAATGTAGGGGTAGGGGTATAGGTGGGTTGTGCTTCGGCGGGTCGGTGTGGACTTGTTGGGCCGAAGGGCCTGTTTCCACACTGTAATGTAATCTAATCTAATCCTCAGTCTTTTCCACATCTGAGATGAGGAGAGATTTTTTCACTCAGCTGTGAATCGCTGGATTTCTCCAGCCTGGAGGATTGTGAATACATCAAATTCATTTAGGATCAAAAGGATCAAACATTTACTCTCTCAGAATCAAAGCACAGGAGGAGCAGGCAGTTGAGACCATCTGCCATGATTTTATTGAATGGCACAGCAGGCTTGAGGGGCAGAATGGCCTACTCCTGCTCTTATTTCACACGCAATGGGTAATTCAGGACTATATTCAGTCAATATTAGCACATTGGGAAGGTTCAACATAAACAGCACACAGGCATACTAAAGAACCTTAAAACAATGTACATTGCAAATAGAAAATATTGACAACAAACATGTTTCCACACAATTCCCTCATGAGAATAAATGGTCAATACAGAAAAATGTTAATATTAAAGATATGTGCAAATTACCAGTCATTGAAATTCATTATTAGTTAATTCTGATCTCGGGAGTATTTTGCCTTTCACCTGTACAAGTGCAGGCAGGTTCTCCCAGACCCAGTTTCTTCTCCTACAAACAAAGCTACCTTTCATTCCAACCTTGCAGCATACAGCCGAGTTCCAGACACCCAGGGGACAGTCAAACATCTTGTTAAACACACTAACATCTTTCTCTTAAAGATTGGTCTCTGATCTGCAGAACTGTTGAATAGTGAGAGCAGACAAATCGTGAGATCACTAATTTACAAACGCCGGCAACTAGAGAGAAAACCAACAAACTGCTTCCCCATCCACCCCCCGCCCCAGGACCGCCATGGGGGATCAGGAAAGGGAGTAACCTTAGTTACAGCGCACTTCAAAACCAAACTAAAACCTGTTTTGCCACTTAAAATAATTTAACATTTTCGAGCTAAAACGGAAGCAGGTTCTGTTACACGTAATGGTCACAAAAAAGGACACTGTCCCAATCAAACAGACTGTAGCTTGCTGTCCTTGTCATTAATTCTCCCCCAACTCCGACCCCAATCCAGAGTTTCAAAGAGAACTGCTTCGTAGCAGAGCAGCAACAATAAATACATTGAAACTGCGGGAACACGGGATATTTTACACAGACTAGCAGCTCCCGCAGTAAAAGACACACGGAGTAAAAGTCCCAATGTTTACTTGAACACAATCAGGGACTTACCTATTTTCTTTTTGTTAGGCCGCCTAAGAGCAAAGTGCCACAAGGGTCTGCTCTTTGCACCCTGTACCTTCTTGGTGTGATGGACATTCCCCATGCTGCGTGTGTTTGTACCTGAAGCTGCCCACACTCTCCTTCATTGCTGCAGAATGGGTGACACCTGGCAACTAGCCAGAAGCTGAGACAAGCTCCAGCACACTCAGTCTCCATCAATCACTGAGACCAGCCAATAGGAAACAGGGAGGGAAGGCTTTCCCCAGAATCTCTCCCAACAGTCTGCCTCCTCTTCGCTCATCCCATTTTTATTTGTTTCACTGCCCCACATTTTTCAGACCCAGTTTATGCCTTATCTTATCTCCCTACATCTTCCTTTGGTCAGTTTCTTTCCTGTTTCAGTTTCTCAATCACATCTCAGTTTTAAAATTCTCTCCTCTTTTACCTTTTCTCAGTCACATTCTTATCTGTCCCATTCTAATAATCTCCAGTTCGCTCAGATTTTTAAAACCATGTTTTTATTGTCAGCTGGGGTGAAAAAGGAGATTTAAACAGAGAGTGAAATCAAATGAAAAATACTGAATCAAAATCCGACAAACACAGGAAACCAACAATATAAACCAGAAAACCTGAGACAGTGAGCAGGTCTAGCTGCGAGTGTTAATGTTCCAGGAAAGAGTCTGATTGAGGTCAGCGAAGCCCCACTCAAATCCAATGGGAACTGTCTCAATTCCCAATTGAGCCACAGGTATGGGAGGTAAGGGCTGGGTGGTGGGGGAAGAGGAATGGTCCAAGGCTGAGTGTCAGGATGGAGAAGGTGGAAGACACTAAATAGATGTTTGAGGCAGGAAATGAGATGAAGGGGCAGGGGAGGCAAGGGACTTATTTTGTTCATTCATTGGTGAATCAGATGGGCTTTTATGCTAATCCAACAGTTTGATCATTTTATTAATAAGGCAGCATGCCTACAGCATAGAAACAGACCCTTCAACCTAACCAGTCTTTTCTGTAGTTTATCCTTCACTCAGCCCTCCTCCCATCTTTCACCATAGTAACCTTCCACCTCTTCTCCCTCCCATGTTTTTCTAACTTTCCCTGAAATACATCAACACTCCTCAGTCCAACTACTACCTGAGGCACTGAGTTGCACATTCTCCCACTCTCTAGGTAAAGGAGCTTGTTCAGAATCCCCGGTGGGATTTTTGGTGACAATCCTACACTGACATCCTTGAAATGGTCTCCCACAATCTCCTTATGTCCACTCAACAAAACCTTTCATCATTTTAAAGATCTTGGTCAAGTGAAGGGGGGACCCATTCTGTCAAACCTTTTCTGATAAATGTACCTACACTGCCTCTCTATATAGACTCTCTCCTGATAGATATGTACATATTTAGACTCTGTCCTGATACATCAAATGTAGGGTCTCTGCATTACTGTATTATGTTACCACCAAAAACATCACCACTATGGAGGAAAGAGAGATGGGGAAGAGAAGAGGGATGAGAGTGATGTATAGCTAGGATAGGGATAAAGGGTTATGCCTGAAATGTCGACTCTCTTGCTCCTCAGATGCTGTCTGACCTGCTGTGCCTTTTCCAGCACCACACTTTATCGTCTCTGACTCTTCAGCATCTGCAGTCCTCACTATCTCCAAGAAGAGGGAGAGTCAAGCATTGAGATCTGAGCGTTTCCTGCTGGTCTTCCAAAGTGTTTGCCCTCTACTGGCTATTCTGCTGTGTCCCTCCAGCATCCTCTGTAGGGCTTTGACACTGGATGGACTTCCCTGGAGCTTCCCAAATGTCACACAGCAGTAGCAGTGAGATCATCAGGTTAGAAGTTAAATGAGGCCCTAATCTCCCAAAGCCTCGGTCTTGCTTCACTCTGGCCTTATCACATGCCCCATTCTCACTGGGGCAGGGTGGTCAAATCCACCCACAGGGCAAGCAGCTAAAGGAAGATCAGCCAATGCTCCTGCTCCTGACTGATTCCTAGTGATAACTGCAGGCAAGTTCCATTTACAAATCAGGTCACATATGCTGTATGTGTAGTGATGTCCTATGTGGCCAAATAGCTTTTCACACTCAAATCAGAAGAAGGGCCAGTTGGAGTTTTACCTCAGCTAAATGGCATCAGTACAAGAGAACTCTGGAGCAACAAATATAACATTTTAAATATTAATTTTAACTCTAAGTATGGGTATTGCTGTGATTAATAATACTCTGCAAGTGTGTTTGCTTTGGAAACATATATTTCACAATGAATTATGAAACCTCGGGCCATACAGTCATAGAGATATACAGCATGGAAACAGACCCTTCCATTCAACTCATCCATGCCAACCAGATAACCTAAGCTAATCTAGTCTCATTTGCCAGCACTTGGTCCATACCCCTCCAAACCCTTCCTATTAGAACATAGAACAATACAGCACAGAACAGGCCCTTCGGCCCATTTTGTGCCGAACATTTGTCCTAGCTTAAGCACCCATCCATGTACCTATCCAATTGCCGCTTAAAGGTCACCAAAGATTCTGACTCTACCACTCCCACAGTCAGCGCATTCCATGCCCCCACCACTCTCTGGGTAAAGAACCCACCCCTGACATCTCCCCTATACCTTCCACCCTTCACCTTAAATTTATGTCCCCTTGTAACACTCTGTTGTACCCGGGGGAAAAGTCTCTGACTGTCTACTCTATCTATTCCTCTGATCATCTTATAAACCTCTATCAAACAGCAGAGGACCCAGAACTGTTCCCTGCAGAACTCCACTTGTAACTGGGTTCCAGGCTGAATATTTGCCATCTACCACCACTCTCTGACTTCAACCGGTTAGCCAGTTTTCTATCCAATTGGCCAAATTTCCCTCTATCCCATGCCTCCTGATTTTCTGCATAAGCCTAACATGGGGAACCTTATCAAATGCCTTACTAAAATCCATGTACACTACATCCACTGCTCTACCCTCATCCACATGCTTGGTCACCTCCTCAAAGAATTCAATAAGACTTGTAAGGCAAGACCTACCCTTCACAAATCCATGCTGGCTGTCCCTAATCAAGCAGTGTCTTTCCAGATACTCATAAATCCTATCCCTCAGTACCCTTTCCATTACTTTGCCTACCACCGAAGTAAGACTAACTGGCCTGTATTCCCGGGGTTATCCCTATTCCCTTTTTTGAACAGGGCACAACATTCGCCACTTTCCAGTCCCCTGGTACCACCCCCGTTGACAGTGAAGACGAAAAGATCATTGCCAACGGTACTGCAATTTCCTCTCTTACTTCCCACATAATCCTAGGATATATCCCGTCAGGCCCGGGGGACTTGTCTATCCTCAAGTTGTTCAAAATGTCCAACACATCTTCCTTCCTAACAAGTATCTCCTCTAGTTTACCAGTCAGTTTCACACTCTCCTCTTCAACAATACGGTCCCCCTCGTTCGTAAATACTGAAGAAAAGTACTCATTCAAGACCTCTCCTATCTCTTCCGACTCAATACACAGTCTCCCACTACTGTCCTTGATCGGACCTACCCTCGTTCTCGTCATTCTCATGTTTCTTACATACGCATAAAATGCCTTTGGGTTATCCTTGATCCAATCCGCCAAAGATTTTTCATGCCCTCTCTTAGCTCTCCTAATCCCTTTCTTCAGGTCCCTTCTGGCTATCCTGTATCCCTCCACTGCTCTGTCTGAACCCTGTTTCCTCAACCTTACGTAAGCCTCCTTCTTCCTCTTTACAAGACATTCTACCTCCCTCGTCAACCAAGGTTCCCTCACACGACCATTTCTTTCCTGCCTGACAGGTACATACATATCAAGGACACGTCGTATCTGTTCCTTGACAAAGTTCCACAGTTCCACGACATCCTTCCCTGACAGCCTATGCTCCCAACTTATGCTCCTCAGATCCTGTCTTACAGCATCATAATTACCCTTCCCCCAATTGTAAAACCTACCCTGTTGCACGCACCTATCTCTCTCCATAACCAAGGTGAAAGTCACAGAATTGTGGTCACCATCACCAAAATGTTCACTCACTAACAAGCCCATCACTTGTCCCGGTTCATTACCGAGTACCAAATCCAATATGGCCTCCTATTCTTATACTCATCCAGTTACCTTTTTAAATGTTGTATTTGTACCAGCCTCTACCACTTCCCCTGGCAACTCATTCCATACATACACCACCCTTTGCATGAAAAGGCTCCCCTTCGGTCCTTTTTGAAAGTTTTCCCTCTCACCCTAAACCTATGACCTCTGGATGTAATTTGCTCACTAAGCTGGAAGGTTTGTTTTTCGGTGTTTTGTCACCATACTAGATAACATCATCAGTGAGCCTCCAGTGAAGCAGTAGTGTGAATGACCCACTTTCTCTTTATGTGTTTAGGTTTCCTTGGGTTGGTGATGTCACTTCTTGTGGTGATGCAATTTCCTGTTCTTTTTGCAGAGAGTGGTCCATAAGACATAGGAGTGAAAGTAAGGCCATTCGGCCCATTGAGTCCACTCCGCCATTCAATCATGGCTGATGGGCATTTCAACTCAACTTAGCCGCATTCTCCCCGGACCCCTTAATTCCTTGTGACATCAAGAATTTATCAATCTCTGCCTTGAAGACATTTAGCGTCCCGGCTTCCACTGCACTCCGCGGCAATGAATTCCACAGGCCCACCACTCTCCGGCTGAAGAAATGTCTCCGCATTTCTGTTCTGAATTTACCCCCTCTAATTCTAAGGTTGTGTCCACGGGTCCTAGTCTCCTCGCCTAACGGAAACAATTTCCTAGCGTCCACCCTTTCCAAGCCATGTATTATCTTGTAAGTTTCTATTAGATCTCCCCTTTATCTTCTCAACTCCAATGAATACAATCCCAGGATCCTCAGCCGTTCCTCGTATGTTAGACCTATCATTCCAGGGATCATCCGTGTGAACCTCCGCTGGACATGCTCCAGTGCCAGTATGTCCTTCCTGAGGTGTGGGGACCAAAACTGGACACAGTACTCCAAATGGGGCCTAACCAGAGCTTTATAAAGTCTCAGTAGCACAACGGTGCTTTTATATTCCAACCCTCTTGAGATAAATGACAACATTGCATTCGCTTTCTTAATCACAGACTCAACCTGCATGTTTACCTTTACAGAATCCTCGACTAGCACTCCCAGATCCCTTTGTACTTTGGCTTTATGAATTTTCTCACCGTTTAGAAAGTAGTCTATGCTTTTATTGTTTTTTCCAAAGTGCAAGACCTCGCATTTGCTCGCATTGAATTCCATCAGCCATTTTCTGGACCACTCTCCCAAACTGTCTAGATCCTTCTGCAGCCTCCCCACTTCGTCAGTACCATCTGCCTGTCCACCTAACTTTGTATCATCGGCAAACTTCGCTAGAATGCCCCCAGTCCCTTCATCCAGATCATTAATATATAACGTGAACAGCTGCGGCCCCAACACTGAACCCTGTGGGACACCACTTGTCACCGACTGCCATTCCGAAAAAGAACCTTTTATCCCAACTCTCTGCCTTCTGTCAGACAGCCAATCCTCAATCCATACCAGTAGCTCACCTCGAACGCCATGGGCCCTCACCTTACTCAGCAACCTCCCGTGTGGCACCTTATCAAAGGCCTTTTGGAAGTCTAGATAGACCACATCCACTGGGTTTCCCTGGTCTAATCTACTTGACACCTCTTCAAATAACTCCATGTCAATGTGTTGAACATTAACTAGCCATAAAAAGACACAACCCACTCTCACTAGTATCTTTACATACAGATGAGGAAGGACACCACTTCAACTGGGACAACACATCCATCATCAGACAAGCCAAATAGAGACACACACAAGAATTCCTAGAAGCATGGCATTCCAACCGGAACTTTATCAATAAACACATTAACCTGAACCCCATTTACCACCCTCTGTGAAAAGAACAGGAAATTGTATCACCACAGGAAATGATCACCAACCCAAAGAAACATAAACACATAAATAGAAAGTGGGTCACTAACACCAGTGCTTCACCGGAGGCTCACTGATGATGTTACCTAGTATGGTGATGAAACGTCTGAAAATGAACCTTCCAGCTCAGTGAACAAACTTATACCAGAACCTCAACTTGAGCAACAAATATTCTCAAAACTCCCTGTGGCCTCTAATTCTGGACTCCCCCACTCCAGGGAAAATACCTTGTCTATTTATCCTATCCATGCTCCTCATGATTTTATAAACCTCTATAAGGTCACCCCTCAGCCTCCGAAGCTTCAGGGAAAACAGCCCCAGCCTATTCAGCCTCTCCCTGTAGCTCAAACCCTCCAATCCTGGCAACATCCTTGTGAATCTTTTCTGAACCCTTTCAAGTTTCACAACATCCTTCCAATAGGAGGGAGACCAGAATTGCACACAATATTCCAAAAGTGGCCTAACCAATGTCCTATACAGCCGCAACATGACCACCCATCTTCCAGGATTTCCAAGACGTAGATGGTTGGTTCCCGAATATGTGTCACTTTAATCTGGTACTGACCTTGTTGAGGAAGATTGTTCATTATTTTAGGAAGTTTAAGGCTAACACAATCAGATGGTTCAGATAGTCAGAAGTTTGTAATTCAGCTTAGTGTAAAGTCTGGTTCAATCTTGAAAGGAAAATTAATGCAATTAATGGGTTCAAAAGCAACCTGCAAGTGGTATTGACTTGCAATACAAACCCAGAAATATGCAAAAGCATATGATAAACAGAAGGTTATTATTGGATTGCTTACTGAATAAAATTACAGGGTTTGCTCGAGTGAGTTTTCATTTTATATTTCTGCAGACGCTCCTCACTCTCACTTGCTTCCTCGAGATTGTTTGTTTCTGTTTCTGCACTAAGCAACAGGAACAAACAAAAACACATCCATGATATCCTAATAGGTGTGAAGATACAATTACCCAGTTTGATTCCTATGTATCTTTATTCTTCACAGCATTAGCCGTACTAATTAAGCCTAAATAAATCTCCTGTAATCAGATTAGAAGTGTCCCAAATATTGTAACAATTGTAATAATTTCAAAAAATTTCAAAACAGTTGGTTATTGTGCCAGTTACTTTTTAAACTCAATTATCTGTGTTTTCCTGCTCTCTTGAGTAATGGAAAGGCCCAGTTGTGTTGAAGCATTTTGTCCATTCACCTGTGCATTTTGGCTGCCTGTCAGACCTAAATGTATTATTTCCATTGCCCTTATTCTTTCTCTTCACTTTACTCCTCCTTACCCACTAGGGAGGCACCTATTGCTTCTCCATCGAAGCAGGAACTGTAACTATAGAACATAGAACATTACAGCACAGTACAGGCCCTTCGACCCTTGATGTTGCGCTGACCTGTCATACCAATCTGAAGCCCATCTAACCTACCCTATTCCATGTACGTCCATATGCTTGTCCAATGATGACTTAAATGTACTTAAAGTTGGCGAATCTACTACCATTGCAGGCAAAACATTCCATACCCTTACTACTCTCTGAGAAAAAAACTACCTCTAACATCTGTCCTATATCTATCACCCCTCAAATTAAAGCTATGCCCCCTCATGCTCGCCATCACCATACTTGGAAAAAGGGTCTCCCTGTCCATCCTATCTAACTCTCTGATTATTTTATATGTCTCTATTAAGTCACCTCTCAACCATCTTCTCTCTAACAAAAACAGCCTCAAGTCCTTCAGCCTTTCCTCATAAGACCTTCCCTCCATACCAGGCAACATCCGAGTAAATCTCCTCTGCACCCTTTCCAAAGCTTCCACATCCTTCTTATAATGCGGTGCCTAGAACTGTACACAATACTCCAAGTGCGGCTGCACCAGAGCTTTGTACAGCTGCAGCATAACCTCATGGTTCCGGAACTCGATCCCTCTATTAATAAAAGCTAAAACACTGTGTGCCTTCTTAACAATCCTATCAACCTGGGTGGCAACTTTCAAGGATCTGTGTACCTGGGCACCGAGATCTCTCTGCTCATCTACACTACCAAGAATCTTACCATTAGCCCAGCACTTTGCATTCTGGTTACTCCGACCAAAGTGAATCACCTCACACTTGTCCGCATTAATCTCCATTTGCCACCTCTCAGCCCAGCTCTGCAGCTTATCTATGTCTCTCTGTAACCTACAACATCCTTCGTCAGTATCCACAACTCCACCGACCTTAGTGTCGTCTG
This sequence comes from Chiloscyllium plagiosum, assembly GCF_037043375.1. NCBI lineage: Eukaryota > Metazoa > Chordata > Chondrichthyes > Orectolobiformes > Hemiscylliidae > Chiloscyllium > Chiloscyllium plagiosum. Next base: position 1,052,622 of record NW_028270168.1, on the reverse strand, counting down.
CAAATTTACTAACCCACCCTTCCACACCCTCATCCAGGTCGTTTATAAAAATGACGAACAGCAGTGGACCCAACACCGACCCTTGCGGTACACCACTGGTAACTAGACTCCAGGATGAACATTTCAGATAAACCACCACCCTCTGTCTTCTTTCAGCAAGCCAATTACTGATCCAAACTGCTATACCTCCCACAATCCCATTCCCTCGCATTTTGTACAATAGCCTACTGTGGGGAACCTTATCGAACGCCTTGCTGAAATCCATATACACCACATCAACCGGTTTACTCTAATCTACTTGTTTGGTCATCTTCTCAAAGAACTCAATAAGGTTTGTGAGGCACGACCTACCCTTCACAAAACCATGCTGACTATCCCTAATCAAATTATTCTTTTCTAGATGATTATAAATCCTATCACGTATAACCTTTTCCAACACTTTACCAACAACTGAAGTAAGGCTCACTGGTCTATAACTACCTCAGGTGTCTCTACTCCCCTTCTTGAACAGGGGAACCATATTTGCTATCCTCCAGTCTTCTGGCACTATTCCTGTAGAAATGACGATTTAAAGATCAATGCCAAAGGCTCGGCAATCTTCTCCCTGGCTTCCCAGAGGATCCTAGGATAAATCCCATTCGGCCCAGGGGACTTATCTATTTTCACACTCTGCAGGATTTCTAATACCTCTTCCCTGTGAACCTCAATCACACCCAGTCTAGTAGCCTGGATTTCAGTAATCTCCTCGACAACATTGTCGTTTTCTAGAGTGAATACTGTTGAAAAGTATTCATTTAGTGCTTCCCCTATCTTCTCTGACTCCACACACAACTTCCCACTACTATCCTTGATTGGCCCTAATCTTACTCTTGTCATTCTTTAATTCCTTAAATACCTATAGAAAGCCTTAGGGTTTACCCTGATCCTATCCACCAACAACTTTTCATGTCTCCTCCTGGCTCTTCTGAGCTCTCTCTTTAGGTCTTTCCTGGCTACCTTATAACCCTAAGGGCCCTAACTGAGCCTTCACATCTCATCCTGACATAAGCCTTCGTAAACCACGGCTCCTGCGCTCTACAGCTTCCTCCCTGCCTGACAGGTACATACTTATCTAGGACACACAGTAGCTTTTCCTTGAATTAGCTCCACATTTCTAATGTGCCTATCCCCTGCAGTTTCCTTCTCCATCCTATGCTTCCTAAATCTTGCCTAATTGCATCGTAATTGCCTTTCCCCCAGCTGTAACTCTTGCCCAGTGGTATACACCTATCCCTTTCTATCACTATAGTAAACATAACAGAATTGTGATCGCTATCACCAAAGTACTCACCTACTTCCAAGTCTAACACCTGGCCGGGCTCATTACCCAATACCAAATCTAATGTGGCTTCGCCCCTTGTTGGCCTGTCTACATACTGCGTCAGGAAGCCCTCCTGTACACACTGGACAAAAACTGACCCATCTAGTGTTCCCAGTCAATATTTAAAAAGTTGAAGTCCCCCATGACAACTGTCCTGTCTCTCTCGCTCCTATCGAGAATCATCTTTGCTATCCTTTCCTCTACATCTCTGGAACTGTTCGGAGCCTATAGAAAACTCCCAACAGGGTGACCTCTCCTTTCCGTTTCCAACTTCAGCCCATACTATCTCAGTTGACGAGCCCCCAAACATCCTTTCTGCAACTGTAATGCTGTCCTTGACCAACAATGCCACACCTCCCCCTCTTTTACCATCTTCTCTGTTCTTACTGAAACATCAAAATCCTGCAACTATCACAACAGCCTCTTTCTGCAAGCTGCTCAAGACCCTCATGTAAAACATTTTTACAAGAGAACTTCAAAGCAAATCAGAGAAAATCCCAAAGCATTGCGAAAAGTTTGAACTTGCTCCCAGGCATCATTTACTTCAGACCATTTTAGTTCCCAATCTTATTTGACTAGGAAGCTGCTTACCCCCAAATAACCTTCATTTTTTTGTACTTGATGAAAAATATTTATTATGGAATTGACATACTGATTATTAATAAGTTTACATATATGTGGTTTGCCTGGTTGAATGATTCAGGTAATTTATTGACTTGTGTATCAGAAAAAGTCAACTAAACTTGGGCCTGAAAAATCCACTGGAGAGAAAATGTGGAACAGGCAAGAAGGAATTGTGGGATGTGTGAGAGGGAAATGCTGATATCAGAACATCTAAGTGACCTATGAAAATTAACATGAAGGATCGATCCCAAACTCTTGGGCATCAACCGGTGGAAAACGTAGGGTATTGAATCTTAAACTAAGTAATTGTTTTTGCAAACAGTTTAGTGCTTGTTAGACAAACGGAGTAGCCAGGACCTAGAATCAGTTATGCATTTGGGTATAACTATATGGGACATTTTTAGTAACAACAGCAAGGAGGTGAAAACACTTAGTTTGATTCATTTTCAGAACAATTGTTTAATTCACATAGATACATTGACTAGCCACACTACAAAATATAAAGCAAGGAGAGTTTGTACAATATAAATATCTAATCAATAACATAAGCTGAAACCTTGATGAAGTAGACTGTCTTGAGGAAAATCAAAACATGTTATTTAAGTTTGGCTGGCTGACTAATACATTCTGTGCTTTAATTAACTCCTGTTTGAGGCTCTGTACCATCACTGGCTTGATGTGGAAATGCTGGTGTTGCACTGGGGGGACAAAGTTAAAAATCACACAACACTAGGTTATAGTCCAACAGGCTCATTTGGAAGCACTAGCTTTCGGAGCGCTCCTTCTTCATGATTAGATTCTCTATAGTATGGAAACAGGCCCTTTGGCCCAACAAGGCAAAAGTGAGGACTGCAGATGCTGGAAATCAAAGTCTACTTTAGAGTGGTGGTTGTAAAGCACAGCCAGTCAGGCAGCATCCGCAAGTCCACACCAACCCTCCGAAGAGTAACCCACCCAGAGCCATTCCTCTACACTTACCCCTGACTAATGCACCTATCACTATGGGCAATTTAGCATAGCCAATTCACCTGACCTGCACATCTTTAGATTGTGGGAGGAAACCCACACAGATACATGGAGAATGTGCAAACTCCACACAGACAGTCGCCCAAAGCAGGAATCAAACCCAGGTCCCTGGCGCTGTGAGGCAGCAGTGCTAACCACTGAGCCACTGTGCCACCCATCAGGAGGTTGTGGAGCATAAGATCATAAGACACAGAATTTATAGCAAAAGATGACCGTATCATGCAACTGAAATGATATATTGAGCAAACTTGGATTGTTCTTAAGTTTTTCATCTTTTAGAGTAGGTTGTAGGTTCCAGTTCATTAAAATATAAATCCCAGAACTTCTTTTAAGACACCTTCTTGAGATAAGTTAAGGTTTTATATCAAAAGGGGACATCTCTGCTCAGATATTGGCGAAACCAAGCAGGTGCTATGACAATGGATGAATGGACACTGTGCAACAATCACCAGACAGGGGTATTCCCCCTCAGCTGGGGAGCACTTCAGCAGCCAGTGACATTTTGGCTCAGATCTTCGGGTGACCATCCTCCAAGGCGGACTTCAGGACAGGCAACAACACAAAGTGGTCGAGCAGAGGCTGATAGCCAAGTTCGGTACCCATGGGGATAGTCTCAACCAAGACACCTTGGGTTCATGTCACACTGCAGGTGACCCCACTACACTGTACAATCTCTCATACACACACAAGCACACATACATACACACTCTTATACACTCACACACTCATGCAGGCCCTTTCTCAAAACGCACATATATACAGCTCCCCATACTTACAACCACACACACATCCTCCCACAAGCTTACACTCCATCACACCCACGCACACACTTTACCAAGCTTTCACACAAGCAAACACACTCTCTCACGTGCTCTCACACACACATACGCATATGCACACACACACACACACTATCTCTCTGTCATGCATGCACACACACATATAAGTCTATGTGGTGAATTTGTGTTTGCAGTATTATATTTGCAGGCACACCTATTTTGTTCAAAAATGCACAACGTGCAAGCAGTCAATGGCAGCACGGTGATTCAATGGTTAGCACTGCTGCCTCACAGCGCTAGGGAAACTGGTTTAATTCCAACCTCAGGCGACTGTGTGGAGTTTGTACATCGTCCCCCTGTGTCTGCATGGGTTTTCGCCTGGTGCTCCGGTTTCCTCCCACAATTCAAAAATGTGGTTAGGTGAATTGACCATGGTAAATTGGCCATAGTGTTCAGGGATGTGTAGGTTAGGTGCATTAGTCAGGGGCAAATATAGGATAATAGGATAGGAAAATGGGTTTGGGTGGGTTACTCTTTGGACGGTTGATGTGGACTTGTTAAGCCAAAGGGCCTGCCTCCACACTATAGGAGTCCTATAAAAATCAATGTAATATTTTGTAAATTCCAATTTGGAAATCAAACCAGTCTGACTCACGATTGGGATAGAGACAGACTCTAATCTCACACCTTTAATGCACTGTCTGAGCTGAGACATCACCTTTTGTTATAAAACCTTAAGTCATCTTGAGAAGGTGATTTAACAGATCCAAGTTTGCTCAATATATCATTTTTGGCTATAAATCTTTGGCTATAAATTCTGTGTCTTATGGCCCACAGCTACCTAATGAAGGAGCAGCACTCCGAAAGCTAATGTTTCCAAATAAACCTGTTAGACAATAACCTGGTATTGTGTGATTTTTAACATCATCAGCTTGGGCCGACTGACAAAAAATCCATTTGAAAATTACATTGATTACAGCAGCATTACTAATGCCATATGTAAAAGTGTGGTGCTTTTTAAACTATTGCAGAAAGAGCAAACCGAGCAGTCCTGAATAGAGAGCTGCAAAGCTGCACTTTTTCAATAGGAACAGCGTTCTACACTAATAATCATAATTTCATTACTCAAGTCTTTGAAACAAATTTAAGGTGAGCAGGTGCAGATACCCTGTAATCAGGATTAGAGTAATTAGAACATAGAATACAAAATGTTCACCTCAAAAATGTTCAGATTCTGATTAAGTCCTTTATACCTTTTCATAGTTGCTTAATTTATAGTTACTTTGTTGATATTGTTAACAATTATTATTGTAACTGATGACTTGAGCTGTTCATAAAATGGAGAAAAATGTAATTATGTAACTGATACCCTCTTTACCTTATATGGTTAGCTTGAAATTATGCTGCTGGGTGATAAAATTTGATTTTGAGTATTTCTCCAAGTATTACACTGAGAAGAAGAAAAGTTGTGTAAAAGTATGTATGAAATGTTTAATAAAAAGTTGTCCCACATTCATTCTTGTTGCTAGCCCTGAGGAAAAGTAAGTATTTACAGACCAGACCTTACAAGACATGAGCTAATTTTTAACTAAAGTTTCCACATAAAATGAAAGCTATACATGCAACAGCTGACTAGGGGTATGCATTGTAAAGATGCAACACAAACCTACATTTCAGGAGAATTTGTTTTATACTGAAGTAATCCTCTCAAAACTCACTTTACAACTTGACTATGTTATTTAAGATTCTTGCTTCTATTACAGACTTTGAGAGTTCCACCCAGGTGCTTACTACTCCAGCTGCATGCAAACAACAAGGTAGTCCTAGTTTTCCATGAACCTATATTTAAACACATTGAAACTAAAAGAATAGCATTGTATTTCATGGATTTTTTAAATGTTTATGGTTCAGATCCTGCAAGGTTAAAAACATCTCAAGAATTTTACAAAACTTTTATCCTGCAAAGATCAAGTAAACCACATCCAAATGATTTATTCATACAAATATGTCAAAAAAGAGAATGTTGGTTATAAACTAGGTACTCACACAAATTCACGCATACCTCGAACAAGTTATTGCTGATCAACAAAGCAAAGAAAAACTAAACATTGTTGTTTGTTGATTAGCAGAAGTGATAATGTAGCAGTAACGTCATTGCATGGGTAATCCACAGATTCCAGGCTAATTGTCCTCAGGACATGGGTTCAAACCCCACCACGGCAAATGCTGAAACTGAAAGTCAGAGCTAGTCGACTTATGACTGTGTAAATTATTGTTTGTTGTAAAAGCTCATCTGGTTCAAAACCCTTGTTCATGTTACCTCAGCATTTGCTTATTCGAATAACTTCCTGAATTACTGCTCACATTCCTATAAACTCAAGATCATTGAAATCTCTGCCACCTGTGTCCTAACTTGCACCAAGCATCAATTTCTTATCACCCCATGCTTGCTGACCTGCAATATCTGCCAATTAAAATGCTCATTCTAGTTTTCAAATATATCACTACTCTCCATAATCTCCTCCAGCTCATACAACCCTCCCAATCTCTGTATCCTATACCAGATCCTACATCCCTCAATATCTCTATAACCTCCTCCAGACCCCATGCCTCTCCCTTACTTTGGAACCTCCTCCAGTCTGCAACTCCCTCTCTATCTCTGCAACCCCCTTCAGGCCCACATCCCTCCCTATGTAATCTCTGCCAGCCCTTACAACCATCCTATCTCTATAAAGCCCTAAGATTTAGGAGTAGAAGTTGACCATTCAGCCCATCAAGTCTGATCCACGATTCAATAAGATCATGGTTGATCTGATAATCTCAAACTCTACTTTTCTGCCTTTTACCCGTAACCCTCGATTCCCCCCCTTACTGATATTATGGACCAGGCCAGACCCCCTCAAAACATTTCAAGAAAGCAGCCCGGACCCTAACTTTTCAAGCTCTTTTAAGCAGGTGTGAGTGGATATTCCAGGAGTGATGCATCTGACCCAACCACTTAGTTTTAAACAAAATAGAAATTATTTGCAAGATTGCCAAATGAAACACACATAAAAGAGAACAGAATGTAGAATAACTACCTCTACCAGAAAACCCAACAGATTATCCCAGCTTAATGATGCTGTTCCAAATACTTTCAACAATCCCCATAAATACTGCTTTCCAAAAACAGGAAAAATCCAACCCAGGGTCTTTCGAGAGAGAGAGAGAGATGGCAGAGAGATTCAGCATGGAACATCTTCTTCCATGTAGCTGTTTCTTGGTCCAGCAGCCTTCCAACTGACTGCCTGTAAAACCAAACCAAACCCGAACCAGAGAAAAGCTGAGCTGGGAGAACTGGCCGCTCCCCATTCATTGTACAAGTATTTTTTTAAACTTAAAAGCTTCTTCAAGTAAACCCCAAACATTTTGGAACCTCCTGAAAAAAAACCAAGAACAACATAACCTTGTTAAAGGAGCAGCATCGTCACACTGATTAAAAATTTGTTTATCTCTATAGGTATGTCAGTAATAAAAGAATGACTAGGCTAGGAATAGGTCCAGTCAAGGATAGTAGTGGGAAGTTGCGTGTGGAGGCTGAAGAGATTGGGGAGACACTGAATGAATACTTTTCGTCAGTATTCACTCAGGAACAGGACATTGTTGTCGATGTGAATACTGAGTCACAATTAAGTAGAATGGACGGCTTTGAGGTATGTAGAGAAGAGGTGTTGGAAATTCTGGAAAGGGTGAAAATAGATAAGTCCCCTGGGCCTGATGGCATTTATCCTAGGATTCTCTGGGAAGCAAGGGAGGAGATTGCAGAGCCATTGGCCTTGATTTTTATGTCCTCGTTGTCTACAGGAGTAGTGCCAGAAGATTGGAGGCTAGCAAATGTGGTTCCCTTGTTCAAGAAGGGGAGTAGGGATAATCCTAGTAACTATAGGCTGGTGAGTCTCACTTCTGTTGTGGGCAAAGTCTTAGAGAGAATTGTAAGGGATAGGATTTATGAACATCTGGATAGGAATAATGTGATCAAGGATAGTCAGCATGGTTTTGTGAAGGGCAGGTCGTGCCTCACAAACCTTATTGAATTCTTTGAGAAGGTGACTAAGGTGGTGGATGAGGGGAAAGCGGTAGATGTGGTGTATATGGATTTTAGTAAGGCGTTTGATAAGGTTCCCCATGGTAGACTACTGCAAACAATACGGAGGTATGGCATTGAGGGTGAGTTGGAGGTTTGGATTAGGAGTTGGCTGGCTGGAAGAAGACAGAGGGTAGTAGTTGATGGCAAAGGTTCATCTTGGAGTGCCGTCACTAGCGGTGTTCCGCAAGGATCTGTTTTGGGACCATTGCCGTTTGTCATTTTTATAAATGACCTGGAGGAGGGGTTAGAAGGTTGGGTGAGCAAGTTTGCGGATGGTACGAAAGTCGGAGGAGTTGTAGACAGTGAGGAAGGATGTGGCAGGTTACAGCGGGATATAGATAAGCTGCAGAACTGGGCAGAAAGGTGGCAAATAGAGTTCAATGTAGCTAAGTGTGAGGTGATTCACTTTGGTAAGAGTAACAAAAAGATGGGGTACTGGGCTAATGGTCGGATACTTGGTAGTGTGGATGAGCAGAGGGATCGTGGTGTCCATGTACACAGATCTTTGAAAGTTGCCACCCAGGTAAATAGTGCGGTGAAGAAGGCATATGGCATACTGGCTTTTATTGGTAGAGGAATTGAGTTCCGGAGTACTGAGGTCACGTTGCAGTTGTATAAGACTCTGGTGCGGCCACACTGGAGTATTGTGTGCAGTTTTGGTCGCCATACTATAGGAAGGATGTGGAGGCACTGGAACGGGTGCAGAGGAGGTTTACCAGGATGTTGCCTGGTATGGTAGAAAGATCGTATGAGGAAAGGCTGAGGCACTTGGGGTTGTTTTCATTGGAGAAAAGAAGGTTTAGGGGTGACTTGATAGAGGTGTACAAGATGATTAGGGGTTTAGATAGGGTTGACAGTGAGAATCTTTTTCCACGTATGGAGTCAGCTATTACAAGGGGGCATAGCTTTAAATTAAGGGGGGGGTAGGTATAGGACAGATGTTAGGTGTAGGTTCTTTACTCAGCGAGTCGTGAGTTCATGGAATGCCCTGCCAGTAGCAGTGGTGGACTATCCCTCATTGTGGGCATTTAAGCGGGCATTAGATAGGCATATGGAGGATAGTGGGCTAGTGTAGGTTAGGTGGGCTTGGATCGACGCAACATCGAGGGCCGAAGGGCCTATACTGCGCTGTATTCTTCTATGTTCTATGTTCTTGAATATACTTAATGGCCCAGTCTCAAAAATCCTCTATGGTAAAGAATTCCACTAATTCACTATGCTCAGAGAGAAGATATTTCTCCTTATCTCTGTCTTAAATGCGCAACCCCTTATTCTAAGATGATGGTCCCTGACTCTCCAACAAGGGGAAGTGACCACTCCACATCAAATCCCTAAGAATCTTGTAGGTTACAAGGAGGTCACCTCACATTCTTCTAAACTCCAATGAATACAGGCCAAATCCACTCAACCTCTCCTCATAAACCAGTCCTTCTATATCCGGTAACAGCCTAGTGAACCCTGACTGACTGCCTCCAATGCCATTACACCTTTCCTTAGAGAAGGGGCCCAAACTGTTCACAGCATTCCTGCTGTGGTCTAACTAGTACCTTGTATAGGTTCAGTAAAACATCAAGGTGTTTATGCTCTGTACCCTTTGAGATAAAAGCCAACATTGTATTTGCCTTCCATATTGACTGCTGAACTTGGGATGCTAGCTTTTTGTGATTCACAGACGAGGATTCGCAAATCTCTCCATTATGCAGCTTTTTATATTCTTTCTTTATTTAAATAATATTTAGCTCCTCTATCCTTCCTGCCAAAGTATATAACCTCATATTTTCCCACATTATATCCTATCTGTCAAGTTTTTGCCCTATCACTGAATCTGTCTCTATCACTGGTTGATTCCTTAGGTTGTCTTCATCACTTGCCTTCCCACTTGTTTTTGTGTTATGCAAATTGTGGCAAATGTACATTCACTTTCCCCATCCAACTCATTAATCCAAGTCACTGATCCCTGTGGTACTCCACAAGTTACAGGTTATCATCCTGAAAATGTTCCCTTTATCCCAACTCTCTCTCTTCTATTAGTCAACTAATCCTCTATCCATGGTAATATACTACCTGCTATACCATGGTTTCTTATCTTATTAAGTAGCCCTAAGTGTGGCACCTTATCAAACTCCTTCTGATAATTCACATATTACATCCACAGCTTCCCCTTTATCTGTCCTGTTTTTTAGACCTTAAAAAATTCCAATAAATTTGTCAGGAATGATGTCTTCTTCATGAAACCACGTTGACTCTGCTTGATCACTTTCATATTTCTGCTTTTTTTACTAAAATGGATAATCTCGCATTTCTCCACATTTTACAACATCTGTCAAATATCCACCCATTCACTTAGCCTCTCCAAATCCTCTCAAAGTGTTTTTGCACCTTCATCATCACTCACACATCCATTGAAGGGGTATCAAGGTCAAGGGGGATTGAGGAAGTGTGAGGATGAGGGGTGTGAGGATGAGGGAATTGAAGGGGTGTGAGGGTGAGGGGGTGTGAGGGTGAGAGCTGGTGTAATATTTTACATTTAACTTTTGGACACAGTGCCCGAGTGTGGCAGCGAGAGCTTCCTCAGGTCTTTCCAAGTCACCTGGTCAAGTCCCAAAGCAGCCAATTACCCCCTGATTCTCCCATTCATCTGAATGTGACTTGCCACTTGTCATTCCAAGCGTGGATAATTTCCAGATCTTGTGCATTTGCATATAGACTATTTCAGTATCTGGGGACAGCGGTAATGGCTGAAAATGATGGTCAAGAGTTTGAGATGACCCAAAAAAAACCAGCGTGAAAATGGTGGCTGTTTTCTGTGGAGGTCAGAAGTTAAATAATGACAAGGGAGCCTATTCAGTGCTGAACAATGTGTAATCATCAGTGAATATCCCCATTTCTGATCCTACAATGGAGCAAAGGTCATTGATAAAGCAGCTGAAGATGGTTGGGCTTGGGACACTACCCTGAGGAACTCCCCCAGAGATGTCCTGGAGCTGAGATGACTGACCTCCTACAATCACAACCATCTTCCAATTTGCAGGCCTGACTCCAACCAGTAGACAGTTTTTTTCCCTGCCAACTGATACCAGTTTTTGTGGGGCTTCTTGATGCTACACTCATTTAAATGTGGGTCGAGAGTGTGATGCTGGAAAAGCACAGCAGGTCAGGCATCATCCAAGGAGAAGGAGAGTTGATATTTCGAACATAAGCCCTTCATCAGGAAGAAGTTTTCCTTGCATCTGCAGTCCTCACTTTCTCCTCATTCAAACGTGGCCTTATTGTCAAGGGCAATGACTCTCACCTCATCTCTTAAAATTCAGCTTTTTTGAGCATGTTTGGACTGGGCTGTAATAAATTCTGAAGCTGAGTGGCATTGACAGAACTCAAACTAGGTGTCAGTTAGCAGGTTATTGTCACATATCAGGTCTAACAATTCGTAAATTCAGTGGGTTACAGAACATAGATGGATAGTGGGTAAGTTCATCAACACTGGCAGAGACCAAGCAGAAACTGATATCACTGAACCCAAGAAGCTTTTGAAAGCAAACCACTTACAGCATGACACAATAACACCATTTATACTGGGTCGTTTATACTGGGTTATTTATACTGGGACTGGACATAAACATGTGAACAAATTCTCTGCAGAAAAGGTTTGTGTTGCTGGGACTTTAACTGTTTACCATTACTCACACCTGTAAAGGCATCGAAATATTAAATATTCAAACAATGAGGAATTTTTAATTGATAAAGGATTAATCTCCTGAGGATCATTCATTTACTGACAAATAAATGTTGAAGGAATTAATTAACGTTCCAGTGAAAAAGAATGTTCAGAAAGACTGGCCTCATATTAACAGATTACAGTATTAACTTGGAGAATCTCTATTATTCCAAATGAAACTTGTTTCCTTTTTCTCAATTTCCCCTGGTAATCAGACACATCTGTACTGTTGCCAAGTTCAGTGATCTGATGCCAAACCTGAGTGTGTCCAGATTCAGTGATATAACTTCTGTTACAAGTGAGATTCCTTTCAGTAACTGAAGACCATGAGGAGTAAGATTATTCTTTGATTTAAGTTGCTCCATTGGCTGCAGAGTGAAGCCTGTTCAAACAGGCTTGGCAGTAAAGTTCAGTTTTAGATTAGCACATACCTGCTGTCTCCAGTTATAAACTGTTTGCTGATTTGTGTTACTTTGGGTTTTACGAGAAAAACTGTGCCTAGATCTCCCTTTGAAATAATTAATGTGAAGGGAGTCACAGGGAGTTGGGTTGTGAGTGCCCAAAACCTGTGTTGGTTAAAATAAAGAACACACGGACACAAAGACACAAAGTCTTGCAGATCATGGCAACAGCAGTAACAGTTGAAAATGATGGTCAAGAATTTGAGAGGACCCAGAAAACCAGCATCAAAATGACGGCTATTTCCTGTGGAGGACCAGAGTTAAAAAAAAGACAAGGAAGGCTATTCAGTCTGTCTTCCCAATCAAAACCTAAATCCAATAATCCTCCAGTCTAACCATTCAACAAGTTCCTGAATATCTGTGGGCTCTTCGCCTGTACATCATTCTTCTTCATGTTCTCAGCTAAATGTTAATTCACAGTGTGAAGGTTTTCCTCCTGATCTCAATCCTCAATTATTAATTTGCATCTCTCAACAACGTTGATCTAACTTGAAGTTCATCTATTATATCAGTCAATATCACAAACTTCTTCAATCCCTCACTACCAATCCCACCACCACCAACACTTCCCCCACCCACACGCTCAACTCCAACCCCACCCCACTAGCACCCTCACCTTCCCTAACCCTAGCCCCCTTCACCCCTCCGCCAAACCATAGCTCCCTCACCCACATTACTTGATGAACCTGTTTGTTGGATTTGGCCTGATGTATTTAAAGCAACATACATTTGATTTATAGCACAGTCATTTTCAGAAGAATCAAACTCAACTCCACTTAGAGTCATAGAGATGTACAGCATGGAAACAGACCCTTCGGTCCAACCCGTCCATGCCGACCAGATATCCCAACCCAATCTAGTCCCTCCTGCCAGCACCCGGCCCATATCCCTCCAAACCCTTCCTATTCAGAAACCCATCCAAATGCCTCTTAAATGTTGCCATTGTACCAGCCTCCACCACTTCCTCTGGCAGCTCATTCCATACAAGTACCACCCTCTGCGTGAAAAAGTTGCCCCTTAGGTCTCTTTTATATCTTTCCCCTCTCACCCTAAACCTATGCCCTCTAGTTCTGGACTCCCCGACCCTAGGGAAAAGACTTTGTCTTTTTATCCTATCCATGCCCCTCATAATTTTGTAAGCCTCTATAAGGTCACCCCTCAGCCTCCGATGCTACAGGGAAAACAGCCCCAGCCTGTTCAGCCTCTCCCTGTAGCTCAGATCCTCCAATCCTGGCAACATCCTTGTAAATCTTTTCTGAACCCTTTCAAGTTTCACAACATCTTTCCAATAGGAAAGAGACCAGAATTGCACGCAATATTCCAACAGTGGCCTAACCAATGTCCCGTACAGCTGCAACATGACCTCCCAACTCTTGTACTCAATACTCTGACTAATAAAGGAAAGCATACCAAACGCCTTCTTCGTGATCCTATCTATCTGTGACTCCACTTTCAAGGAGCTATGAACCTGCACTCCAAGGTGTCATTGTTTAGCAACACTCCCGAGGACCTTACCTTTAAATGTATAAGTCCTGCTAAGATTTGCTTTCCCAAAATGCAGCACCTCGCATTTATCTGAATTAAACTCCATCTGCCACTTCTCAGCCCATTGGCCTATCTGGTCCAGATCCTGTTGTAATCTGAGGTAACCCTCTTTGTTGTCCACTACACCTCCAATTTTGATATCATCTGCAAGCTTACTAACTGTACCTCTTACGCTCGCATTCCACTCATTTATGTAAATGACAAAAAGTAGAGGGCCCATCACCGATCCTTGTGGCACTCCACTGGTCACAGGCCTCCAGTCTGAAAAACAACCCTCCACCACCACCTTCTGTCTTCTACCTTTGAGCCAGTTCTGTATCCAAATAGCTCGTTCTCCCTGTAGTCCATGAGATCGAACCTTGCTAATCAATCTCTCATGGGGAACCTTGTTGAACAGCTTACTAAAGTCCACATAGATCACATCTACCACTCTGCCCTCATCAATCTTCTTTGTTCCTTCTTCAAAAAACTCAGTCAAGTTTGTGAGACATGATTTCCCATGCACAAAGCCATGTTGACAATCCCGAATCAGTCCTTGCCTTTCCAAATACATGTACATCCTGTCTCTCAGGATTCCCTTCAACAACTTGCCCACCACCAAAGTCAGGCTCACTGGTCTATAGTTCTCTGGCTTGTTTTTACCACCCTTCTTAAACAGTGACACCATGTTTGCCAATCTCCAGTCTTCCGGCACCTCATCTGTGACAATCGATGATACAAATATCTCAGCAAGAGGTCCAGCAAACACTTCTCTAGCTTCCCACTGAGTTCTCGGGTACACCTGATCAGGTCCTGGGGATTTATCCACCTTTATACACTTCAAGACATGCAGCACTTCCTCCTCTGTAATCTGGACATTTTGCAAGGTGTCACCATCTATTTCCCTACAGTCTATATCTTCCATATCCTTTTCCACAGTAAATACTGAAGCAAAATATTCATTTAGCATCTCTCCCATTTTTTGTGGCTCCACACAAAGGTCACCTAGCTGATCTTTGAGGGGCCCTATTCTCTCTCTAGTTACCCTTTTGTCCTTAATATATTTGTAAAATCCCTTTGGATTCTCCTTAATTCTATTTGCCAAAGCTAGCTCATGTCCCCGTTTTGCCCTCCTTATTTCCCTCGAGTATACTCCTACTTTCTTTATACGCTTCTAAGGATTCACTCAATCTATCCTGTCTATACCTGACATATGCTTCCTTCTTTTTCTTAACCAAACCCTCAATTTCTTTAGTCATCCAGCATTCCCTATACCTACCAGCCTTCCCTTTCACCCTGACAGGAATATACTTTCTCTGGATTCTTGTTACCTCATTTCTGAAGGCTTCCCATTTTCCAGCCGTCCCTTTACCTGCAAACATCTGCCTCCAATCAGCTTTTGAAAGTTCTTGCCTCATACCATCAAAATTGGGCCTTTCTCCAATTTAGAACTTCAACTTTTAGATCTGATCTATCCTTTTCCATCACTAATTTTAAAACGAATAGAATTATGGGTCGCTGGCCCCAAAATGTTCCCCCACTGACACCTCAGTCACCTGCCCTGCCTTATTTCCCAAGAGTAGGTCAAGTTTTGCACCTTCTCTAGTAGGTACATCCACATACTGAATCAGAAAATTCTCTTGTACACACTTAAGAAATTCCGCTCCATCTAAATCTTTAACACTATGGCAGTCCCAGTCGATGTTTCGAAACGTAAAATCCCCTACCATAACTACCCTATTATTCTTACAGATAGCTGAGATCTCCTTACAAGTTTGTTTCTCAATTTCCCTCTGACTGTTAGGGGGTCTATAATACGATCCCAATAAGGTGATCATCCCTTTCTTATTTCTCAGTTCCACCCAAATAACTTCCCTATATGTATTTCCGGGAATATCCTCCCTCAGCACAGCTGTGATGCTATCCCTTATCAAAAATGCCACTCCCCCTCCTCTCTTGCCTTCCTTTCTATCCTTCCTGTAGCATTTGTATCTTGGAACATTAAGCTGCCAGTCCTGCCCATTCCTGAGCCATGTTTCTGTAATTGCTATGATATCCTAGTCCCATATTCCTAACCATGCCCTGAATTCATCTGCCTTCCCTGTTAGGCCCCTTGCATTGAAATAAATACAGTTTAATTTATTAGTCCTACCTTGTCCCTGCCTGCTCTGACTGTTTGACTCACTTCTGTTCTCAGCTGTACCAGTCTCAGATTGATCTCTTTCCTCACTATCTCCCTGGGTCCCACCCACCCCCACCTTACTAGTTTAAATCCTCCTTTGTAGCTCTGGCAAATCTCCCTGTCAGTATATTAGTCCCCTTCCAATTTAGATGCAATCCATCCTCCTTGTACAGGTCACTTCTACCCCAAAAGAGATTCCAATGATCCAAAGATGTGAATCCTTCTTCCATACACCAGCTCCTCATCCATGCATTCATCTGCTCTATCCTACTATTCCTGCCCTCACTAGCTCGTAGCACTGAGAGTAATCCAGATATTACTACCCTTGAGAACCTCCTTTTTAAATTTCTGCCTAACTCTCTGTAATCTCCCTTCAGAATTTCAACCTTTTCCCTTCCTATGTCATTGATTCCAATGTGGACAATGGCATCTTGCCGGCCCCTCTCTGAGACATCCTTGACCCTGGCACCAGGGAAAAAACACACCATTCTGCTTTTTCTCTGCTGGCCACAGAAACGTCTGTCTGTACCTCGGACTGCAGAATCCCCTAACACAATTGATCTCTTGGAAGCCGACGTACCCCTCGTTGCATTAGAGCCAGTCTCAATACCAGAAACTTGGCTGTTCGTGCTACGTTCCCCTGAGAATCCATCACCCCCTACATTTTCCAAAACAGCATACCTGTTTGAAATGGGTATATCCACAAAAGACTCCTGCACTAGCTGCCTACCTCTCTTACCCCTCCTGGAGTTAACCCATCTATGTGACTGTATCTGAGACTTTCCCCCTTCCTATAACTGCCATCCATCACATACTGTTGCTGTTGCAAATTCCTCATCGCTTCTATCTGTCTCTCCAACCGATCCACTCGATCTGATAAGATTCGCATCCAACAGCATTTATGGCAGATATAATCTGCAGTATCCCTTAAACTCTCTTTAAACTCCCACATCTGACAAGAAGTACATATCACTGCAAAGGCCATTTTTGCTCCTTCACAATCTAAAGACCCAGGAAATAACACTGTCTTATTCCTCTACAAACACTGCCCCAGGTTAAATTAATAGCTATGGCTTATATTTTAAGTTTAATCAAGAAACTTATCTCCAAAAACATGTAATCAAGAAAGAACCCACTATACTCACTACTGCAGCCTTTCTCTTGGACAGACTTAAAACAACAATTAACGTATCTGATTCTGTGCTGTGAACTTCGTCCAACAGTTCCTCCAAGATTAGTTGTGAAATTCACTGTATGTTAATTTTCCCAGATGCACTCTGATGTCCAGCGATACATGAATTCAAACAGCAAAGGCAGTAACTGTGCAGGTTCTCTCTCTCTCTCTCTCTCTCCTGCACTGAACTCACCATGTGCTTCCTTTGTCTGCTCTTCTCTCTTTAAAACTGCTGTTGTTTTGACTTTTTTTCTCCAAAGTTTCAAAACAATGCAACAGCATATAAAACGGTAATTGCTGCTCCTGGAATTCGAGGAAATCATCTCCAGCACCTAAAATACCTCAAAAAAAGGAGCAGCTCTTACAGCCATAAATTTTTCCCATCCTCCATCTTGGATTGCCCAGAATCCACTCAATAATAAATATTTAATTTTGTTCAGGATAAAGAGATTGTTGTCTAACTGGGAGGCAAATGATAAGAACATTCTTGTTCTCGGAAGCTTTGCATAATCAAAGACAATGTATTAAGTCTGGATAATACCAGGTATTCACAGCTTGATTCCAGCATCACAGGATCTATTTTGTGAGGCTTAGTGAGAAGCAGCAGTCACATTAGGTTGTGATACAGAAAGAGGGCATTCAGTATGGAAATCTCAGCCTGCTACAACAAGGACTTGCCATTAGTGACTGCGACTAGCTGAATGAATTAGAAAACTGAACTACTTTTATTTTATTCATTCGTGAGATGTGGGTGTCATCGATAACTAAGGCCAGATTTACAATTTCCCCTGAACATGGTGGTCAGCCCGCCTCCTTGAACCGCTGCAATCGGTAGGGGTGTCGGTGCCCCACAGGACTGTTTGGAAGCGAGTTCCATGACTTGGAGCTATTGTGAGTATGAACTTGGTCATTGAGGTAAAAACAATGACTGCAGATGCTGGAAACCAGATTCTGGATCAATGGTGCTGGAAGAGCACAGCAATTCAGGCAGCATCGAGGAGCTTCAGCAAAATCGACGTTTCGGGCAAAAGCCCTTCATCAGGAATAAAGGCAGAGAGCCTGAAGCGTGGAGAGATAAGATAGGGGAGGGTGGGGGTGGGGAGAGAGTAGCAGAGAGTACAATGGGTGAGTGGGGGAGGAGATGAAGGTGATAGGTCGGGGAGGAGAGGGTGGAGTGGATAGGTGGAAAAGGAGCTAGGCAGGTCAGACAAGTCCGGACAAGTCAAGGGGACTGGAAGTTTGAAACTAGGATGAGGTGGGGGAAGGGGAAATGAGGAAACTGTTGAAATCCACATTGATGCCCTGGGGTTGAAGTGTTCCGAGGCGGAAGATGAGGCGTTCTTCCTCCAGGCGTCTGGCGGTGAGGGAGCAGCGGTGAAGGAGGCCCAGGACCTCCATGTCCTTGGCAGAGTGGGAGGGGGAGTTGAAATGTTGGGCCACGGGGCGGTTTGGTTGATTGGTGCGGGTGTCTCAGAGATGTTCCCTAAAGCGCTGTGCTAGGAGGCGCCCAGTCTCCCCAATGTAGAGGAGACCGCATCGGGAGCAACGGATACAATA
Organism: Chiloscyllium plagiosum; assembly: GCF_037043375.1. Lineage (NCBI taxonomy): Eukaryota > Metazoa > Chordata > Chondrichthyes > Orectolobiformes > Hemiscylliidae > Chiloscyllium > Chiloscyllium plagiosum. Next base: position 1,034,094 of record NW_028270168.1, on the reverse strand, counting down.
AATGATATTAGTGGATGTGCAGGTAAAACTTTGATGGATGTGGAAGGCTCCTTTAGGGCCTTGGATAGAGGTGAGGGAGGAGGTGTGAGCACAGGTTTTACAGTTCCTGCAGTGGCAGGGGAAAGTGCCAGGATGTGAGGGTGGGTCGTAGGGGGGCGTGGACCTGACCAGTTAGTCACGGAGAGAACGGTCTTTGCGGAAGGCGGAAAGTGGGGGGGGGGGGGGGGAGGGAAATATATCCCTGGTGGTGGGGTCTTTTTGGAGGTGGCGGAAATGTCAGCAGATCATTTGGTTTATGCGAAGGTTGGTAGGGTGGAAGGTGAGCACCAGGGGTGTTCTGTCCTTGTTGCGGTTGGAGGGGTTGGGTCTGAGGGCGGATGTGCGGGATGTGGATGAGATGCGTTGGAGGGCATCTTTAACCACGTGGGAAGGGAAATTGCGGTCTCTAAAGAAGGAGGCCATCTGCTGTGTTCTGTGGTGGAACTGGTCCTCCTGGGAGTAGATACGGCGGAGGCGGAGGAATTGGGAATACGGGATGGCATTTTTGCAGGACGTAGGGTGGGAAGAGGTGTAATCCAGGTAGCTGTGGGAGTCAGTGGGTTTGTAAAAAATGTCAGTGTCAAGTCGGTCGTCAGAAATTATACCAAAGTCACTCTCAGCCTTGTGGACACTTTTGTATAAGGCTGCCTCAAACTTTGTACAGACTCTCACACAAACATCAGATGTCACTACATATTGAGGTTCTACCTGTCCCCAGTGTTATGAAGAATGGGCCTGGCCACATTTCTGTGCAATGTTCCAAGTAGTTGGACCATATCACCTGACCCTTGTGTCGGATCTTGTTCAGAAAAACCCTTTTGACCACGAGCTCATCAGAAAGTGGTCAGTACATAATGTGCTTGAGACCCTGCAGGGAAAAGGCGAGACTCTATCCTGTCAGATGGATCCCTGAGCAGACCATCAAAGCTATTTGGCAGAATGCATCATTGCTAGAACTTCCTAACAAGCACTAAGATGGAACCTGGTGTGTGGCTGGACTCTCACTCTCTGCCTGCATTGTCCTTGAGGGGCCTGTGCTGGGCAAGAGACTAATGTTCACCCCCTTGTGGAACATAACTTTGCAAAGAATGTCTGGTCAAGGATGCAGTAGTTTCTGCCAAGTGTCATGCCCAGTCTGATCAGTCATCTCTGAGTGAATGATTAAGTAAAAGTGAATCATTGCACTTTGTAAGTATAACATGTTCAGCATCAAAAATCACCAAGAAACAAAATGCTTATTTTGGTTTGGAGGTTTGAGAGTCATATACAGCATGGAAACAGACCCTTCGGTCCAACTCGTCCATGTCAGCTGTCCTAACCTAATCTAGTCCCATTTGTTAGCATTTGACCCATATCCCTCTAACTCCTTCCTATTCATATACCCATTCAGATGCCTTTTAAATGTTGTAATTGTACCAGCCTCCACCACTTCCTCTGGCAGCTCATTCCATCCACGCACCACCCTCTGCATGGATCCCTTTTAAATCTTGCCCCTCTCACCTTATATCTATGTCCTCTAGTTTTGGATGCCCTAGCCAGGGAAAATACCTTGGCTATTTACCCTATCATTGCACCTCATGATTTTATAAAACTTGGTAAGGTCACCCCTCAGCCTTCAATCATTTCTATCAAGAAAGTCTTGCATTTACGTCATACCTTTCACTTTAGGATGCTCCAAAGTACTGGAGTAATAGGTAGGAGATGCAGCAACCAATTTCCACACAGCAAGATCTCTCAAAACAGCAATAACAGACTGGCCAAAACTTTTGTTTCTGGGTGTTGATTGAGGGAAAAATAAATATTAGCTCCGGATAATTTAAGCTGAGACGAGCTTTCCAGAAACTGCATTATTAGAAAGGTCAGCTCCCCTCATCTTAAATTATCCAGCCAAACATCAGATCATACAGTCTTCACCAAAATGTAGTGGCCCCAGTCACAGTCTTAATATTTAATCCTGCCGCTCCTCCCAAAACACGCAGTGAAGAAACATCAAACATCAAAAACATTTCTGTGAGTAATAAACTGAAAGTTACATGGGATTGGGTTTAGTCAGCAGGTGCTTTCTCAACTCTAAGCTATTGAAAAATATTTGCAGAAGATACAGGAGCAAAGCCATGTTTAACTATTTTGATTTTTCTCGATAAAGTTCATCATCTTCTTATTACTTTTGACTTGGAATTTGGAGAATGTTATTTGGAATGCTAAAGCCATACCCTGTCCAGCCAACCCTGCAAAACCTTCCTTACTGATATCTGTAAGCCTGTGTCAAGATTTAGAGAGTTGTTCCACAGTTGTTCCATTTAACTGCAAGGAATAAACTCAACCTGGAGATTCTCCAACCTTTTCCTGCTGACAGACACTGAGACAGGCTTTGTGACCAATCATGATGAATCAGCTACCTTGTATGATCGAACTAGCTCTATTCCTGATGAAGGGCTTTTGCCCGAAACGTTGATTTTCCTGCTCCTCGGATGCTGCCTGAACTGCTGTGCTTTTCCAGCACCATTCTAATCTAGAGTCTTGTATGATCGAACTGAATGGCAGAGCAGGCTCAAAGGACTGAACAGCCTACTCCCACTCCTAGTTTCTACATATACTTAGCACAGAGGACTGTTGGAAGGGGAGATGATCAATGGTTTCAAAATAAAGTTGGACAGGCGCTTGAGAGAAATGAATTTATACAGTTCAGGGATAAAGTGGGGTAATGGGAAGAACTGGATAACCCTGTAGACTGAGTGGCCATTTCCTCTGATGTATTGAGTCCGCATGACAACAGCATGTGGACTTGTGTTGAGGACTCCCTCCCAACTGCAATGGCACCTCCAATGGGTATGCCCTGGGACTAGGTGGAGCCAGGGATTGTGGTGGTGGTGTCTGTGACATTGACTGGAAGTTCGGATTTCGAGAGTGTGACTGTGTCGGGCTACTGTTAGGCTCATGGGTGGAACCCCTCTCGAAAACTTGGCACATGTTTGAAGACATTAGTACAGAAGGATTTGCAGGGGTGATGGGCAGGGCATGCCTTTAGCATTCTAATTAACATTCCCCAAATTCCAAGTTTAACATTGGATGGTGTGTTGACTTTATTCTTCTTCAAAGTTTCTATGGTGGTTTGTTCAAGCTGAGTGTTTTACTGGGCCATGGCAAGGGCAGTAGGACAGACTGACTAAGGTTTGCCAGTTCCTTTTCCCAAAGGACTTTACTGAATCACCTGTAGTGTAGCGATTTTTGCCATTGAGACAGGACAATCCATTCAGGAAGTTTCCTCACTCTGTCAATATATCTCCTTTAAGAGGCACTCTCACTCACCATTTTCATTCTGGGCATGTGGGACTTTGATGAAGCTACACTCTCACCTCTAGGCATTGTTTGGAGGATGCCATGGAAATGGCTGAGAGCTGAAGTGGGCAGGTTAGAGTCATGGAGTCACAGAGGTCTGCTGCACTATTCACTGAGACAGAATCCCTGTTGTCACCAAAGCTATTAGACCCTCTAGACCAGCCCCTCACACCCCCTCGCTTTCCAAGTCACCCCCATATCCTCCATGTCCATTCAACCACTATTGGCAACGGAATCATGTTTCGCCATCCCTGCTGCTCTCCACTTTGTTTTTGTCTCTTGTCTTGCTGGGAGGACCATGTCTCTCGATGGTCAGGAGGATTTTTGTCAGGACCTCCCCTGTGGTGGACAGCACACTCTATAGTGACCACAATCGATCTTATCTCTTTCCTTGAAGATGGCCACAATGTCTCATAGCAAGAACCTCCATGTAGAATCGTTCAAAGTGAGGAGGCTGTTACATTGAGCTAACCCAGGATTCTGGTTCACCAGGAAACTGAAGTATAGATGTTTCAGATAGTGTTATAGACAGTGATACAGAAAATACCTTTACAGACACCCAGATAAGACCTTTACAGACACCCAGCGAAACATCCCTGAATCAGAATCCTGATTCAGGAAAGCTCTGAAGGACGGTGAACCAGTGTCTGCTAGACATTGGCTGGACTCACCGGGACCATGGGGCCAGCCCTAGTAGGGGGCAGCCTGTGGGATCATGACATGCACCAGTAAAAACCACCAGCCCCTGCAACAGGAATGGGCATTCCCCCATCAGGTCTCAGCATCCGAAGCTGAACACAAGTTAAAAAAAGCTTTCAGTTTCTTCAAACAAAACTGAAACCACGGAACAAACACAGAATAGTTACTTCAATATTAAACATTAGAAAATGATTGGACTAACTATCTCCCTCATCTGTACTAATTTTGTGATTATGAAATAGGAAATGAGTGAAAAATCAAGTTGGGTTTGACATTGTTTCTCACTATCCAGGGCTCTGTGCCCGAATATTTGAGAATTTTAGATATTGGTCACAGATGCAACTGAAAGGACCACCAGAGGAACCGAGTAGCTGCTGGCTGGATTGTTATGAGCAGTCAGCTTTACATTTCTGCTTTGACATTCTAGATCATGGCTTATCATTTCCCTCAAATGGCATTTGCCTGCACTACACTCGTCTGAGAAATATCTCTAATGTCAAGGAATCTATTAATCTCTGTCTTAAATATCCAGTCTATCTTCTCCTATCCTGGCATTCTGGCAAGTTCTGAATCATTTTGACAAACAATCTCTGTCAAGTATTTCACAACAGGTGGAGATTTGACATGCAGTGATAGAAAGCCTTGAGAAATACAGTATCTGAGTCAGAGAGATTTTTAATCAACTAGGGATGGGAGACAGGCCGGAAGGTGGAGTTGAGACCCCAGTCAAATCAGTCATGAACTGTTAAAGGACTGAATGGTCTACTCTTCTAGATTTCTGACCTCATGAACCACTTGCAGAGTGCACCTGGTACCTTTGTCTTGAAGATTAATGCAAACAAGGCCATTTCACATTAGCCTGGGGTTTACAGTTTATGAGAATGATGAAGCTATTGGATTTACCATTGTTCCCTCACAAGAGGCACTGCTGGTAACTTTGCAGAGGGAATCAACACTGAGTCTGTAATTTGACATGAACTTGAAATTAGTTACAAATAAACAACCCAAAATTTGATGATCAAGGCTCAAATTCTTGAATCACATGTATCTGAGTTGTTAATGTCTTATTTATTGCCAAATGTTTCCAACCATGAAAATATAATTTTTAAAAATGTTATCTTTCATTCCCTTGCAACATTTCAAAATTACAGGTTTTCAAAAAAAAATTTGAATTTTTCTTTTAATTTTTCATGTTTTGCTTTTTATGTTTTTCTCTAAGTTCAATGTCCATGTCTAAATCTTTGTTTTAATTTCCACAAAATGACTTACAATGGTTTAAACAATTTATTTGCCCTGTTTCTTACTTCCTGATTTGCCATTTGTGACAATTCTTCAAGCTCATTGGTTGACTGACCTGCTTTCTACCTGCCCTGTTTCTGGACACCATAGATTCCAAAGTGACAGTGAAAAGGGGCAAGTCTGTCACAGAGAATGCCCATAAAACTGTGTGGACAGCTTTTTGAGATTAAAAGCAAGCTGCCTCTGAACACAAAAATGTAATTCTGTAAGTAAACTCTTAGTACCATCATTTATGGGTATGGATGAAAGCTGAAATTCAGCTTCTAAATCCTGGATTTTGCACAGTCCTAGTCATCTGACCATCTATGATATTCAAAAGAACATTGTTGTATGTGCTAGAGGAGTTTCCCAGTTCTTACATGATGCATAACTAATTTTACAAAATAAGCTATGCATAACTACAGACAAAGATTCTTGAGTGATTGACATATGAATTTCCTTTTTGATATGTCACATTGTTGTAAATCAGAATCACTTTATATCTAGTTCTGGAAAGAATGCTGAAGCAATTTATCACATGCACGCAAACAGCTCCAGGCATTGTCCTGTTTGAGCTTGTTTCAGTAAGACCAAACCCAAGGCAGAGGAGATCGGGAAAAGTTAACTCTTGAATTTGTTGAAGGTCGTAGCACTTTTATTTGAATCACAAATGACAGACAGTGTTCTTCTGTGTAATTCCAACTTCATTTAATTTACAATCCACTGGCTCTTTTCACAGGAGCGCTGAAAATTTCCTTTTGCAGTGCAGAGGGAAGCTATGCCAAAAATCTCTTCATGTAGGAGTCACACATGATCACACCCTGATGTACATACGTACTTCCAGAAGCTCAGGCATGACAAGCAGCACTGAGACAGTCCATACATCAGCACTACTCCTGAGGAACTCTACCTAGTGATCAGGTTTAATGCAAAACATGCAGGAGAGAGTCTGAGCTGTGCGATGCTGTAACTGTGAGAGACTCTGCTAGGTGGTTGGAACTAGAACACCTCTAGACAGAGATGCTTGTTCCCAAATCATCCTGCCTATATTGTTAATAAAATTATTCCAAGTAACACTGTGAGGTCTGCTCTGAATCAACAAAACCAGGCAAACACATTTATAGTGAAGTACTGTTCTCTGGAATACACAGAGGTCTGTTGAGACAAGGTTGTTAAGTTTATTAAGATTGGGATAGACATATCTTGAAATAAGGAAGGGAATCAATGTTTATGGGGAAACACAGTAATGTCCTCGATATAGATTTCAGCATCTGCAGTAACCTGCTACAAGCAGGACTGTAGAGGATTGTCAGATTAGCCAAGATCTCATTGAATGGTGTAGTAGACTCAATGAACTGAAAGGTCTATTTCTGCTCCTATATCTCAAGGGTCTTATGTTAAAGCCATTGTTGCTCAGCTGAACTCTACAATGGAAAATTGTCATCTAAAAGCTTTTATCAACACTGACAATCTGGCGACATTTTCTTGGAAACATTTTACCATTGTGCCTACATGGTGAATGTGCAGTCTCCAGACACTACCACTACTTTACCAGAGATTTGTCAATCCAGAACAAATTCACCAACCTGCTGCCAAACTGTCTCAAACGTGGACATCCATTTAGTCTAAGCTCTTCAACGATCTCCCAGCAACCCCAAAGCCTGACCCCCAAAGCTCGGATGAGTACAACCAGATGGCTCAAACTGTTCATTTACGAATAGTGGACAGCCACCAAGCACCTCAGAAATTATCACGATCAGTGCTGTCAACTTCTCTGCAGCTGGAGTTTAAAGTTTGTCCATCATGTCACTGTGCAGTTTCTAACTAAACTTTTATTTGGAGGAGCCAGTGTTAGACTGGGGTGGACATAGTTAAAATCACGTAACACCAGGCTTTAGTCCAACAGGTTTATTTGGAAGCACTAGCTTTCAGAGTGGTTGTGAAGCAGGATCATAAGGCACAGAATTTACAGCAAAAGATTACAGTGTCATGCAGGTGAAATGATAAATTGAATAAACCTAGATTAAATCTTTCATCTTTTAGAATGGGTTTGCTAATTTTGGTTCTTTAATATGTAAATCCCAGAACTTCTTTTAAGTCACATTCCCTAGATAACTTAAGATTTTATACCAAAAAGGTGACATCTCAGCTCAGACAATACATTAAAGGTTTGAGGATAGAGTCTGTCTGTATCCCAAACTTGAGTCAGACTGGTTCTATTTCTAAAGTGGAATTTATAAAATATTACATGGTTTGGCTGCCTTTAGGTTATGCATTTTTGAGCAAAATAAAATGTATCTGCAAATATAATTCTGCAAATATAAATTCACCCCATAAACTTACATGTGCGTCTGTGTATGTGCAGGAGAGAGAGAGAGAGAGAGAGAGAGAGAGAGAGAGAGAGAGAGAGAGACACACACAGAGTGAGTGTGTGTATGTGAGTATGTGCATGTGAGTTCACATAAGAGTATGTGCTTGTGTGTGCGCAAATTTGGTAAAGTATGTATGTGAGTATGATGGGGTATAAGAGGGTGCATGCATGGGTGTGAGTGTGGGAAGTGTATGTGTGTGCGTATGAGAAAGAGTCTGCGTGAGCGTGAGAGTATCTAAGAGCGTGTGTGTGTGAGTGAGTGAGTGAGTGAGTGAGTGAGTGTGAGAGAGAGTGCATAGTTCAGTGGGGGTCATCTGTAGTGTGTCATGAACTCAAGTTCCCAGTTGAGGCCATCCCCATGGGTGCTGAACTTTGCTATCTGCCTCTGCTCAGCCACTTTGTGTTGCTGCCTGTCCCGAAGTCCGCCTTGGAGGATGGTCACCCGAAGGCCCGAGGCCGAATGTCCTTAACCATTGCAGTGTTCCCCAACAAGGTAACAGTGATGTACAAGGTTAGAAACTTCACAGCATGTTATGAAACTATTCTGTTGATGAATGTCTAGTCACTTACATTTGTAGAAGCCTTGGTGTTTAAATTAAAACTATCTTTCCCTTCGCCCATCATCTTCCCATTCACAGGACAGCACAATACAGCTGGACACAGATGGACAGTCTCTGAAGCAAACATGACACTCGACAAAGCAGCAATTGAAGGGGAAGGAAGTGGAGCTGAGTAAAGCAAAGTATGATCAATCACTCTCATTAACTGAAACATTTTATAGACGTTAGCAACTTACCCTTAGCTTGAACTGAAAAAGGACTGTTTTGAGTTCCCTATTGAGTCAATTTCAGAACATAGTGCTAAGCATGGAACAGGTACCTACATAAGCTGCCAAGTTTTATGCCAGTACTTTAATTCCTTAATAAACTGCACTACTTTATAGATTGACATTTACCTGTTGTTTTACTTTGGTCTAGGTTCTGAAAGATGTAAGCTATGGGTTATAGTCCATGTGTTAATTTTAGTTTCTTATAAACTTGGTCAATCCTTCTGAATGTCTTTTCACTTTTAACTAAAGATTTCACTCCAGCTGTGAGGTTCCTGTGGATGCCTACACCAATAGCATGCTGTAGCAGAGGCCTGGCTCAGAGGTGAAGTCTCCCTGCCTCACAACACCTTCCAATATTAACTTTGCCTAGTCAGCTTCCCATAACAAACTCACTGCAGCTTAATCTGACCCCTCCTCCTTTCCAATTCTCCTCTTTTCAGCATCTCATACAGCCTCTTATTTAAGATCCTTGTATATTAAATGCACACCAAGTCAGGTTTCTCACTAAAATAGTTTCATTGCTTTCCTCACTAAGCCTCTGCACTGAGCAACTTCTCATCATCAGTGATTTAACTTCTGTTTGAACTCAATACGATTCATCTCTTTTTAGGTCTGGCCTGTTATGCTCCATTAATCTATCCATCCATTGAAACTCACAGCGTCCAGTCAGGGACACTACCTTGAACTTTCCATCTCGCCTGCACTCACTACTTCCATTATTTCTATCACCAATAAAGTCATCTGTATCATATCCTTAGATCACTCACCACCACATCCCTCCTTTTGTAACCATCCTTGGACAAACTTCTCCCACTTCACTAACAAGTGAACCTTCAAAATACCAACTCTCTAGTCTTTAAGCTTCCATTCACAGGATTTCTGCACCTAGTGATTTAATTAACTTCACCCTCATCTCAGTTTTCCGAGTCCCCAATAAAACCATCACACTTGACCTGTCTGTTCCCACTGTTTGACCCTCGTGCTATGTCCTTAAGGCCAAGGAATGCAGACTTTAAGGATTAAGATGACCATCTGGTTTAGTAATTCTCCCCAAGATCTGAACACTACTGGATTTGGCTCGATCTGCTCAAATCATTCACTAACCCAAATACACTGACATCCATGGATGAACTTCGGTTTCTCCTTTCAACTCCAACCATCTGCTTAAGCCTTCTCCTCACTCAACCCTTATCTCCAGAAACAAGTGACATGATTGGTCCTCATGAACTTCCTTGTCTTTACGATTAAGATAATCCAGTCAGCATTCTTTGTATCATTCCTCCCTTTCACTGCCAATCTGGCCAAAGACCTCAAAAGATCGCTTTGCCCCAGCCTTGAAGTTATATCTGTCTCACGTTTGTCATCCATCTCTCCACATGCCCCCTTGAGCACATCTTGCTGACGATACCCTTCTCCAGCTTCTTTGACCCTATTTTCATTAAACGACCAATGCAAGGCCCTCCAGGTTGCCATGTTAGTCGATATAGTGAGTGATTTCTCTCAAGTGTTGTTCCTCTTTCCTATAAATCTGCTGCCACCTGTCCTCTCTCAAACACATCAACTTTAGACAACTGTCCGCACAAACGACTCTCCTGCCTCCATTCTCCCTTTCTTTTATTTCAAAACCATTCAGCGTTTGTGGGCAGCACGGTGCCTCAGTGATTAGCACTACTGCCTCACTGTGCCACGGAGCTGGGTTCAATTCCCACCCTGAATGATTGACTGTGTGGAGTTTGCACATTCTCTCCATGTCTATGTGGGTTCCCTCCGGGTGCTCTGGTTCCCTCCCACAGTCCAAAGATGTGTAGGCCAGGTGAAATGGCCATGCTAAATTGCCCAAAGCGTTAGGTGCATTAGTCAGGGGTAAATGTAGGGAAGTGGGTCTGAGTAAGTTGCTGTTTGGAGGGTCAGTGTGGACTTGTTGGGCCAAATGGCTTGTTTCCACACCGCAGGGAATCTAATCAGCATTGATGATAGTGATGAGCTGCCTTCTTGAAACACTGTGTTCCTCAGGATGTATGAAGAGACTTCCGAGACTTTGACACAAGTTAAAGTTATGGATAAAGATCATTTAATTTAATCCAATCATCCAACCAAAACAAACCTTCAAATCCCATTACTTCTTAAATGGTTCCCCTCCTTGTCCTGCAAATTTATTCCACACATTGATCATTGTGCAGGCAAAGAACAGTTCACCATTAACAACCTTTCCCTTATCTTTTATTACCCTGACGTTGAGCACAAAGCAGCTAACGGAGCAGTGCAACAGAAAGCTGAAAGTTGCCACCCAGGTAAATAGTGCGGTGAAGAAGGCATATGGCGTACTGGCTTTTATTGGTAGAGGAATTGAGTTCTGGAGTCCTGAGGTCATGTTGCAGTTGTATAAGACTCTGGTGCGGCCGCATATGGAGTATTGTGTGCAGTTTTGGTCGCCATACTATAGGAAGGATGTGGAGGCACTGGAACGGGTGCAGAGGAGGTTGACCAGGATGTTGTCTGGTATGGTAGGAAGATCGTATGAGGAAAGGCTGAGGCACTTGGGCCTGTTTTCATTGGAGAAAAGAAGGTTTGGGGTGACTTGTTAGAGGTGTACAAGATGATTAGGGTTTATATAGGGTTGACCGTGAGAACCTTTTTCCATGTGTAGAGTCAGCTATTACGAGGGGGCATAGCTTTAAATTAAGGGGTGGTAGGTATAGGACAGATGTTAGGGGTAGATTCTTTACTCAGCGAGTCGTGAGTTCATGGAATGCCCTGCCAGTAGCAGTGGTGGACTCTCCCTCTTTATGGGCATTTAAACGGGCATTGGATAGGCATATGGAGGATAGTGGGCTAGTGTAGGTTAGGTGGGCTTGGATCAGCGCAACATCGAGGGCCAAAGGGCCTGTACTGCGCTGTATTCTTCTATGTTCTATGTTCTAAAGCACTCTTTGGGCCTCCTACAACATGAAACTAAAGTATCAAAAATTAATGAAACATCTTTTGACTGTTTTACATTTTTGTTTTGCTGCAAATAGTGTCAATTTAGAAGAGTTTCCTGCAGCTGCTAGTTCCCTTTCAATCTATATTGAAACATGGTTGCAAAGAAATGAACTAACCTGGGGATATGGAGCGGGTGGGACCCGAGCGAATACTTTGTAACCCAGAGGGAGGGACACTACCACTGCACCACAAGAGTCCTTTTGCTAAGTTTTATATAATTACTGTAGCTGTGCAGGCATCAAAGGTTTGGGGTGTGTCTGAATAAGTCACATTGTCATTCACATCTCCATTTAGCACTACATTATAAAACAGCGTTTATCTGCCAAGGCATTAACACCTTCACCACCACCTACATGGACGTGTATTTAGAATCAATGCATAAGCTAACAAGGCAAAGGGGCTGTTATCATGCAGGTGGCAGTATCCCTATATTTGGACCAGGAGATTCTGGGTTCAAGTCTCACCTGCTCGAGAGGAATGTCTGGAAAGAAAGATTGATTACAAATAACGAGCTGGCATCGCATTAGGGCTGTTGTGGTACAGGTGGCAGTGTACCTTTGGGCCAAAAGGCTTTGTTCAAGTTGCACCCTGCCCCAAACATTGGGGGGGGGGGGGGGGGGGGCAGGGTACCAAGATCCCACAAACAACGATGGGATACTGACCACAGAATCTGTTTGTTTGATGTCAGTTGCTGGACGAATGTTGGCCAGTTCACAACAGACAATACTCATAGTCTTCTCTGAAACATTGTTAAGTGACATCTAGTGTCAAAAGGGCCGTGATCTGATGCTTTTTCCGAAAGATGTCACCATCAACAGTGCAGCACTCCCTCAATTCAGCATTGGAAGGCCAACCCTTATTGTTGTCACATGTCCTGGAACAGAACTTGAATATCAAATCTCAGATGTGAGGGTCCAATAGCAGTGTACCTTTGGGCCAAAAGGCTTTGTTCAAGTTGCACCCTGTCCCAAACATTGGGGGGGGGGGGGGGGGGGGGGGGGGGGAGGGTACCAAGATCCCACAAACAACGATGGGATACTGACCACAGAATGCAGTCCGAACCAGTTCAGGAGCAGAATCACACTTCTATGTTTACTTTTGTGATCAGAGGAATTGTGCACCACTAGACAGGCAGTACTATTGTGGTACAGATTAACCTACATACCTCTGAGCTACGACAAACACACTGACAGAGTTAAGATTGAGCAGGTATAGCAGAATGCTCACAATGACCAGGTACAGCACGGCACACCCAGAGCAAACTGTTCCTGTAGCTGTCACATGAGATGAACTCCATCAGGCTGAAACCCTGTGGAACATCCTGAGGGTTTTGTGTGCACAAGTGTTTATGTGGCATTTATGTATGCATGTGTGCGTATTTGAGTGTTTATGTGTATGTTTGTGAATGTTTGTGTGCACGTGTGTGTTTGTGAATTTGAATGTCTATGTGTGTGAGCGTGTGTGGGTGCGCCATAATTAAAATCAAATTTACTCAGTCCCATTGAAAGGTCACAGCGCTGTAACACTGGGACATTCTCCTGACCTGGATGGACAATGTTGGGGAGGGATAAAGTGGGGAGTTATTATTGGGTAACTTTCCAATGTTCCTGTTGCTGGAGTGAGACTGAACATGAAGCAGCTGCTTGTGAAATGGAGATGGTCAGGTAATTTAAATATCTAATGACTCACTTTGAATCAATTCTTCAGTTCTGAAGAAGGGTCACTGGACCTGAAATGATGACTCCGATTTCTCTCCACAGATCTAACGAGTTTTTCCAGCAATTTCGGTTTTTGTTTGATTTCCAGCTTCCACAGTTTTTTTGGGGGTGATCTATATGTAGCTTTGTTTTTGGTTTATTTTCTTTTGAATAATAAACTTGTTTTCGTTTGTTACAAGTAACTTTGTATGATCCTTCACTAACCACCACAATAACCAAATTACAAAATAAAACAAGCTCAGTCTGACTCTGGAATCTGACTTGTCGAGTATTACCTTCAGCTGCCTCACATTCTAATCCCATTGGAATAAAGACTGCAAAATCTACCATACCTACAAAACCTGTCATAGACAATGATCCCATGTGAAGTGTATTAAGACTTGTGAAGTGTCAAAGACAGAAGTGGGAAGTTGAGTGTGGACCCTGTGGAGATCGGAGAGGTGCTAAACGAACATTTCTCAATGGTTTTCACTCAGGAAAAGGAGGATATTGTAGAGGAGAAGAATGAGGTATAAGATATTAGACTAGAAAGGATCGAGGTTAGTTACGAATAGATGTTATCAATTCCAGAAGGAGTGAAAGTAGACATGTCTCTTGGGCCAGATGGAATTTATCCGAGGATTCTCTGGGAAGCTAGGAAGGAGTTAGCAGAGCCTTTGGCTTTGATCTGTGAGTCGTCATTGTCTACAGGTTTGGTACCAGAGGACTGGAGGGTTGTGCCCTTGTTCAAGAAAGGCAGCAGAGATGACCCAGGTACTTATAGACCAGTGAGCCGTACTTCTGTTGTAGGAAAGGTTTTGGAAAAGATTACAAGAGATAAGATTTATAATCATCTAGCAAGCAACAATTTGATTTCAGATAGTCAACATGATTTCGTCAAGAGCAGGTCATGAAGATGACCAAGCACGTAGATGAGGGTAAGACTTATGACGTGGTATACATGGACTTCAGTAAAGCCTTTGATAAGGTACCACATGGTAGGCTGTTGGAGAAACTGCAGAGGCATGGAATTGAGTTCGATTTAGCAGTTTGGATTAGAAACTGGCTTTCTGAAAGAAGGCAGCGAGTGGTGGTTGATGGAAAATATTTAGCCTAGAGTCCAGTTACTGGTGGTGTGCCACAAGGATCTGTTTTGGGATCACTGCTGTTTGTCGTTTTTATAAATGACTTAGACACAGGCACAGGTAGATGGATTAGTAAATTTGCAGATGACACTAAAGTCAGTGGAGTACTGGACAGTGTGGAAGAATGTTATAGGTTGCAGGGGGACTTGGATAAACTGCAGAATTGGGCTGAGAGGTGGCAAATGGAGTTCAATGCAGATAAATGTGAAGTGATACACTTTGGGAAGAATAACAGGAAGGCAGAGTACTGGGTCAATGGAAAGATTGTTGGTAGTGTGGATGTGCAGAGGGATCTTGGAGTCCATGTACATAGATCCCTGAAAGTTGCCACCCAGGTGGATAGTGCTGTTATGAAGGCATACCGTGTGTTAGGTTTCACTCGTAGAGGGATTGAGTTCCGGAGCCACAATATCATGCTGCAACTATACAAAATGCTGGTGCGGCCACACTTGGCATATTGTGCACAGTTCTGGTCGCCATATTCGGGAAGGATGTGGAAGCATTGGAAAAGGTGCAGAGGAGATTTACCAGGATGTTGCCTGGTCTGGTGAGAGATCTTATGAGGAAAGGCTGAGAATCTTGAACCTGTTCTCATTGGCAAGAAGGCACAGAGGGGATTGATAGAGACATACAAGATGATCAGAGGATTAGACAGGGTAGACAGTGAAAGTCTTTTTCCTAGGATGATGACGACATCAGCTTGTATGAGAGGCATAGCTACAAATTGAGGGGTGATGGATTTAAGACAAATGTCAGAGGCAGGTTCATTACGCAGAGAGTGGTAAGGACATGGACTGCCTTACCTGCTAATGTAATCAACTCAGCCACATTAGGAAGATTTAAACAATTCTTAGCTAAGTACATGGATGATTTTGGGATTGTGTAGGGAGACAAGCTGAGAATAGTTCACAGGTCGGCGCAACATCGAGGGCCAAAGGGACTGTTCTGTGCTGTATTGTTTTATCTTCTATGTTCTAACCACTGCCGGTAAATCTTAAAAAAAAACAGCAAATGTTGAAAATCAGAAACATAAACAGAAATTGCTGGAAAAGCTCAGCAGGTCTGGCAGCATTGGTGGAGAGAAAACAGAGTCAATGTTGCAGGGCTAGTGGCCCTTCCTCAGAACTGAATATAGCTGGGAAAAGGTTGGTATATAAGCTAGAAGGCAGGGTAGGGACCATAGGGACGGGTAAATGATAAGTGCAGACAGATCCCAAACAGACATAGAACAACAGTTAGACAGACAAAGGAAAGGGTAAAGGTCAGCCTGGGAGAATGGGCAGCTGCTAATGGGACCCTTAGTGGCTGACAATGGGGTGTTTGTTGTAGCTGCCCATGGGATGACAAGGCCTGGTGGGTGGGGTCGGGGTAAGGACTTGGGAGAAGATGCTGAGGCCTAAAACTGTTGAAGTCAATATTGACTCCTGAAGGCAGGGTTCCCAAGCAGAAAATGAGGTGTTGTTTTTCCAGATTACACTGAGCTTTGCTGGAGCACTACAGCAAGCCTGAAACAGAGATGTTGGTCAGGGAACAGAGTGGAGTGTTGAAATTGCAGGCAACTGGACGCTCAGGTAAATTTTTGTGCAAGGTGTGTCTGGGGTCTTGGATGGTGAGGAGGGAGAAAGTAAACTGCACCTTCTGCAGTTACAGGGGAAGGTGCCATGGAGATGTTGGGAGTGAAGGAGAAGTAAACGAGGGTGTCCTGGAGGGAATGGTCTCTGCGGAAGGTTGACAAGGGAGGGGAGGGGAGGAGAGTATGTGTCTGGTGGTGGTATCCCACTGGAGGAAGCAGAAATGGTGGCTAACGATCATTTGGATGAAGAGGCTAATGGGATGGTAGGTGAGGACTGGGGAACCCTATCACTGCTGTGGGAGGAAAGAGAAAGGGGAAGTGCCAAAATGTGGGAAATGGGTCAGACCCGGCTGTGGGCCTTGTCAACCCCAAAGCAAAGAATCCTTGTTTGAGGAAGAAGGTGGACATTTCGGAGGCACCCTTGCAGAAGCTGGGATCATTGGAACAGATACAACAGAGACAGTGGAACTGGGAGAATGGGATAGAGTCGTTACAGGAAGCAAGGTGTGACGATGTATATGACAATCACCTGAGGTAATCACTTCTGGCCTCAGACCGTCAAAGAGTACTTACTTTGATGACATGACCCTGGGTCAAGACTGATTTTCAGAGTAATGAGGAAAACATGTTACTATTGCAATATATCATCACTCTTGGGAAAGAGATCACAAGCCAAGGCAATACCTTGGTGTGTTATAAGCACACAAGAGGCTAAGGGGGCCTTTATATCAATTTTTTCTCTATCTCTGTCTTCACAATGTGCAAGCTTTGGACCCGACCCACTTTTCTCAACTCCGTCTCAGTGGACAGGAGGCAGATTTTTAAAAAAAAACTCAATCCCACAGCTGTGTCTTCAGAAGAACAAGAATCAATAATTTATATCTTCAACCAAAAGATTCCAGCATCCGCAGTAAGTTGCTTTTAATTATATCTTCAAATTGGATGCATTGAGACTATTGAAGCCAATAATCTAGCTGACCCTATGAACTGTATGCCCTTTAACCTTTTTTATGGACTATTCCTTCCTTACTCTGTAATCTGTATTTATGTCTCTGAGTCTGTGTGCCTGCCTGTCTGTCTCAGACTGTGTGTCAGACTGTCTGTGTGCCTGTGTGTTCTCGTGATTGTAATGTGGTCAGCCTGGTGGATCTTGTAGAATATGAGTTCCCTGATTGGGGCTATTAATCTGATGCAATCAGAGAGCCCTGGCTGACAAATATAAAAGGGAGTGTCAGGGGTTCTGCTCTGTAAGTGTGATTGTCTGTCTGTATCAGACTGTCTGTGTGTGAGTCTGAGAGCCTGTGTCCGTGTTTGTATGTGTGTGTAGATTTCAAGTTACATCTGAGGTTACCATGAAAGATTCTCCTTCATAACTTCTCCCCTTGTCTGAGGTGTAGTGACCCTCAGGTTAAACTCTGATCAATCATCACACACACACACACACACACACACTCCCAAAGGAGCATGGGCTGTTGTATGTGTGTGCTACAGTTGGAGTGCAATTTAACTTTGATCTGTTTAAGTATAATAAAACTAACCTCTTTCTTTGTTACACTTATGAAAATCTGCAACTATTCATCCTTTTATGATCACATTCGGCAAATAATAAAGTAAATAGCCATGAAAGGTATTTCCATTCTCTAGGAATCTCTGCACACCCCCAGCCGTCACCTTGGTTCAACTTGGTTCAAACAGGTTCAACTTCACTTGATTTGACAACTTGTTCCTGAATTCAAAACGAACTTTAAGACAGTATAAAAATCTAAAGCCATTAAATCTGGTCTCTAATGCTAACTTGGCAAAGTTTCATGTTTGGAATTTATGAGGAGATTCAGTTTACACAGAATGGAGTGAGGCCACCAAAGTAACAAACTGGAGGCAGTCACAGAATTCACTGTTTCTTTGATACCTGTTGGATAAAACATTTTCCAGCAATAATACCTGCTCACGGGTCCCTGGTCATTGTCAAACCTGGCCTGGTACAGTACAAGCTACACCAGTGCTTCTCCCCTGCCCAGCATCTGAATCAAGGACTACAGAGCCCCTCTATTCACTGCTTCAAAATGTCTCCTTTCAATCATCAAACTTTCCAAAAGGTTAGCTACAGCACCAAACATTTTGCATCTTCCTCTGCTCCACATTCCTGGAACAAACTGGTACTGGCACCAACACCCATGTTGATTTGTATTGTTAGTCTGTAACCAGTTTGCTAAATCTACAAAGGAGATTTTGTGACTTTGTGATCCTGACACTTCACCCTGTGAGATCACTCTCAGGGATTTGGACAACAATAGCGCAGCCCCAAGAAATTTAGTGGAAATTTAGTGGACCCGAGCCCTCCAAATTCAGGACATGTGCCATTCACTGGCTGAAGCTTCAGATCCCCAGAACATTGCCTGAGTCTCTAGAATAAAGATCAAGTGATAATACTACTACACTGTCAGCTACCTGCGTGGTACAGATGAGATGACTTGCCAAGTTCAGCTTCTGGGAGAAAGTGAGGACTGCAGATGCTGCGGATCAGAACTTAAAAATGTGTTGCTGGAAAAGCGCAGCAGGTCAGGCAGCATCAAAGGAGAAGGAGAATCGACGTTTCGGGCATAAGCCCTTCTTCAGGAATGAGGAGGGTGTGCCAAGCAGGCTAAGATGAAAGGTAGGGAGGAGGGACTTGGGAGAGGGGCATTGGGAATGCGATAGGTGGAAGGAGGTTAAGGTGAGGGTGATAGGCCGGAGAGGGGGTTGGGGGGGGGGGGGGAAAAAGAGGTCGGGAAGAAGATTGCAGGTCAAGAAGGCGGTGCTGAGTCTGAGGGTTGGGACTGAGAAAAGGTGGGGGGAGGGGAAATGAGAAAGCTGGAGAAATCTGTATTCATCCCTTGTGGTTGGAGGGTTCCTAGGCGGAAGATGAGTCACTCTTCCTCCAGGCATCGTGTTGCTATGGTCTGGTGATGGAGGAGGCCAAGGACCTGCATGTCCTTGGCGGTGTGGGAGGGGGAATTAAAGTGTTCAGCCACAGGGCGGTTGGGTTGGTTGGTGCGGGTGTCCCAGAGGTGTTCTCTGAAACGTTCCGCAAGTAGGCGGCCTGTCTCCCCAAAGTATAGGAGGCCACATCGGGTGCAGCGGCCAGCTCAGTCTGTAGTGCTGCCACCGAGCCAATCCTGTTGGAGGATTACCAGTGATGATAATGTTGTTTCTGGTGCCGAGACTGATGCCTAATTAGTTCCCTTTCCTCTTTTTAGACTTGGGTGGTTTGATACAATTCAGTAGCTTGTTAGTGCGTTTCAGGGGGCATTTAGAACATAGAACATAGAAAAGTACAGCACAAAACCAGCCGTTTGGCCCATGATGTTGTGCCGAGGTTTAATCCTAATGTAAAATATAGTAACTTAACCTACGCACCCCTCAACTCACTGCTATCCATTTGCATGTCCAGCAGTCGCTTAAATGTCCCCAATGACTCTGCTTCCACCACCACCACTGGTAACACATTCCATACATTCACAACTTCCTGTGTAAAGAACCTACCTCTGACGTCTCCTTTATACCTTCCTCCTAATATCTTCAAACTATAACTCCTCATACCAGTCAGTCCTGCCCTGGGGAAAAGTCTCTGGCTATTGACTCTATCTATTCCTCTCATTATTTTGTACACCTCGATCAGGTCTCCTCTCTTCCTCCTTCTCTCCAGAGAGAAAAGTCTGAGCTTATTCAACCTTTCTTCATAAGGTAAACCTTCCAGTCCAGGCAGCATCCTGGTAAATCTTCTTTGCATCCTCTCCAAAGCCTCTGTATCTTTCCTATAGTAGGGCGACCAGAACTGGACACAATATTCCAAATGTGGTCTCACCAGGGATTGTAGAGCTGCAGCAAAACCTTGCAGCTCTTAAATTCAATCCCCCGTTAATGAAAGCCAAAACACCATATGCTTTCTTAACAACCCTATCCACTTGGGTGGCAACTTTGAGGGGTCTATGTACTTGCACACCCAGATCCCTCTGTTCCTCCACATTGCCAAGAATCCTGTCTTTAATCCTATATTCAGCATTCACATTCGACCTTCCAAAGTGCATCACTTTGCATTTATCCAGGTTGAACTCCATCTGCCATTTCTCAGCCTAGCTCTGCATCCTGTCTGTCGCGCTGTAGCCTGCAATAGCCCTCTGTACTTTTGACAACACCTCCAACCTTTGTGTCATTTGCAAATTTACTAACCCACCCTCAACCTCCTCATCCAAGTCATTTATAAAAACTACAAAGAGCAGAGGCCCGAGAACAGAGCCTTGCGGGACCCCACTCATCACTGTCCTCGAGGCAGAATACTTTCCATAACAGTCAATCAACATCACTGTGGGTCTGGAGTCACGTGTAAATGAGACCAGGTAAGGACAATAGATTTCCTTCCCTAAAGGGAACAAGATTTTTTTTAAAAGACAATTGATAATGGCTACATGGTTGACCTTAGTGTGACTTTTTAACCTCAGAATTTATTGAATTAAATAATTTCACTGCATGCTATAGTGGAATACAAACCAACAAGAGAACAGGGTCAGGATTACAAATCCACTAACATTACCACTTCACCAATGCCTCCCCCTTGAATCTAAAACATTAACTCCATTTTTCTCTCTCCACGGATGCTACTTTGACCTGTTGAATATTTCCATCATTTTCTGTTATATTTCAAATTTCCAACATCTGTGAGGTTGAAAAGTGTGGTGCTGGAAAAGCGCAGCAGGTCAGTCAGCATCTGAGGAGCAGGAAAATCGACGTTTCGGGCATAAGCCCTTCTTCAGGAAACATCTGTGAGGTTTCATGTTTGTGTATTGAGGAAGTCTGAAGAACTAAGCTGTGAAGTTCCTTTAAGTTTTCTCCACTTGCCCTTCCTGGTCTCTGGCTCACTGGATGACAAGCTGGAAGCCTGGTTGATCTCCCTCTCCTGGTGTCCTGTCATTCTGAGTAATTATGGTGCCTCTCTCACTGCACCCCCCCCCCCACCCCAACCCATGCCGCGCCACCCCACCCCCAACATCCAGCCATGCAGATCAGCTCACTCACGTCACTTGAACCCACAGGTTTTTTGATTTTGGGGCTCGGGAAGACACAGTATTAAATTTCTGAGCAATATCTCCTGGAGTGTACAATCTTTTGTGAAAACCACTTTGCCTTGACTGTGTATGTTTTATTAGAAACTTTAATAATTTTCATTTCATTTTGCAATTGGAATGTGTTGATCCAGGGACCATCAGGAATTGTTGAATCTGTTGCAACACTCATAGAAAAGCATGTCTTACTAAACATGAGTAAAGTTTCTGGTCACTTCTCCATTCTGCCCCATACTCATAAACATACTGCTTCTACCCTGCTAATTGTAGCAGAGTCTTTCATCCTCTAAGTCCCCTTTTAGAAATGAACATTTAAGAATTAAACAATTGGGTCTGGTTACAGCATCAAAATTCACTCAACATCTTTACATTCTACATCATAGGTTAGCAGGTTGATAAAAATACCAACAGGCTCTTCATCAACACATAAAGCTATCATCGGATGATGTTCATCATTCAGGAGTCATTTTCTCAGCGTTAACACTGTTGTCTGTAGCAACAGTCAAATGACTGAAATGCATCCAACAACAATTCGAGAATGTTGCCATCTGTGTTCCAACACTGCCAGTGGCCCCCTAAAGAATGCCAGTCCCCTGTAATTAGAAAATCCTCCCCTAGTGAGATACAGTGTAAAACACACACGCCCCTACTGCAAAATATTTCCAAATAAATTCCGATAGAAAACATTCATGGTTCAGCCAAAACTGAAAAGCTGAGTTGGACGGGAGTAGAACTGTGGTAAGCAAGAAAAATGAATAACAAGGCAGCACCAAATTTTTAGGAGGAGCTTTATCACAATTTAATAAAGATAACCACCTTCTTTTGATCAATCAACAATCAACATGAAATCACAAAGATAGCTCCAGAACACCGCAGAGATTCACAGAGCTTCAGATTATCAGAGATGTTGCTTCAGCATCACTAACAGAGAAGAAAACTAGACTCTGATCCAGAGCAGCGATAACTATCAGATATTGTATTTCACAATTGCTATTCCCTGCTGGACCTAACAGGATAACATCAGAGTCCCAACATTTCTGCTCCTTGCTTAAAGAGCAGCTATTTCATAAAGCCTGGCTTGCAGCCTGGCCTTACTGCCTTCCTAAATCATCAGCTCAAGGATCAAACATTTTCCAGAACAACTGGTCTGAAGGGTTTTATTGGTTATCAAGACTAGCAGTTACATTGTTTACCACTTATTTTCCAGGAGGAAACTACTCAAAGTTTGCTCATAAGCAAAAAAACCACCAAATATCTCAAACATTCTGACTTGCCTGGACCTTTTAGTGGCCAATCACAGCCCCTGGTGCTGATAACACAACTCCAAATCAGGACAATAGGACTCACTGCTCCTTTGTCAATGTTTCCAATGGGAATGACCAACTGTTTATAGCCTTCTTAATTCACATTCCAGCCCCGAAACTGGGGTAGACTTGGGGGGAATAAAAGATTAAAGATTGGGAACTGTGACATCAAATGGTCACATGTGGTATATTGCCATGTTTCACCACCAACGGCTGGGTCCTCCATTCTATTAGATTAAATTCAATGCCATCCTTCCCTGTTTCCCAGGATCTAGGAAAGGTGCCTGTTAAGTTGAGCCAGCAATGCCTTTGGGTTGTTGGAACTGTCAGGAGAATCAAGCTCCAATATTTGTTTGTTCTCAATATGCAAAGACTGCACAGAAACAAAGTGAGTGTGTATGGATATAGAGATTTTTTTTTGAATAAATATATTTTTGAAATATAAAAAAATTTGAGGCAGCACTGACCTGTTCAAACCAGTAAATTCCCATCATGGCCCAACTCTGAAGTGAGGGTGAGCAAGAAGCTTCCTCTGACTCTCAAACCAAGCCAGCTGTCGATCACAGGGTTTCCACAGCGCCCATCACTCCGCCCTTCCCCACAGCACACCACCCACCATGTGCTTCCCAACTGCTGTGCTACTGCCCCTTCACTGATCCATTCAGGAACTTACTGCAGAGATGTCTATTATTTGTTACCCATCAGTTGAGAAACCAGACTGACCTGCTTTTGAGAATCACTGTATTAAATACAGCTCGGAAAGAAACCTGAATTTCTATGCGATAGACTCTTTCCAGAGACTAAGAAATAATGAGAGGAAGCTATTTCATCATTGCTACTATCCTGAACACAGATAATTGGGGCATTTCAGTATCTCAAATTCGACACAGAGCAATCTCCTTCCACTTGGCCATGCACCACTACATTACTGCCAGAATTTTCTAGTCACCCCTTCCTGAAGTGTTCGCAAGTTTTCCAGAACTTACTTTGTAATTAGAGCATTCTACAGGGCTGGGGGATGTTGTAAAATCGCTCTTACATTTTCCAGCAGCATGTGGAGGTTGTGGGATTGAACTGGGTCAGGTCACCCCTAATACCACCTCCTAAAGAAAGTTTGCTTTTGCAAGTCACCGAGGCTGGGTCAGCTGTAGAGTTTGCTGAAATATTTGCATGTCACAAAAAATGAAACACAACCACAAAGACAAACTGTGAATACACTGACGATGTAGAGGGTGTGGCTTTCATTGGTTATACTCACATTTAAAAGCTGAAAACTATTTTGTATAAAAAACGGATACTGTATACAGATTATCCGAATATTGAATTATCCAGCAAAATTGCAAGGTCCTGATGCTTGGCTAAACTATGTTATCTGGCATTCAATAATCCGGAATTGGATTAACAGAACGAAATACTCCCCACCCGTGTCCTTCAGATAATCGAGGTTTCTCTGTATACTTTTGTAACAGCCAATTTCATTTAAACTTCAAGTCCTAACTTTTAGCCAAAAAATCCAACCTCCTTGTTATATGTTACCCGCCCACCACTGAAGATTAACCACCCGAGGTGCTTTATAGAATTAGTATTCAGACTTTCTTGGTGCCTCAGATACATCTAAGTATTGTTTTGTAAACGTAAGAAATATAGAACATAGAACATAGTAGTACAGCGCAGTACAGGCCCTTCAGCCCTTAATGTTGCGCTGACCTGTGAAACCAATCTGAACGCCATCTAACCGACACTATTTAATTTTCATTCATATGTCTATCCAATGCCCATCACCATCCGAGGAAAAGAAGTGAATTTTTGAACTCCTCCAGAATAACTGTCTTTCTCAGAGCGTCATATGTTTGATCTATTTTCAATGCCCTTATCCACCTATCAGAATTAGTTTGTTTGATCTTTTCAAACTCTATGTGCATTTGACCAGGTTTCCTCCTTAGATTCTTAAAACGTTATCTCTAGGCTTCTAGATCATATGCACTTAAGGTGGCTTTTTTCACCTTATTATACTCCCCAGGCACCTCCAATAATAGTTATGCAAATATGTCACTAGCTCTACCTACCAACTTTGTTTGGATCAACAATACCTGCATGGTTACCAGCCATTTCATTTGTTTAGCAACTTGCTCAAATGAAATGAAAAAGGCTTCGACAGTCAATTCTGCGATAACGCATCTTCCTTTAACGCAAATCATTAATGCAATTGGTTAATAGGGAATGCTGTTTCTAATGTGCGAACTTCTAAAATGTGTGTTGGTTATAATGCGATTAGATTGCACTTAGATTTAAGTGTTATTTGCATTGCACAATTTTTGTTTAGTGCAGAGTCACACAGGAACGTGACTATCGCGTTATAGAAGAAATGACTGCACATCCTTCTTGTTGAACTTAGGCAATGAATGAAATAGAATCCCTACAGTGAGGAAACAGGCCCTCCAGCCCAACAAGTCCACACTGGCCCTCCGAAGAGTAACCCACCCAGACCCATTTCCACTAAATTTACCCCTAACCTATACATCCCTGAACACAATGGACAATTTAGGATGGCCAATTTACCTAAGCTGCACATCTTTGGATTGTGGGAAAAAATTGGAGCACCCAGAGGAAACCCATACAGTGAGAACATGCAAACTCCATATAGACTGTCGCCCGAGGTGGGAATCGAACCCTGGTCCCTGGTGCTGTGAGGCAGCAGTATTAACCATGGCTTGAACTTATTTGAATAGATCCCCACCAGGCCTTGTGCTACAATGGGATTGCTCGCCATCGCTGTCCTCATCATTACTCTACCTTTCAACTCTACCTCCGCCATTTTGAGACAACTTTGAGTTTTCAATTCGAATCTCTAGTTCAAAAACTCTTTCTCCCTTTCTTCTGCTAGGGCCATTTCTTTCCTTTCTTTTCCCTCTGCTTTCAATCATAACTCAAACTGTTCCATTTCCCTTTTTCTTTCTTTTTGTTCTGCCAGGAATTTTCTCAATATGTGAAGACTGCATAGAATTGAACTGCTCTAGTGACTATGTACGTACATAAAAATATACTTTGTTCATAAAAAATCTTTAAGATAAAATGTTTAAGTGGTGCACGATGAAACACCAGCTAAGCTCCACCACCTGTATTTGCACGTTTGGGCTGTTCCCTTTGGGGAGGGAGTTACCGGGCTCAGTGACTCCAGATTGTGAGATGACGAGAGACAGTGAATCTCACTCCCTTTAAAATATTACTGTGTAAAAGTTGATCCCTTACATTTTGAACTAAAGTAGGTCGACTTATACGTGAGTATGTTCTCAACTGCAATTAGAGATAATCAATAAATGCTGGTGCAGTCAGCAACACCCACGTCCCATGAACAAACAAAAAATGTAGGTGAGAGGAACCAGGTGAAAGAGAATTCTGGCCACTAACAAAAAAACTGTGGAGTGTTCAGACATAACCACAAGTGGCAGACAGACTTGATCAGGTTTTCTTCTCCACCCTCAGCCTGCATTGACCATTTGCCAGCACTGTAGTGTGCATATTACTCTGAGATGGAGCTGACAAATTAGATTCTGTGCTGAATAAAACTGGAGGGCTAAATGTTGAAGTACATGACAGATCCTGCTGGAAGCAGGGATGAAATATAAACAGACCCACAGCTGCTCTTCAAAGAGAGGGAAAAAATAATAGTTATTACCCACACCATCTCTGAACACTGATCTATTCTTTATTTTAGTTACATTTAGTTCAGAATGATAATTCCAATAATATTAATAATGAAACAAGTGGACTGATCTTGGTATTTCAATGTCAGCCTCTCCCCTTCTCAAGCAAGTCAATTTATCCTGACCTTGGTGTTTCTAACCACAATTGTTTCAAATATGTTGGTGTTCAAACTTGGAGTCTCTGCACATTTCAACTGATGTCATTTGTGCTGTACCTCCAGGTGAGATTTTGTATGATACTCAGTAAACCCTAGCACAATCCATTCTGCGCTGCTGGTGGACACTATTTATAAAATCTCAGTGAGTACATCACAGTGTGCAGGAGGTTACACTGGCAACAGAGGTCCAGCTATGTTTCCCCATAGGGTGTGGGTATGCAGAGGGTCCTTCTGGACCCAGGGTGAGGCAAGTTCACAGAGCTTGATATCTCCATGGTCAAAGAGGCTGCTATTCAACTGGAAGAACAGCTCCTTCCTTGAGGTTATTTCTTCATTTAGCAGTTTTTTCAAAAATTCTCCTGGGAAGTTGTCCCTAATTACCTTAGAACAGATTGAATCTCTAGGCTATTTCAGAATGCAAATTGCTGCTGTTAAACAATGGCCTTCTCAAGCTGAGTTTAAGATGATTAGTTCATACTCAGTCTGGAAAGGGGACATTCCTCAGTAATGTACAGCATTGTTTGTCTCTCCACAAATGCATAAGGGGTTTCGAAACAGAATATCTGGATACACAATGTATAGATTTGTATAAACGAATGATTAATTCCAATCTCTGTATGTAAAGAAATGGAATGTATACTATGTAAGGCACCACCAATTGTATAGATATCAAAATAATTTCATGAATAAAGTATATTTTTAAAATTAAAACAAATAAGGAGTTTGGAAGTCACTGGAGCACTCTAGCATCAGAATGCTTGATGTTCCCTGCACTCTGCACATTCTCTGTCAGTGCTGCGGCCCTGTGGTAGTGGGCCAGCATGGCCATCACCTTTCCCAGCACAGCCATCACTTTTCACAACTCAGCCGTCACCTTTCCCAGCACAGCTATCACCTTTCCCAGCACCGCCAACACTTTTCCCAGCACGGCTATCACTTTTCCCAGCATGGCTATCATTTTTCCCAGCACGGCTATCACTTTTCCCAGCACGGCTATCACTTTTCCCAGCACGGCTGTTGGTGTGGCAAGGGAACATGGAAGCTGAATGTTAACTGTTGACCCCAGAAAAGAATCAAGGAGATCAAAAGGGATTACAGGTTGGAGAACCATGAATCCCTTCTGGAGTCTCCAGTAGACTGATGGGAAACCATCAAGAAGTTCTTTATCCACAGAGCTGTTCAGAAGGCTACAGAGAGATGGAGAAAACTGTCCAAACACCAGAACCTACTCTGCTGCAGACGATAGGGGTTGAGATCACTAATAGTCTCCAGGAGGTGAACGGCCAACAAGCCTTGCTCTTTGCCTAAGAGGCCTCCAAGATAATCTTCCTGTCCAGGGTCCACTCTGTGGAGCAGGATGAGAAGTGCTCACGTTTCTTCTCCAGACGGTGCACACGGAGACCTCTGTGCTCAGCAGTCTGAAGGAAGAAGATGGCTCAGTAATGTCATCTTAGTTTGACATCCTGAGGATCAGCAAATCCTTTTATGCCAGTCTGTATGACATGAAGCCCACAGGCAGTTCGGCTACCTGGTTATTCCTGTCCTCCATCCCAGAGGTCTTCGATGACAGCATGCGGGAGAGACTGGACCAGCTGCTATTACTGGATGAGCTGACGGGCCCGAAACGTCGATTCTCCTGCTCCTTGGATGCTGCCTGACCTGCTGCGCATTTCCAGCAACACATGTTTGAGCTGACCAAAGACCTCAAGTCCAGAAAAGAATAAAATTCCTGAAAGCAATTACAGCTGAGTTGTATTCAGCTCTGTGGGACATGATTGGCCAGGATCTGCAGGAGGTGTATGACAATTGCTTCTGCCAGTTGGCAATTGTAAATCACTGAGGAAAGGTATCATCACCCTCATCGAGAAGAGGAAGGGAGAGAGAGAGAGGAAATTAATAATTGGCGACCAATTTCACTGCTGATTGCAGATTACGAAATCCAGTCTAAAATCATTGCCAACTGGGTCAGGTCTGCTCTGAGATACAATTGCCTATGTGCAGGTCAGGGGGGTGGATGCCTGTCTCACCAGTCTGGACCAGGAGAACACCTTCAACATCTGGTCATCAGATACTCTCCTTGTTGTTGTACGTGGCACAGGTCTGGCCAGTTCCCTGAGCCTGCACCACTGCAGTCAGCCAAACCATTTTTCGCTTCATCTGAAGGTCAGAGTAGGACAGTGTCCGCAGGGTGAGACGCCTCAATTCCATGGAATGCCCAAATGGTTGGACCATTTGGATCACCTGTTCCTTGTGGAAAAATTTGCAAAGAAAGCACCTTTCATCACAATCCATCGGGAAGTGGTCAGCACATAGCGTCCTCAAGACCCGGCAGGGAAGGGAGAGGGTGGATCATATTACATGGTTCCCTGAACTGACTGGAAATGTGTTGCTGGAGAAGCGCAGCAGGTCAGGCAGCATCTAGGGAACAGGAGAATCGACGTTTCGGGCATTAGCCCTTCTTCAGGAATGCCCGAAACGTCGATTCTCCTGTTCCCTAGATGCTGCCTGACCTGCTGCGCTTCTCCAGCAACACATTTCCATCTCTGATCTCCAGCATCTGTAGACCTCATTTTCTCTTCCCTGTCAAAGTTCGTCCCGAACAGCTCTGTGACGTGGGACTCTGTGCTCCATAGTCTGTTCCCCTGAATGCACACCGAGACAGAACGACCATCAACTCAGTGAAAGTTGCTCTTTTGTCTTCCCAAAATGTGTTGGTCTTCCAGTGCAAAGAGTTGACCTTGACTGAATGTTGCAGACTGGCACACTCCAAGGTCCAGGACTACATGCTGAGGGATGCACTGAAGCTTGGGGCAGCTGCCACCAATGCGCGGTGGGGAAAGACCATCTAAGGTCTTTCTGCTGAAGTTAAATGGGGGTCCATTCAGTTAGTGGACCCTCTCTTTGCCTCAAAATGAATGGAAATAATTTGTTGTATGAGCAGAAAATGCTTTTGTTTTTGCAACTGCAGGGAAGCCCTGAGGAATGTCAAAATTCCATTGATTTGTTTGGTTTTCTCTGCAAAGAAATGTTTTAGAACCTTTGTAAGTACTGATAGATGATTTTTATGAATAATGTATATTTTTGCAATTAAAACAAAATCAGGGTCCCCACTATGGAGGTTTGCTACGCAGGGATCTTGGCTTGCCCTGAACCTGATTAGCCATGACCATGACCATGGTCATGCAAAGTCTGATTGTGACTTTCCATGCTTCTTATTCCTTGACCTGAGTGACGTCTACTGGTGGGTCTTGCTCAAAAAGGTTCCTCCATATGGAAGATTGACAGAAGGTGAAATGACCATTATGGAGTAGGTAAGGGAGAAGCAGTACAAATGGTGTTAACTAGCTTGTGGATTTTTCTCAATCGCTGACTGTATGGAATGAACGAGGGCAATGCAGGGGGCTGGTTCCATTTAGGGCTTTAAAGCACAGTCTCCAATCGAATCACCCTCCCAAAACTCAGCTCCCATTGCGCCAGGTGAAGAATTACATCTTTGAGTGGAGTGCTGACCATGCTTGGCCCTTTCTATCGAGCAGGGAATGAGATTAAAATCCAAACCAGTGTACGGGATAGCTCTGCAACGACTTGTTCCTCCGTATTCTGCAACCAGTCCTCACTAATCTTCACAGCATCCCTAACACACTCAGTAACCATGGAATCTGAATTCCTCATTTAAAAGCTGTCGTGCTGGGGGTTTCACTGAGTGAACAGCCTGGAAAGCAGTCTCAGAGTTGAGGGTTCAATTGCTATCCCTCACCTGAGGACAATGTTTCTCCTATAGATATGATTCATTTTACATCAAGTTGTTTTGCTGCAGTGTTTCAGCTGTTGGCTTCGAAGATTTCAGCAGTTTTGAAAGCAATTCTGAGATTCTGTGTATTTTACCACAGGCTTTCCCAGATTTTATGGAGGACAAAGTCCACAAAGGTTAGCAATTCTCAAACTGCAACACTAGCTAGAAAATAAAACGTGTAAATTGCATCAACACTCGCTCAGCACTGACCCTCCAACAGTGTGGCATTCCCTCAGCACTGACCCGCTGATAGTGCAGCACTCCATCATACTGACCCTCTGACAATGCAGCACTCCCTCAGTAGTGACCCTCCAAACTATCAAACTAATAGTTGAAAATGTATTGTGCCAGATCTTCTTTAATGTCATATTTTGTATATGGGTGACCATGGTTAGGTCAGCATTTACTATTCAACTTTGACTGTCCTTCAGGGAGTGCTGACAAGTCCTGTATTTGAGTACAATTATCAGGTTATTTCATTTTAAAGAACCAACTCCCCATTGCTGTGGGTCTGGAGTCACATGTAGGCCAGATGAGGTAAGGACAGCAGCTTATTTCCCTGAAGAGTGTTAGTGAACAGATGGGTTTGTATGATGAAGTGTTAATGTATGGTAATCATTACTGATGTTAGTTAATTATTCTGGACAGAACTTAAAAGCCCCAATGTCATAGTAACATCTGAACGTCACATCTCCAAGGCCAGCTCCCTCCACTACAATTATGCTACTATCCCCATGGAGACCTTTAATTTTCATCACAAGCTGCCCTGGAAATTAAAATATATTTCAGTCATATGTTACTGTCTGGAGCTTTCTTAGCAGTTTAACAAATATTTGATAATCAATACAGCAACATGAAGACTGGAATATAGATAATTAGCTGATTCAAGTCAGGTGCAAGTTAAAAAAGGAGATTAGACTAGACAATCCAGCGAGCATGTAGGGGAGTCACCTGATGATGCTTATGTTTGAAATACATCACAGTGGGTAGTGTTTTCATCCACAGGAATTTTTTAAATAACATCAAAGGCTTTAATGATGGCTAATCTGGTAAAGCATGATGAACTGAACTGTACAAATCAGGAAGATCCCTGTTCTCTCTGAATGAAGCAAATTTAACCAATACCACTCGGCAAAAAAGTTTGGAACTGAAAATTTATCAATCTGCAATTTTCACCCACTGGCTCAGCAAAACCGTGAGACACAAGAGGATGACAGGAAGTTCAGGATTGGAACTCTGTGCTGATATCGCCACTGTATAAACAGCAAGTCAATATCAATCAAATGGACTCATTTCCTTCTTCATCCCTGCCATGTGAGCTGTGCTGGCTAGGCCAGCATTTACTGCTCATCCCTAATTACCCCTTGGGGGAGTAGTATTAAGTTAGTTTCTTTACCTGCTGCAGTCTCCATAGACAGTCATAGACTGGCAGTGCTATTAGAGAAGGAGTTCATGGTTTTTGAATAGTGATGAAGGAACAGCAATGTAATTCCTAGTCAGAATGGTGTGAGCTTCACATTGGTGAAGTACTGAAGCTAGCCAGAACTGGAACTCAGCTTGAGATTGATCTTCAGAACATACAGAACAAAACAGAATCCCTAAAGTGTGGAAACAGGCCCTCCGGCCCAACAAGTCCATACCGACCCAACAAAGAGTATCCCACCCAGACCCATTCCCCTATCCTATTTCTCTATATTTACTCCTGTCTAATGCACCTAACCTACACCTCCCTGAACACGATGGGCAATTTGCCATGACCAATTCACCTAACCTGCACATCTTTGTACAGATGGAGGAAACTGGAGCACGTGGAGAAAACCCAAGCTGATATGGGGAGAATGTACAAACTCCACACAGACAGTCGCCCGAGGCTGGAATCAAACCCGGATCCCTGGTGCTGTGATGACCACTGAGCCATCGTGCTCAAAGTTTAAAGTGCATCAAAGACTTGATACAGATTCTATGAGCCAGTTAGCTGGCCAGAGTATATTATAAGTAAGTATATGATAAATAGGTTATTTTTCTCATAAACAGCTGAATCATCCAGACCAAGAAAACAGTTTTTCTTGGTTGCTACTTTCTCAGTTTGTTACTATGATCCATGGTGTTAACACACACTGGGGAGAAGGAATGGGCAATGAATAGGGCTCTGACTACCAATCTATGCAGAAATCCCCCTGTAAATGAGTAAGTGTTATGTTCTAACTCAGCATCAATGAGCTTCACAATCCAATATCCGACTGAAAAGTCTCAGACATGAAGAATGGCTACTGAGGTTAGTGAGGTGGAACCAACACCTGTTGAACATTTGACAACCTTGGATTCATAACTGTTTTGGAAATATATAACCACGGTGGAAAACTTATTAAGAAAATAATAGATGCCAGAATATAAAGCATACATTGCTGACACAAACCAAACTGATTAAAAAATCAAAGAGCTCAAAATGGGGAAACCAATTCAAAACGTGTTCAATTAAACTGCTCCAATTGTCCAATTGACTTGATTCAGCAATGGGATGTTATTAATCATGCATTCTGTTCTATAATGGTGTATGCTCAGAAATTCAGCGTGATGTTTACTGAAATGGCACACAGCTGGCTAATGTGTCATGGGATCAGAAAACTGGTTTCATTTCAGATAGTCTGTGTCACCATGAGCACAATATTGGAACCAGATTTATTTTGCTCAAACTTCCTGGAGTAACAGCAGATCAGTACAGTTTAACCCTTTCATGTCCTTATTGTACTTCTATGTTTTTGACACTGACCAACCTTTTTGATGTACAACACACAATACATTCCTGATGTTGAATTTATATTTTGGAGCTTGGAAAATGAAAATAAAGTATACTGATGGAACCAGGATCTGCTTTGAATCTGTAAAAAATCATATTTTCCGATTTTCCTCCACCTGTGTACAGTGAAATTACATAAATCAAACAGATACATATCAATCTGAACACAAAGACAGAATATCTTTTAAATGGAGGAAGTGTGAATGTACAAAAGGTTCTCGGAGGTCCTTTTACACCAGTCAATGAAAGTAGTCAGGAAGGTTTGGGTTCAGACATAGGGGTGTCCTACTGCAGTTCTATAGGATCTTAATGAGACCAGACCTGGAGTATTGGGCGCCATTTTGGTCTCCCTACCTAAGAAAGGATATACCTGCCATAGAAGCAGTGCAGTGGAGGATGGCTAGGCCAATACCAGATGGCAGGACCATCCTAAGAATAAAGATTGGTTTGATTGGGCCTGTATTCACTAGAGTTTAGAAGAATGAGAGGGGTTCTGATTGAAGTGCATAAAACTGTAAAAGGGCTGGACAGACTAGACACAGGGAAAGTATTTTCCCTGGTTGGGAAGTCTAGAATCAGGGGACACAGTCTCAGAATATGGAATACACTATTTAGAACTAAAATGAGGAAAACTTTCTTCACACAAAGAGTCGTGAACCTGTGGAATTCTCAACCACAGAAAGCTGTGGAGGCCGAGTCAGCAAATATATTCAAGAGACAGATAGAAACAACCGTGGTCATCTTAAATAAAGTCATTACAAAGGAACGAGGGCAGACCTAGCTGGAGTGGACTGGGAAAGCAGTACAGCAGAAAAGATGGTTGAGGATCAATGGCAGGAATTTAAGAAAATAATTTGTGGCTCACAGCAAAGATATAGTCCAGTGAGGAAGAAAGGTTCCAGGAAGGGGATAAACCAATAATTGTTAATCAGAGAAATAAATATTGCATCAGATTGAAAGAAAAAACATATAATGTGGCAAAGATTAGTGGTAAACCAGATGATTAGGACCATTTTAAAAACCAAGAAAATACAACCAATAAAATAGAGGGAGATAATAAACTTTGAGAGTAAACTTGTGAGTAATATCAAAACAGATAGCAAGAGCTTCTTTAAAAAAGAAGTGAGAAGTCAAAGTGAACACAGTCCCCTTGGAGAATGAGGGTGGGAAATAATAATAGGAAATGGCAGACGAGTTGAATAAATACTTTACATCAATCTTCGCAATAGAATTCCAAAATTACTAAAGATTCAAGAAACAAATAGATAAGGCACCGGCCTCCGAAGCCAGGGGATTGTGGGTTCAAGTCCCATCTGGGGTGTCTGATTTTTAAGCCTGGTCTTCATTGCTGATCTTAGTCCCATGTCAACTTCATCTTCAATCCACATTGACAGTGCTTCTCATCTCCCTATGTCAAAATCCCCGTGTCTGTATTGGGTTGATGGTAAATAGTGTTCAATAGGAACTTGGACAAGGTAATTGGAAAATCGCAAGATTTGGGGCAGCATGGTGACTCAGTGGTTATCACTGCTGCCTCACAGCACCAGGAACCCAGGTTCAATTCCCGCGTCGGGCAACGGTCTGCATGGAGTTTGCATATTCTCCCCGTGACTGCATGGGTTTCCTCTGGGTGCTCCAGTTTCCTCCCACAATCCAAAGATTTGCAGTTCAGGTGAATTGAACATGCTAAATTGCCCATAATGCTAGGTGCATTAGTCAGGGGCAAATATAGGGTAGGGGATTGGGTCTGGGTGGGTTACTCTTCGGAAGGTCAGTGTGAACTTGTTGGACCGAAGAGCCTTTTTCCATACTGTAGGGAATCTAATCTAATCTAATCAAAAGGAGGAAAGAAAATAAATACAATAACTATCACTAGAAAAAACCACTTGGGAAACTAATGGGGTTAAAGACTGCTAAGTATCCTGGATCTGATGGGATACATCTGAGAATATTAAAGGAAATCGCTACAGAGATAGTGCTCGCACTGATAGTAATGTGCCAGGAACCCTTTGATTCTGGAAAAGTGCCAGAGAATTGGAAAACCACCAAAGTCACACTTTTACGTAAAAAGAAGAGACCAAAATATGGTGACTATAGGCCATTTGGCTGAACATCTGTTATTAGGAAACTGTTGAGTTTATTATAAAGAATGCAACAGCAGAGCATTTTAAAATGCATACTATGATCAGGCAGAGACAGCATGGCTTCATGAAGAAAATATCAAGCCTGACAAATTTTCTGGGATTCTTTGAGGAGGTGACAAGCAGGATAGATATAGGGGATGCAGTGGATGTAATCTATTTGGATTTTCAGAAGGTGTTTGATAATATACCACACATTGGGCTGCTTACTAAGAGTAGTATTCTGGATTAGTGGTGCTGGAGAAGCACAGCAGTTCAGACAGCATCCGAGGAGCAGTAAAATCGACGTTTCGGGCAAAAGCCCTTCATCAGGAATACAGCCTAATACGAAGGAATACTAAGAGTAGTACATTAGCCTGGATAGAGGATTGGGCAACTGATACAACACAGAGTTGAGATAAGGGGGCATTTTCAGGATGGCAACCTATAACTTATGGTGTGCCACAGGAATCAATGTTGGGGCCACAATTATTTACAATGTCTATTAATGACTTGGATGAGGAAAGTGAATGTACTACAGCCACGTTTGCAAATGGGTGGGAAGGCAAATGGTAAAAATGACACAAAGAATCTGCACAGGGATATAGATAGGTTAGTGGAGCTAGTTTTGAGAAGATGTGTAGCTCAGGTTGAGGTTCTGGATGTAGGTTTGCCCGCTGAGCTGGAAGGTTCAATTTCAGACGTTTTGTCACCATTCTAGGTAACATCATCAAGGAGCCTCTGGATGAAGCAGTGGTGGCATGGCCTGCTTTCTATTTATGTGTTTAGGTTTCCTTGGTTTGATGATGTCATTTTCTGTGGTGGCAGCATTTCCTGTGGTGATGTAATTTCCTGTCCTTTTTCTCAGGGGGTGATTAGTGCACTTTGGCAGGAAGATTAGAAGAGTAGAATATTTTTATAGAGTGGTACTGCATGTAAACAGATTCTTCAATCCAATTCGTCCACACCAAACACATTTCCCAAACTAAACTTGTCCCACTTGTGTTTGGCCCATATCCCGCTAACCTTTCCATTCATGTACCTATCCAAATGTCTTTTAAATGTTGTCTGGCAGTTCATTCCACAAACAAACCATCCTCTGTGTGAAAAATATGCCCCTCAGGTCCCTTTTAAATCTTTCTCCTTTCATCTTAAAAATATACCCCCTAGTTTTGAACTCTCTCACCCTAGGGAAAAGGCCTTTGCTAATCACCTTAATTAACGTCCCTCATGATTTTATAAACCTCAATAGGGCTACCTCTAACTTCCTACATTCCAGTGAAAAAAGTCCCAGCCTATCCAACCTCTCTTTATAATTCAACTCCTCCAGTCCCAGCAACATCCTGGTAAATTCTTTCTGAACCGTCTCCAATTCAACCATGGCCTTCCATAGCAGGATGACCTTTAAATCGAGAAAGACTGTGGAGAGCTACAGAGCAGGCAGACTGAGAAGTCCTCATACACCATGTGTAGGAAGTTCTTGCTATAACTGTACAAGGTGCTGGAGAGATCTCAACTGGAGTAATATGAACTATTTTGGTTCGCTTATTTAAGAAAATATTTTATTTCACTGGAGGTAGTTCAGAGAAAGTTCAGTAGGATGACCCCAATGTGCATAGATGTCTTATGAGCAAAGGTTTAATAGGTTGAGACTCTACTCGAGATTATAAGAATGAGAGGTGATCTCTTTGAAACATAACAGATTGTTAAGGGACTTGACAGGCTAAATGCTGAGAGGATATAACCTCTAATGGGAGAGTCTAAAACTAGAGGGCATAGTCTCAGAATAAAGGTACACCAATTCAAGACTGAGATGAGGAGAAATTTCTTTTCTCAGAGGGTTGACAATCTTTGGAACTCCAAAAAGCTGTGTGAGCAGAGTCCTTGTGTATTTTTAAAGCTGAGGTAGATAGATTCCTGATCATGCAAGGAATCAAGGGTTCCAATGAAAGGGCAGGATGATGGACGTGAGGGATCAGTCATGATCTTTTTGAATGGCGGAGCAAGCTCAGGGGGCCAAATGGTCTATTTCTAGTTATTAAAAATTTATTATTTAAAGGGATGAGGGGATACTGGCTGGGCTGCATTTATTGTCCATTCCTAATTGCCGAGAGGGCAGTTAAGAGTCAACCACATTGCTGTGGATCTGGAATCACATGTCGGCCAGACCAGGTAAGGATGGCAGATTCCTCCCATAAAGGACATTAGTGAACCAGATGGCAGTTTCCAACAATCGACAATGGATTTATGGTCATCATTAGACTCTTAATTCCAATTTCTTTTTCTTTTTTATTCAATTCAAATTCATTATCTGGGTCTCTGAATTAACAGTACAGCAATAATATCACTAAGCCATTGCCTTCTGTTCCTGTTTCTTATTTCCTAAGTGGTCTTATGGAATCACAAAAAGCTAGCACCCAAATACCATGAATATTTTGAGGGGAGGTACTAGTAGGTTTTGAGGAGATTTGTAGCTCAGGTTGAGGTTCTGGATTTATGTTTGTTCGCTGAGCTGGAAGGTTTGTTTTCAGGCATGTCGCAGTAGAGGGAACAGCCAATGGGGAACTTCAAACCAGCGTCTACCGGAAAAAAACACATACGGACCAAATACTGAACTACAGAAGCAATCATGCCAACATTCACAAATGAAGTTGCATTAGAACATTATTTCAAAGAGCCACACCACACTGCAGCACAGAGGAACCACGCAGAGCAGAGGAAAATCACCCGTACAGTGTATTCAAAAAGAACGGGTACCCAATGAACACAGTCCACCGATTTCTCAGCAACAAACCCAAACAAGCAGAAAAAACATGTCCAGAAACCTGAGCCACTCTCCCCTACATCAAAGACCTCTTGGAAACGACTGCCAGACTACTCAGACCCCTTGGCATCATGGTAGCCCACAAACCCACCAACACACTAAAACAGCAGCTAATGAACTTGAAAGATCCCATACAGAAAACAAGCAAAACTAATGTCATTTACAAAATACCGTGCATGAACTGTAACAAACACTACACTGGACAAACAGGCAGAAAACTAGCCAGTAGGATACATGAACATCAACTGGCCACAAAAAGACATGACCCACTTTCACTAGTATCCTTACATACAGATGAGGAAGGACATCACTTTGACTGGGACAACACATCCATCCTAGGACAAGCCAAACAAAGACATGCACGAGAATTCCTAGAAGCATGGCATTCCAACCAGAACATTATCAATAAACACATTGACTTGGATCCCATTTACCATCCCCTGAGAAAAAGAACAGGAAAGATATCACTATAGGAAATTATATCACCAGAGGAAATGACATCGCCAAACCATGGAAACCCAAACATATAAATAGAAAGTGGGCTACACCACCAGTGCTTCATCTGGAGGCTCACTGAAGATGTTACCTAGTATGGTGATGAAACATCTGAAAACGCACGTTCCAGCTCAGCAAACAAACCTACATCCAGCATGGAGGTATTGCTAAAACTATACAAGGCAATAGTCAGATCACAGCAGGAATACTGTGAACAGTTTTAGGCCCCTTATCTAAGGAATGTATACTGCCATTGGAGGAGATACAGAGAAGGTTCACTAATCTGATACTGATACGAAAGTCATGAAAGGTGCTATGTAAATGCAAGTATTGCTTTTATAGAAAAGGTTTAGTTCCAGGTTATCATTGATGTAGGTTTCACTACATGACAGAACAGTTTAGTAACATCAAGGTGGCCATGATTCTGAACTTGCTGTTTTAATATTGTGAAGGCAATTCAGTGTCCTAGTCTGTCCTGCTGCTTAGACAATCTGTGACTGAACAAACAACAGCCACCAGCATCCTATACATTCCCCCAGCAACACCCCCTGCAGAGAAACTTGAAAACGCAGTTCAAGGAGGAAGCAAATTCAAACCTTCCACTGACAACAGCTTAAGCTCAGTCACATTACAGCACAAGCTTCACTGATGCTGCTAAAATATAAACATCTCTAATGTGAATGCAAAGTAGGAATATAT
Organism: Chiloscyllium plagiosum; assembly: GCF_037043375.1. NCBI lineage: Eukaryota > Metazoa > Chordata > Chondrichthyes > Orectolobiformes > Hemiscylliidae > Chiloscyllium > Chiloscyllium plagiosum. Next base: position 995,149 of record NW_028270168.1, on the reverse strand, counting down.
TTCACTACAAAATGCCTTTTGGCAATGTCAGTAACTGTGGTACGTTTGAAGGGTGAAGAAAAAATCTATGTAGATTAAACATGACCATTACTGCTCTCCAATTATTAATCTTATTGACTTGAGGATATCTCTTGAAACCATCTTTCACCATTTCACATGATACCCTCAGGTTACTGGCATGCTGCTATTGGAAAATTATCTGACTGTTGCTTCACTATTTCTTGATCACTACTTTTCCATTTTGCTAAACTAACTTAAACTCTATTAACTTCATTGACACAATTTCGGAGTTTGCGACAATATTATCAAATGGACAAACCAGCATCTTAGTTCAAGTTGGCCAGTTACTGGCCAGTATTTCTGTGGGTTATTTGTGCACAACATAGAGTCATACAGCACAGAAACAGGCCCTTCAGTCCAACTCGTCCATGCCAACCAGGTTTCCTAAACTGTAATTGGTTCAATTTGCCTGCATTTGACACATATCCCCCTAAACCTTTTCTACTGATGTAGCTGTCCAAATATCTTTTAAATATTGTAATTGCACCTACCTCTACTACTTCCTCTGGCAATTTGTTATATGTATGCACCATCCTCTGTGTGAAAAAATTAGTAAGGTTCCTTTTAAATCTTTCCCTTCTCACTTAAACTATGCTGTCTAGTTTTTGACTCCCCTACCTTTGGGAAAAGGCCTTAGATAGTCACCTTATCTATGCCTCTTGTGATTTTATAAACCCTTATAAGGTCAGCCCTCAGTCTGCTATGCTCCAGGGAAAAAGGTCCCAGGCTATCCAGCCACTCCTTATTATTCAAACCCTCCAGTCTCAGTAACATCCTTGTAAATCTTGTCCGCATCCTTCCCAGTTTAATAACATCCTTCCTATCGCAGGACAACCAGAATTGTACACAGTATTCCAAAAGTGGCTTCACCAACCTCAACATGGCATCCCAACTCCTATACTCAATTCCCTGATCACTGTAGGCAAGTATATCAAACACTTTCTTTGTCATGATGTCTACCTGTGACTCCACTTTCAAGGAACAATGTACCTGTACCCCTAGGCTTCTTTGTTGAACAACATTCTCCAAGACTCTACCATTAACTGTCTAAATCCTGCCCTGGTTTGTTTTATCAAAATGCAACATCTTGCACTTATCCAGATTAAACTCCATCTGTCATTCCTCAGCCATCTGATCACGATCTCATTGTACTCTGAGATAATGTTCCTCATTGTCCACTACATCAGCATATTTTGGTGTTATCTGCAAACTCAGACTGCATTCAGAAATCATGCAGTGTGGAAAATGATCTGACTACACTCAGTATTCCTCAATGTTTTTTTCATCAAATCAGTTTCCTTTAGATGTTGCTTTTCTCTGTTCATTGCCAATGTCCAGTTTCCCAGTATTACCCCAAAAGCAGTGACTGGATGTGATGCAGCAAAGTCCATGGATTCAGTTTGTCAAAATTGCAGTTTTTAATCAAAGCTACCACACTTTCAACATTCAGATAAATGTGTTGCTTTGGGTATGGTCCTTTTCTCTGTTGTCATGTCGAGGTCAGATCACATCCCAAGTCAAGTCCAGTCATTATCAGATCTGCCTGTCAGGGCTGTTTCACACTGATGCCAGTTTAAATACATTCCAACAGAAACATCACACAAACTTGAGAAATGATTCCTTCCACACGCCCAAAACACCTTGGCCCTGACCCTGGGGCTCGGCATTAGACCACAGATGCCTATGAGTTATTTCACCTCAAATGATTTGCTACTCTCACCCAATTCTGCCTTGAGACATCTTGTGCAGACAAATAAACGAGAATGGGTTATTTGTAGAAATCTCAGCTGTAAATAGGACCATTTCCGGAGAGTGACAGGATTACACAGTGTACCTGAACAAGGTCACGGAGTTGAGAACCTGGTGAGCAGATTACACAGGGCTCTGAGTCTACATCCCGGGCCAGAGACAACTAAAGGTGGTCACATTCCCCACCCACCCCCACAGGCTCTAAAGGTCAGTGTGGTCTTGCCTCTCCCTCAGGGCCCTGCCCTGAACACGGGCTTCCGCTGCTCACCTGAACTTTGGGAATCACTTCTCAGTTTCGCTCCGGCTTTATCTCCCTCACTCTTAGATTTCTTTTTCTTCCTCCCGGACAGCCGGAGCCAGCTCAGAGCCCGCCGCAGAGAGCCCGGCTTGGACTTTCTCTTCCTTTGTATAGTCGCCTCCGACTCCGACTCCGAGGGGTCATCCATCAGACTGGCCGAGCGGTCACAACGCTCCTGGAGCCGCCCCCTTGATCCCAGTCCCCGATCCCGGAGCCTGATCCCTGAGCCGCTGGAGTTGACGCTGAACGGGATTCACTCCCTGTCGGTAACTCTCTCCCAAACTAAAGGCGAGCTGTAACTCCCAACAGTTTCCACATCGAAGAGCTTTCTGGAAACATTAACTTCAATCCCGCACCACAGCGAAACCACGCAGCATTTTCTCAGCCAGAAAGTATTTCAACAGTCGCTACACAATTCCTGTCTTGCTTGACAGCTCATGCTGCTGCTGCTGCTGCCTTCAGTAAAACACAGAGAGAGTATGGCCCAGGATCCAACTCAACCTGCCCAGCCACAATCTGCAGCAGCTTCTGAACAAGGCAATGTCATAACACCTGGAGAGACCAGGCCCACATCTCCCGGAGCAGGGAATGGCAGTGCAGGCTGGCTGACTCACATTAATCCCACATCATCCTGCAAATTGAACCATGGCTTTAACTCCACCCTGAAGCGACAGTCAATGCCGGTTAATATTAGAAATCTGGAGAATTCACCATTTCACTGCATCTTTTTTCTCCTGGGTAGCTGCAGGCTGGAGATATAGGAGAGTCCTGAAAGTTCCTCTGCTGGTCACCACAGCTTCCAGAGGCAAACAAACCAGTCCCGGACTGTCAGCCACTCCTTGCACTGGGAAGTACTGAGGAATATTACCATGCAATCTGACACTCCTCCACTGCAAGCCTTTATAGATCTACCCACCCTCTTTCTTTGAACAGAAAGGACAATAAAAGGTAGGAGTTGCCAAACCACACAAGACTTTAGCAACGAAATATTGTAACACTGGGAATGAGATGAGTGCCACATTGAGTTAATTCTGTGCAGAAGGCTGCTACAAACCTAAATAGTTTCTCCTTAGCAGCACAGTTAACCTTTGCCCTGTTGAACAGAACTGCTGTCGTCACATGAACACAAAGAATAACGAGCAGAAACAGTTCTTTAATTTCGTAACCTATGCAAAGTCATTCCTTTGTGCTGTTACTGCTAAACTACTGTGTCTAAAGTCCTATGACACTCCAATAACCTGTTCAACCATATGAACTCAGTGATGAAGTCCAGAATTCCTGTGTGAATTTTTGAGTATCATTTCTGAATGATTCTGCTTAATTCATAACAGTGTCACTAACTTGGGTTTTGTTCAGCACCAGGTTTAATGTTGATTCTTTGTGTTTCCACTGCCTGGTCCAGTTCCAACAAGGCAAGATCCACCCGATCCTTAGGAGCTAGCTCTTTGAAATCCTCCGAGGCTAAAATGTTTGCAATTATTGAAACATTTTGCTGTTAGTCGTAGGTGTTCAGTGACTCAGATGGTTTCTAGACAGTGATTGAGTTGGTGTGTGTGAAAATGAACTGAGTCGTCAGGTCACAGTTTGAAGCCAATCTGTGCAAAGTCCACTTCAGGAGGTTATTCTGAGAGCAAATCAGATATGGAGTGACTCTGTCAAATATTCCTAAAGACTATTCCCAGCATGAAAATTAACTGAACCACCTGGTGGAAGCATTAGGACTGGAAAAGGCTTTTTATGCCTTTGTTCCACTGCCATTCAATATGATCATGGCTGATTTCCAAGCTAACTTCCTGCACCCAGTTTCAAAGATAAGTCATTGGACTCATTACCTCAGTTTCTCTCTTGACAGATGCTGCCAGACTTGCTGAATTTCCGCGGCACTTTGTTTCATTTTATTACACCAATATCTGATAATCGTAAAACTGACAGGGCTGTATCAACCACCCACTTATACTCTGACTAATCCTACTTTCTACTCATGTCAGTTGGTGGTGATCTAACCAGTCAAATCCTCCAACAAAAAATGCTAACTAAAAATATTCACTCATGAAGAGACTCAGAAATCAAAACTCTTGTTGACATTTGGAAGAGGAAACTACTAGAAATCTTAGAATAGATAGCAAGAGTTTGTACAGGTATGTAAAAAGAAAGAGATGTGACTGTCAATTGTAGAGTCAGAGAGCTGTACAGCAGAGAAACAGATCCTTCAGTCTATTTCACCCATGCTGATCAGATATCCTAAATAAATCTAGTCCCATTTGCCAGCATTTGGCCCATATCCCACTAAACCCTTCCTAGTCATGTACCCATCCTGATACCTTTTAAATGTTTAATTGTACCAGCCTCCACCACTTCTGCTGGCAGCTCATTTAATACATCTACCCACCCTCTGCGTGAAATGTTGTTCCTGAGGTCCTTTTTAAATCATAACCTCTCACTTTATAAACCTATGCACTCTGGTTTTGGACTCCTCTACTCTGGGAAAAAGACCTTGACTATTTATCCTATCCATGGCCCTCATGATTTTGTAAACCTTTATCAGGTGCCTTCTCAGCCTCTGATGCTCCAGGGAAAATAGCCCCAGCCTATTTAGCCTGTCCCTCTCGCTCAAACCCTGCAACCCTGGCAACACCTTTGTAAATCTTTTCTGAATCCTTTCAAATTTAACAACATTATTCATATAGCAGGGAGACCAGAATTGGATGCAGTATTCCAGAAGTGACCTAACCAATGTCCTGTACAGCCGCAACATGACCTCCTAATTCCTATACTCAATGCACTGACCAATAAAGGCAAGCACACCAAATGTATTCTTCACTACCCTGTTTACCTGTGTCTATATTTTCAAGGAGCTATGAACCTGCACTCCATGGTCTCTTTGTTCAGCAACACTCCCAGGACCTTATCATAAAGTGTATAAATTCTGTCCTGATTTGCTCAGTCAAAATATGGCACTTCTCATCCCATTGGCCCATCTGATCAAGGTTCCATTGTGCTCTGAAGTAACTTTCTTCACTGATCACTATACCTCCAATTTTGATGTCATCTGCAAACTTACTAACTATGCTTTCTATGTTCACATCCAAATTATTTATATAAATGATGAAAAGTAGTGGACTCAGCACTGATCCTTGCAGCACCCCACTGGTCACAGGCCTCCAGTCTGAAAGGCATCCTCCCACTATTACTCCCTGTCTCCAACCTTTGAGCCAATTTTGTATCCAAACGGGTGGTTCTATCTGCATTCCATGTGATCTAACCTTGCTCGTCAGTCTACCATGCAGAACCTTGTCTAAGACCTTCCTGAAGACCACATAGACAACATTCACCACTCTGCCTTCATAAATCCTCTTTGTCAATTCTTCAAAAAGCTCAATCAAGTTCATAAGACATGATTTCCCAACCATAAAGCCATGTTGACTATCCCTAATCAGCCCTTGACTTTCCAAATACGTGTAAATCCTGTCCTCAGAATCCCCTCCAACAGCTTTCCCACCAATCATGTCAGGCTCACTGTTTACAGTTGCCTGGTGTTTCCTTACCACCTTTCTAGAGTAATTGCATGGTCCTCTGGAGAGTGAGAATGGGGAGTTGAATGCATTAACAGCATGGCAGATAAAACATAAACGATAGCAGCAAGAGTAGGCCATTTGAAACTTGAACTTGCTTTGCCATTCATTATCATCACGGCTGATCATTGAGCTCAATACCCTCATTCCCACCCTCCCCCATATCTCTTGATCCCTTTAGCCACAACACCAGTATCTACCTCCTTCTTGAAAACACACAATGCTTTTGGCCTCAGCCACTTTTCTGTGGTAGTGAATTCCATAGGGTCACCACTCTCTAGATGAAACAATTTCTCATCTCAGTCCTAAAAGGTTTATCACTTAAATTTAAACTATGACCCATGGTTCTGGACTCCCCTACCATTAGGAACATCTTCTTGCATCTGAACTGTCTAGTCCTGTGAGAGTTTTCTAAGTTTCTTTGAGAATCCTCCCTCATTCTTTGAAACTCCAGTGAATATAATCCTGACCCACTCAATCGCTCCTAATAAATCAATCCTGCCATCCCAGGAATCAAACTGGTAAAACTTCACTGCACTCCCTGTAGAGCAGGAACATCCTTCCTCAGAGAAGGGACTAAAACTGCTCACAATATTCCAGGTGTGACCTCACCAATCTCCTTCCTAATTGCAGCAAGATATCTTTATTCCCATACTCCAATTCTCTTGTTATGAAAGCCAACATACAATTTGCTTTGTTTACTGTACGAGGTCTGGTTGCGCATTCTCCTCTCTCGATTTACAGCCAGTCAAATAATAATCTGCTTGTCTACTTTTGCTACCAAAATGGATCACCTCATATTTGTCCACATAATACTGCATCTGCTATGTATTTCCCCACTCACTCAGCCTGTCCAAATCACACTGAAGCATCTCTGCATTCTCCTCACAACTCACCCTCCCAACCAGTTTTGTGTCCTCTGCAACGTTTGACATATTATATTTAGTTCCTCCATCTAAATCATTAATATATATTGTGAATACTGGAGACCAAGCACTGATCCCTGCGAAATCCCACTGTCATTTGGAAAAAGACCCACTTATTCCTACTCTTTGTTTCCTGTCTCCTAACTGATTTTTCTCTCCATTTTAAAACACTACTCCATCCCATGCACTTTAATTTTACAAATTAATCTCTTGGGTGGGATTTGTCGAAAGCCTTCTGGAAGTCCAAATAAACCACAGCTACTACCTTCTCTTAATCAATTCTACTAGCAACATCCTTGAAGAATTCCAAAAGATTTGTTAAGCATGATTTCCCTTTTGTAAATCCATGTTGTGTCTGATTTTGCCACTATTTTCTAAGTGCTCTGCTATAAAATTCTTGATAATGGACTCTAGCATCTTCCCCACTATCAAAGTTATGAAAAGAACAAATACTTTGCTTCATTCTTCACTATAGGTGATGCAAACCATTTCACTAAACGCTGTAAAATCAGTACATGGAAGGAAGAGAGAGGAACTTAGTGTAATTACAATCATTAGGAAAGTGGTACTGAGCAAACTGATGGGGCTGTGGACTGACAAATCCCTGAGTCCAGATGGATTCATCCTAAGGTTTGAAAAGGGGTTGCTAATGCGGTAGTGGATGTCTTGGTGTTAACATTGTGACAGAATGATCTGTATATGTAATGAGTAATCCAGAACCTCAGGCAAATGTTCTGGGCCAGGGGTTGGAATCCCACAATGGCAGATAGTAATATTTGATTTCAATAAAATGCTTGAATGAAAAGCTAGTCTAAACCATGTAACCACTGCTGATTCTTTAAGGAAGGAAATCAGCCAACTTTACCTTATCTGTACTCCAGACACACCGTAATATGACTGAATTTTATCAGCCCTCTGGACAAGTCAGGATGGACAATAAATGAAGACCAAGACAGTGATGCCCACAAGCCATGAGTAAATGAAAACAATCTCCAAATTTCCCTATATTCAAGGAAGATTCCATTGATTGGAAATTGGCAAATATAACTCTTCTTTTCAAGAAGGGTGGAGGTAGAAAACAGGAAACTATGGGCCAGTTAGCTTGATGTCTGTCCTGGGGAAGGTGTTAGGATTAGGAAAGGGATTAAAGTTGCACACTTAGAAAAATTCAAGATAATCAGGAAGCTTGAGCAAGGTTTTATCAAAGGGAAGTCAGTTTAGTCAAATTATTAGAGTTAAGGACTAACGTGTTGTGGATAGTGGAGAGACTGTAGACATATTACACTTGAACGTTGGAGGCAAAGAATAAAGTACAACACCAAGATTATTGCAGAAAATAAAGCCTCCCGGTGTAGGGAGTATTATATTAATCTGAACAGAAGATTGCCTGGCTGGCAGAAAACAGAAAGCATATATAAATAGGTCTTTGTTTGATTGGCAGGATGTAATGAGTGGAGTCCTCGAGAGGTCTGTACTGGAGCATCAATCTTTTACAATTTTTATCAATAACTTAGAATGGGGGAGCAAAGATACGGAGACTAAATCCATACAACACCAGATCGATAGGAAAATATGTCGTGAAGGAAAATTTGGAAATTGCAAACTGACATAGACAGGTTGAGTGAATGGCCAAAAATCTATCAAATGTATTATAATGTTAGAAAACATGAAGGTGTTCATTTTAATTGGAAACGTGAAAAAGCAGAGTATTACTTAAATAGAGACTGACTGTGGAATTCGAGGTGTAGAGGGATCCAGGTGTTCTAGAACACCAGTCACAAACGGTTAGTTTGCAGGTACAGTATATAATCAAGAAGGTTAATGGGATGCAGTTTTTTTTACCAGGAATTGCACACGAACGTAACAATGTTATGTTTCAGTTATACAGGGCATTGATGGGACCACATCTTAAATACTATGGACTACATCTTATAATTTTTTTTAGCTAACTCTGAGTTTCATGAAGTTTTTTGAAGGCCTAGTGAGCTTTCTTATCATATCTTACCAAACTTAATGATCTACTCTGCCCCTGGCCTCTTTCGTGTCCGATTTCCATCTTAATACATGCCATTCCCATCCAACTTGCACACAGCAAATATCGGCTGAAACACCGGCAGCTCTTGTGCCTGCCCCACCTTTAAAAGCCCATTCTGCAGCCAGAATGGCACAGGCTTTCTGAACTGCTCTGCTCATTGATGGACAGAATTGGAACATGGTGGAGAAAGGCAAGATGGTGATTTTCCAACATGGGCCTCAAGGTCCTGATGAACAGGGTGGTGGAGAGGACAGGAGTCATCCTGCCAGAGAACTGATTAGACAATGAGACACTAAATCACAAAACCCTCAGTAAGCACTGCTATTGCTTAAAGCTGTGAGGAATCTATTGGACAAACCTGTAAATATCTGTCAGTCAGACCATTTAATCACATTTATGGACAGATGTCTTTTTTCTTTATATGAAAGTGAAATTCTGTTTGGACTATCTTTATTCCATATGACCATGGTCTTTTGTCAATCATAAGCAGATACTTCCTGAAGAGACCATTTAAAGCACCTTTGCAATAAACATGCATATTCATAGATGGACCAACAGAAGAGTTATCATTCTAAAGCAAATGCTCGAGTTTCTATTCACGTTCAGACAAGCTGACTTCTCCCAGATTCAATGGGAATTTGAATTCCAGCATTTTCATGAATTGGAGACCTCAGTTATGATATAGCAAATCTGTTTAACCTTGTGGCTATTCAACTATGAAACTCAGTGACTATACAAAACAAATTATGAAAAACTCACAACAATAGATGTGAATTTGGTGAAAAAAAAAGTTAAAATTTGTTTCCAGTGAAATTTGCAACGCAATTAAAAAATGTAAAATGCATCAGAAGACATTTTATACTTTTATTTGAAAATGCAAAAATGTTGGCTATTGGATATAAGTTTGCTCGTTGAGCTGGAAGGTTCATTTTCAGATGTTTCATCACCATCCTAGGTAACATCATCTGTGAGCCTCCAGTGAAGCAATTGTGTTATAACATGCTTTCTATTTATGAGTTTAGGTTTCCTTGGGTTGGTGACATCATTTCCGGCAGTGTCATCATTTCCCACAGTGATGTCATTTCCTGTTCTTTTTCTCAGAGGGTGGTAAATGGGGTCCAAGTCGATTTGTTTGTTGATAGAGTTCCGATTGGAATGCAATTCTTTTAGGAACTCTCATGCGTGTTTCTGTTTGGCTTGTCCTAGGATGGATGTGTTGTCCCAGTCAAAGTGATGTCCTTCCTCATCTGTATGTAAGGATGCTAGTGAAAGTGGGTCATGTCTTTTTGTGGCCAGTTGATGTTCATGTATCCTACTGGCTAGTTCTCTGCCTGTTTGTCCAATGTAGTGTTTGTTACAGTTCTTGCAAGGTATTTTGTAAATGATGTTCGTTTTGCCTGTTGTCTATACAGGGTCTTTTAAGTTCATTATGTGCTGTTTTAGTGTGTTGGTGCATTTGTGGGCTACCATGATGCCAAGAGGTCTGAGTAGTCTGGCAGTCATTTCAGAAATGTTTTCGATATAGAGGAGAGTGGCTCGGGTTTCTGGATGTGTTTTGCTTGGGTTTGTTGCTGAGAAATTGGCGACAGTGTTTATTAGGTACCCGTTGTTTTTGAATACACTGGATTTGTGATTTTCCTGTGCTCTTCGTAGTTCCTCTGTGCTGCAGTGTGTGCGGTGGTTCATTGAAATAATGTTCTAATGCAGTTTTGTTTGTGGGCGTTGGGAAGATTGCTTCTGTAGTTCAGTATTTGGTCCGTATGTGTTGTTTTCCTTTAGATGCTGGTTTGAGGTTCCCCATTGGCTGTTCACTCTACTGTTTCATCTAGGAATGGCAGTTTATTGTTGTTTTCCTTCTCCTTAGTGAATTTTATGCCAGTAAGGGTATTATTGATGGTCTTGAAGGTTTCCTCTAATTTGTTTTGTTTAGTGATGACAAAGATGTCATCCATGTAGCTGACGCAAAGTTTGGGTTGGATGTTTATTCAAGTCTCTGCATTACTGCCTCTGCTAAGAACCCTGATAACAGAGTTCCCATGGGTGTTCCATTGGTTTGTCTGTAGGTTTTGTTATTGAAAGTGAAGTGGGTGGTAAGGCATAGGTCCACTCGCTTGATGATGTTGTCTTTGCTGATGAAGTTGGTGGTGTTTGGTGTATGTGTCTTTCGTTTTTCTAATAGTGTAGTCAGTGCTTCCTTGGCCAAGTTGATGTTGATGGATGTGAACAGAGCTGGTATGTCAAAGGAGACCATCATTTCATTCTCTTCTATCTTGGTGTCTTTGATGGTCTTCAGGAATTCTTGGGTGGAGTGAATGGAGTAACGTGAGTCTTCTACTAAGTGTTTGTCTATTGTTCATCTGACTGTCAGGACAATATTAAAAAGTCTCCAACAAAGTATCCACACCATCTGGGATTTACAAGGCATGGGCAAAAATTGCTTAAGGAGTAAATTTATTTATTCACATCATGACATCTTCGACAATATATCAAAAAAATCCGATGATTTTCAAAGTTTGGAATCTGTTCAGAATGAGGAACTTACCCAAAGGTGTTAATGTTTATCTCTGAGTTAAATAGAGAAAATAGCCACAGTCTCAAGTATATATCCAATTACCACTGTTGCTGGGGTTTTTTGGTTCTGATAATGACCACCCTATCTACAGTGAACAGCCTCAGTTTATTCCTGAGAATTAAACCCTGAGGTGTGGTCCTGAAACAAAAAAAATTGCCCACTGGTTTTCAAAGTTAGAAATCACTCAGCACCAGGTTATAGTCTAACAGGTTTCCTTGGAAGCGCTAGCTTTTGGAGTGCTGCTCCTTCATCCACAACCACCTGATGAATGAGCAGCACTCCGAAAGTTAGTGCTTTCAAATAAACCTGTTGGACTATAACTGAAAATGTGTTGCTGGAAAAGCGCAGCAGGTCAGGCAGCATCCAAGGAACAGGAGAATCGACATTTCGGGCATAAGCCCTTCTTCGGGAATGAGGAAAGTCCTGTTGGACTATAACCCAGTTTTGTATGATTTTTAACTTTGTAGACCCCAGTTCAACACCAGCACCTCCAAATGCCCACTGGTTTCCAGTCTCAAAAGGACAGTAGGTTAGAACAGGAGGAGGAAAGGGAAAGAAAATTTGGTAGAAGAAGTCCTCAAACTTGACCAAATTCAAACCTATAAAATCTAATAGTTACAGTCTTTAAGTATCAAAACCATCTGATGCAAAATCCTAAATTCCAACATTTTTATGTCATCCAATCTTTACAATACTTTCATTAAAAAATTACCTTTGAATGAAGGCCTATACTTATAAAAATAAAAATCTGTCTCAGTGCTTGGAAAACAAGGAGGAGAAACTAGGTAGAACAATGAAACTAGAGGAGCTCAAATGTCCAGCTGAAACTAAAGAAGTTGAAATTGTTTGAGAAATGTAGAGCGGATGCTGTTATAATCCTACCAAGTAGTAAAAGATCATACAAGGAGGCATTTGTAATGAGGGAATGTATCAGTCAAACATACGTTCACCGCGCTCTAACCTTCAGAAGATCAGTCATGGCTTCAATGATTGGCAGAACAGGCTTAAGGGGTTAAATGCCCTAGCTCTGTTTACTTGAATTGTGGAGTATTTGAAGATGCAGGTACAAACCATGTGAATCATTTCCTGATGGATTTTGAAGATCCTGTTACATGAATCAAAAAGCAGCAAGTGTTGTCCAGTCGTATCATTGTTGGTTCTTGTGTGCATAGAGAAATTTGTTGTGGAACCCAACTGCAAACCTGCATGACTTTCCACAGCGCAACCAACAATGTCTGAATTTGTTGGTACTACCCTGTCTTTCTAACCTGCCTTTTATTCTTAGCTGCCTGTGTTCTTTGCTGTTTGAAGGTAGCAATGCCATTATTTCAGCTCAATCCCAAAGTAGTTTGTTTTTGTGCAAGATTCTCCTAGTCCATGAGGAAGAGGCCACAGTTGCTGAAGTTCACCGTCATGGAATCCAGGAACCTTACACTCAGCTGATCTCACAGGCACTGTTTAAGTTGTGAATACATGGCCACTTTTGGAATTTTATCATGTGTCGTATGCACCAAATGTCCGCTCCATCAAAGAACAGCTCTGATAATGAGTCTTTTAATTCCAGGTCTTTTAGCTCCTAGTATCTCATTATTGGATATTTTGGTGTCCCATTTGATGCTCATGATTTTTTGTGGAACCTTCCAACTGCTCAGTATGTCTCGAGTAGGTAGTTAACATCTCACAGTATGTAGGAGAGTCAGTGGATGTTCATTTGCTCGCTGAGCTGAAAAGTTTGTTTTTAGATGTTTCATCACCATACTAGGCAACATCATCAGTGAGTTCCAGTGGAGCACTGGTGGTATGGCCCACTTTTTATTTATGAGTTTAGGTTTCTTGGGTTGGTGATGTCATTTCCTGTAGTGATGCCATTTCCCACAGTTATGTCATTTCCTGTTCTTTTTTTTTAAAGAGGGTGGTAAATGGGGTCCAAGTCGATGTGTTTGTTGATAGAGTTCCGGTTGGAATACAATGCTTCTAGGAACTATAATGTGTGTCTTTGTTTGGCTTGTCCTAGGATGGATGTGTTGTCCCAGTCAAAGTGGTGTCCTTCTTCATCTGTATGTAAAGATACTAGTGAGAGTGAGTCATGACTTTTTGTGGCTAGTTGATGTTCATGTATCCTCCTGGCTACTTTCCTGCCTGTTTGTCACAGTTCTTGCAGTGTTTTGTAAATGACATTATTTTTGCTTATTGTCTGTAAAGGGTCTTTCAAGTTATTAGCTGCTGTTTTAGAGTGTTGGTGGGTTTGTGAGTTATTATGATATCAAGAGGTGTGAGTGGTCTGGCAGTCATTTCCGAGATGTCTTTAATGTAGGAAAGAGTGGCTAGGGTTTCTGAACTTGTTCTGTCTGCTTGTTTGGGTTTGTTGCTGAGAAATTGGCAGACCGTGTTCATTGGGTACTCGTTGTTTTTGAATATGTTGGATAGGTGATTTTCCTCTGCTCTTCGTGGTTCCTCAGTGCTACCGTGTGTGGTGGCTTGTTGAAATAATGTTCTAATGCAGTTTTGTTTGTGGGTGTTTGGCTGATTGCTTCTGTAATTCAGTATTTGGTCCGTATGTGTTGTTTTCCTGTAGACGCTGGTTTGAAGTTCCCATTGGCTGTTCCCTCTACTGCGGCATCTCGGAATGGCAGTTGGTTGTTGTTTTCCTCCTCTTTAGTGAATTTTGTGCCAGTAAGGGTATTATTGCTGGTCTTGAAGGTTTCCTCTGATTTGTTTCATTTAGTGATGACAAAGGTGTCATCCACGTAGTTTGGCTTGGATGTTTGGCAGAGCTGTTTGTTCGAGTCTCTGCATTACTGCTTCTACGAAGAACCCTGATTTTGGAAATCCCATGGGTGTTCTGTTGCTTTGTCTGTAGGTTTTATCATTGAAGGTGAAGTGGGTTGTAAGGCATAGGTCCAATAATTTGATGATGTTGTCTTTGCTGATGAAGTTGGCGGTGTTTGGCGTTTGTGTCTTTAGTTCTTCTAATAGTGTAGTCAGTGTTTCCTTGCCAGGTTGATGTTGATGGATGTGAACAGAGCTGTTACGTCAAGGGAGACCATTATTTCATTCTCTTCTTTCTTGGTGTCTTTGATGGTCTTCAGGAATTCTTGGGTGGAATGGATGGAGTAGCGCGAGTCTTCTACTAAGTGTTTTAGTCCATGGTGTAGCCCCTTGGCCGATCTGTAAGTTGGTGTTCCAGGTGGCAAGACTATGGGTCTGAGGGCGGCTCCTGGTTTGTGAATTTTGGGTAATCCGTAGAAACGTGGTGTGTTGGATCCGTTTGGTTTCACTTTTTGGAAATCGGTCTTATTTGTGTCCCCAGATTTCTGCAGATTTTTGAGTAGGGCTGTGGTTCAGTTCTCTAGTTGTGTGTTGGGTCTATCACCACTTGGTGGCAAGTGTTGGTTTCTGCAAGCAGTGCGTTCGCTTTCTCAATGTAGTCTCTTTGATTTAAAATGACTGTCGAGCATCCTTTGACTGCAGGTAGGATAAAAACGTTTTTAAAAATTTTTTTAGTCCTTCTACTGCTTTTCTTTCTTGTTTATTGCGTGTGTTTCCTTCCTTTTTCCTGCTTAATGTTGGTGCAACTGTCTGATGTTTTGCTGGGCTTCTTCTGTGAGTTAATTGTTTTTCAGTGTTGTTTCTAATGCTATAAACAATCTTTCTTGTCCGCATCCTCAAAGTTGTAACTTAGTCCTCTTACGAAGCCATCTTAGTGAGAGGATTAAATTAGAACTTCCAGGATGCGGACAAGAAAGATTTCTTAGCAGCATTAGAAGGAAATACACTCAATACACAATAAAGGAATGCACTTGAAGCACAAACTCAAACAAGCAGACAAAACACGTCCAGAAACCCTAGCCACTTTCCCCTACATCAAAGACATCTCAGAAATGACTGCCAGACTACTCAGACCCTTTGGCATCATAATAGCCCACAAACCCACCAACAGCAACTAAAACAGCAGCTAATAAACTTGAAATACCAAATACAATCAACAAGCAAAACTAACATCATTTACAAAATATCTTGCAAGAACTGTAACAAACACTACATTGATCAAACGAGCAGAAAACTAGCCACCAGGATACATGAACATCAACCTGCCACAAAACGACATGACCCATCTTCACTAGTATCTTCACATACAGATGAGGAAGGACACCACTTTCACTGGAACAACACATCCATCCTAGGACAAGCCAAACAGAGACACGCACGAGAATTCCTAGAAGCATGGCAGTCC
The DNA here is from genome assembly GCF_037043375.1 of Chiloscyllium plagiosum. NCBI lineage: Eukaryota > Metazoa > Chordata > Chondrichthyes > Orectolobiformes > Hemiscylliidae > Chiloscyllium > Chiloscyllium plagiosum. The sequence goes on along the minus strand of NW_028270168.1, from coordinate 979,703 downwards.
AACCGAAACTCTGTCAACAAACACATTAACTTAGATTCCATTTACCACTCCCTGAGAAAAATAACAGAAAATTACATCACCAACATAATGAAGCCTAAGCAAAAGGAAAGCGGGCCATACCATCAGTGCTTCATCAGAGGCTCACTGATGATGTTACCTAGTCTGGTGACGAAACGTCTAAAGATGAACCTTGCAGGTCAGTGGGCAAACATATATCCAAAACCTCAACCTGAGCTATAAATCTTCTCAAAACCCGCTAGGAAAGTCAGTTTTACTACACCTTTGCACACAGAAATTTTTAGCACAAATGTAACACTTGATTTCCTCTTCAGCCTTTTGGGTAAACAGATAAATGGTGGATTTTCTTTAGCAGTTCAATCAAACACCACACTATCAATCCAGACATTTAAGGAAATCATGTTTCTGAGGAAGGTGAAGATGTCGACAGTCATCACAGTTGTCTCATTGAGAGTTCCAGGATGGGGAGTGTAATCCAAATTTGGTTGCAATTTCTGTCTTTCTTTAGATGTTCCTTATCATAGTCATCAACCACTTTTGAAGAAAAGGCCCCTGATTCTTTGAAGGCCATGCTCAAGGCGAGGGTACAGTCAACAATAGATCCTGTGTCATTGTCTTTGACATCTTGGTTGAGGATTTCTAGCGTATTCACCACAAGTGACAACTCTGGCTGTCACTCCAGCATGGAACTACTAGATCAGACTGGCAGCTCCATTGGATATCCAGTTTTGCTAAAACTTCTCACAACGGCTTCTTTATTCAGTGGCTCAGAAACCTTCCTTAGGCCAAAGACAAAAAGGTGTCTCATCTGCTAATTCTGGCATTTCCCTTCTACTTCCTGTAAAGATCTTAAGACCATAAGGCATACAAGCAAAAATCGGCCATTCAACTCATTATGTTTGCTTCACCATGGCTGATTTGATCATCTTCAACTTAATTTTCTTGTCTTTTCTCCATAACCCTTGATTCCTTTCTGATTTGAAGTCTGGCTATCCCAGCCTATTATATACTTAATGAACTATCATTGATAACCCTTTGTGGTAAAGAATTCTATAGATTCACTACCCTGTGTGAGAAGGGATTTCTCCTCATCTGTGTTAAATGTATGACCCTTTATTCTGAGATTATGCTCACTGGTCTTAGACTCTTGCAGAAGGGGAAGTAATTTTTCCACATCTACCTTGTCACGTCCCCTAAGAAACTTTAGTTTCAATCAGAAAAACCTCTCATTTTTCTATATTCCAATAAGTACAGGGCCAATCTACTCAACCTCTCATAAGACAGACTTTCCCTATGTGGGATCAGCCTAGGGAACCTTCTCTGGACTGCCTCTTATGTCAGTCTATCTTTCCTTAGATAAGGAGCCCAAAACTGTTTACAGGATTTCAGTTGTAGCCTGACTAAGTGTCTTGTATAGTTTTAGCAAAATGCCATTACTTTTATACCTTGTTTCGTGTGAAATAAAGGCTGATATTTCCTTTCCATATTACTTTCTGAACTTAGACACTAGCTTTTTGTGATTCATTGTCAAGGTCTTCCAAACCCCTTTGTTCTGTAGCTTTCTGCAGCCTTTCTCCAAATTGTCCAGAAATGTAACTGGACCAGCCACCTAAATACAGTAGCCACAAGAGCAAATCAGAGACCAAGAAATTTGTAGTAACTCATCTCCTGACTCCTCAAAGCCTGTCCACCATCTACAGAAACAAGTCAGGAGTGTTATGGAATAATCCCCAGTTGCTTGGATGAGTCCAGCTCCAGCAGCACTCAGAAGGTTTATCATTATCCAGGACAAGCAGCCCACTTACTTAGCACCACACCCACAACCTTCAACATTCACTCTCTTCCCACCAAAACACAGTGGAGAAACTCAACAGGACTTTTTGACAGGATTGTCCACACCCACGAACTCTTTCATTGAGAAGGACAAGGGAAATATGAAGTTCCAAGAAAGACCAGGATGTACTCACAGCTTTATTAAGGAAATTAGATTAGATTAGATTAGTTACAGTGTGGAAACAGGCCCTTCGGCCCAACAAGTCCACACCGACCCCGCCGAAGCGCAACCCACCCAGACCCATTCTCCTACATTTACCCCTTCACCTAACACTACGGGCAATTCAGCATGGTCAATTCACCTAACCTGCACATTTTTGGACTGCGGGAGGAAACCGGAGCACCCGGAGGAAACCCACACAGACACGGGGAGAATGTGCAAACTCCACATTGAATTGAACCCGGGAATTGAACCCGGGTCTCTGGCGCTCTGAGGCAGCAGTGCTAATCACTGTGCCACCGTGCCACCCATGTTCCCTCTGCATTCAGCAAGGTGAGAAAAAGATGTTTCCTGCCCAAAATGGCTGATGACATCATCATTTCATCAGACTCTTAAAGTGACAGTCTGCCATGCTTTTACAAATAAACACAATATCCCTCTCCTTTACATCAGGGGTTCCTTTAGTGAAACCTACAATCCAATATACAACAATCAGGAGTCAGGTGTTATGGAGTATATCATTTGTGTATGGCTGGTGTTTATCTTTCTCATTGGCCTTAACCTCTTGTGTTTTAGGTGTACTCAGAATATCATTGGTACTTGTCTTTTCCCAAGATGATTGAATATTTGAGATTCACACAATGTCATGGTTTTCTCCACTGACATACTGTCTCCCTCAGGTGATCCAATTGCTGTTCTGTCTTCTGGTATATCCATTTGGCTCAGTTATTTAAGGATCTTCAACTAATATTATCTCTGGAACATTCATTCTGGTTGCTAACAATTGATCTGGATGTCTTCTCCATACGACATCATCTCTCACCAGTACAGTGTAAGAAACTGGTCCAGTCTGTGCTACAGTGATGGCTAGTACATACTTCACACCAACAAGGTACTTCTCACCAACACCTCTTCACTGTTTTGGAAATCATGTCATTTGGTAATGCTCTCCTGGTGGAAAACTTGATTCTATTGTTTCCTGTCAACAATGTGTTTTGTCATGGCTGGTTTCAGCAAATCAAATGCCGTGTATATCTGACATTTTACCACGAGTGATGTGGGAAGGATTCTGGGTAATCCAAGATGGAGGATGGGAAAAATTTCTGGCTGTAACAGCTGCTCCTTTTTTTTTTGAGGTATTTTAGATGTTCGAGGTGATTTCCTCAAATTCCAGGAGCAGCAATTATTGTTTTATATGCTGTTGCATTGTTTTGGAACTTTGGAAAAAAAATTCAAAACAACAACAGTTTTAAAAGGGAGAAAACAGACAAAGGAAGCACGTGGTAAGGTCAGTGCAGGAGAGAGAGAGAGAGAGAGAGAGAGAACGAGAAAACGAACGAAACTGCACAGTTACTGCCTTTGCTGTTTTGAATTCATGTATCGCTGGACTTCAGAGTGCGTCTGGGAAAATTAACAAACAGTGAAATTCACAACTAATCTTGGAGGAACCTGTTTGGGCGAAGTTCACAGCACAGAATCAGATAAGTTAATCATTGTTTTAAGTCTGTCCAACAGAAAGCTGTAGTAATGAGTAGAGTGGGTTATTTCTTGAGGATATGTTTTTGGAGATATATCTTTTGATTAAACTTAAAAGTAAAGCCTAACTATTAATTTAAGCAGGGGCAGTGTTTTGTAGAGGAATATGATGGTGTTATTTTCTGTGTCTGTAGATTTTAAAGGAGCAAAAATGGCCTTTAGTACAGTGGTATGTACTTCTTGTCAGATTTAAAGAGTTTAAAGAGAGTTTAAGGGTTACTGCGGATTATATCTTCCAGAAATGCTGTTGGATGCGAATCTTATCAGATTGAATGGATCGGTTGGAGAGACAGTTAGAAGCAATAAGGAGTTCGCAACAGCATCAGTATGTGATGGATAGCAGTTATAGGAAGGGGGGAAAGTCTCAGATACAGTCGCACAGATGGGTTAACTCCAGTAAAGGTAAGAGAGGTAGGCAGCTAGTGCAGGAGTCTTTTGTGAGTATACCCATTTCAAACAGGTATGCTGTTTTGGAAAATATAGGGGGTGATGGATTCTTAGGGGAACGTTTCTGGTATTGAGACTGGCTCTAATGCAACGAGAGGTACGTCGGCTTCCAAGAGATCAATTGTGTTAGGGGAGTCTCTAGTCTGAGGTACAGACAGACGTTTCTGTGGCCAGCAGCAAAGAAGCAGAATGGTGTGTTGCTTCCCTGGTGCCAGGATCAAGGATGTCTCAGAGAGGGTGCAGAATGTTCTCAAAGGGGTGAGGGGCCAGCAGGAGGTCATTATCCACATTGGAACCAATGATATAGGAAAGGAAAAAGTTGAGATCTGAAGGGAGATTACAGAGAGTTAGGCAGGAATTTAAAAAGGAGGTCCTTGAGAGTAGTAATATCTGGATTATTCCCAGTGCTACAAGCTAGTGAGGGCAGGAATAGGAGGATAGAGCAGATGAATGCATGGATGAGGAGCTGATGTATGGAAGAAGGATTCACATTTTTGGATCATTGGAATCTCTTTTGGGGTAGATGTGACCTGTACAAGAAGGATGGATTGCACCTAAATTGGAAGGAGACTAATATACTGGCAGGGAGATTTGCTAGAACTGCTTGGGAGGATTTAAACTAGTAAGGTGGGCGGTGGGACCCAGGGAGATAGTGAGGAAAGAGATCAATCTGAGATTGTTACACTTGAGAACAGAAGTGAGTCAAACAGTCAGGGCAGGCAGGGACAAGGTAGGACTAATAAATTAAACTGCATTTATTTCAATGCAAGGGGCCTAACAGGGAAGGCAGATGAACTCAGGGCATGGTTAGGAACATGGGACTGGGATATCATAGCAATTACAGAAACATGGCTCAGGGATGGCAGGACTGGCAGCTTAATGTCCCAGGATACAAATGCTACAGGAAGGATAGAAAGGAAGGCAAGAGAGGAGGGGGAGTGGCATTTTTTGACAAGGGATAGCATTACAGCTGTGCTGAGGGAAGATATTCCCGGAAATACATATAGGGAAGTTATTTGGGTGGAACTGAGAAATAAGAAAGGGATGATCACCTTATTGGGATTGTATTATAGACCCCCTAACAGTCAGAGGGAAATTGAGAAACAAACCTTTAAGGAGATCTCAGCTATCTAAGAATAATAGGGTGGTTATGGTAGGGGATTTTAAGTTTCGAAACATCGACTGGGACTGCCATAGTGTTAAAGGTTTAGATGGAGAGAAATTTGTTAAGTGTGTACAAGACAATTTTCTGATTCAGTATGTGGATGTACCTATTAGAGAGGATGCAAAACTTGACCTACTCTTGGGAAATAAGGCAGGGCAGGTGACTGAGGTATCAATGGGGGAGCACTTTGGGCCATCGACCATAATTCTATTCGTTTTAAAATAGTGATGGAAAAGGATAAACCAGATCTAAAAGTTGAAGTTCTAAATTGGAGAAAGGCCAATTTTGACGGTATTAGGCAAGAACTTTCGAAAGCTGATTGGGGGCAGTTATTTGCAGGTAAAGGGACGGCTGGAAAATGGGAAGCCTTCAGAAATGAGATAACAAGAATCAAGAGAAAGTATATTCCTGTCAGGGTGAAAGGGAAGGGTAGTAGGTATAGGGAATGCTGGATGACAAAGGAAATTGAGGGTTTGGTTAAGAAAAAGGAAGCATATGTAAGGTATAGACAGGATAGATCGAGTGAATCCTTAGAAGCGTATAAAGGAAGTAGGAGTATACTTAAGAGGGAAATAAGGAGGGCAAAAAGGGGACATGAGATAGCTTTGGCAAATAGAATTAAGGAGACTCCAAAGGGTTTTTACAAATGCATTAAGGAAAAAAGGGTAACTAGGGAGAGAATAGGGCCCCTCAAAGATCAGCTAGGTGGCCTTTGTGTGGAACTGCAGAAAATGGGGGAGATGCTAAATGAGTATTTTGCATCAGTATTTACTGTGGAAAAGGATATGGAAGATATAGAATGTAGGGAAATAGATGGTAACATCTTGCATAATGTCCAGATTACAGAGGAGGAAGTGCTGGATGTTTTAAAATGGGTAAAGATGGATAAATCCCCAGGACCTGATCAGGTGTACCCAAGAACTCTGTGGGAAGCTTGAGAAGTGATTGCTGGGCCTCTTGCTGAGATATTTGTATCATCGATAGTCACAGGTGAGGTGCCGGAAGACTGGAGGTTGGCAAACATGGTGGCACTGTTTAAGAAGGGCAGTAAATACAAGCCAGGGAACTATAGACTGGTGAGCCTGATGTCGGTGGTGGGCAAGTTGTTGGAGGGAATCCTGAGGGACAGGATGTACATGTATGTGGAAAGGCAAGGACTGATTAGGGCTAGTCAACATGGCTTTGTACGTGGGAAATCATGTCTCACAAACTTGATTGAGTTTTTTGAAGAAGTAACAAACAGGAGTGATGAGGGCAGAGCAGTAGATGTGATCTATGTGGACTTCAGTAAGGCGTTCGACAAGGTTCCCCATGGGAGACTGATTAGCAAGGTTAGATCTCATAGAATACAGGGAGAACTGGCCATTTGGATACAGAACTGGCTCAAAGGTAGAAGACAGAGGATGGTGGTGGAGGGTTGTTTTTCAGACTGGAGGCCTGTGACCAGTGGAGTGCCACAAGGATCGGTGTTGGGTCCTCTACTTTTTGTCATTTACATAAATGATTTGGATGCGAGCATAAGAGGTACAATTAGTAAGTTTGCAGATGACACCAGAATTGGAGATGTAGTGGACAGTGAAGAGGGTTTCTTCAGATTACAGCAGGATCTTGACCAGATAGGCCAATGGGCTGAGAAGTGGCAGATGGAGATAAATGCGAGGTGCTGCATTTTGGGAAAGCAAATGTTAGCAGGACTTATACACTTAATGGTAAGGTCCTCGGGAGTGTTGCTGAACAAAGAGACCTTGGATTGCAGGTTCATAGCTCCTTGAAAGTGGAGTCACAGGTAGATAGGATAGTGAAGAAGGCTTTTGATAAGCTTTCTTTTATTGGTCAGAATATTGAGTACAGGAGTTGGTTGTGTAGGACATTGGTTAGGCCACTGTTGGAATATTGCCATCAATTTTGGTGTTCTTCCTATCGGAAAGATGTTGTGAAACTTGAAAGGGTTCAGAAAAGATTTACAAGGATGTTGCCAGGGTTGGAGGATTTGAGCTATAGGGAGAGGCTAAACAGGCAGGGGCTGTTTTCCCTGGAGTGTCGGGGGCGAGGGCAAGCTGCACATATTCATGCCCTCGCCTCAATTTCGGAGTTGAGCTCTGGCCAGCAAAAATAGCTTCTGACTATCTCCTTCATTCTGACAAAGCCACAGTGACCCTCGGGTAGATGATGTAACACACATTTCCTCAGCTGTGGTTGAATGATGACCCTCCTTGCCCACAGGAGACTTTCAGCTTGAATAGATAGTTCTATCTTCCTTGTGACACAGCTTCAGTTCAAGGGTTGTTCCTGTGATCTTGACACAAAGAATCAAGCCCATCACTTTTGATTGTAGTGGATCACATCTAGTATACTTCTTAACTAGCCACGACCCTGCCATGACCAGAGTGTTCTCTACTTGTTTGAAGTGTAGTCCACTCGTGGCAATGGTCTTCTATAAAGCCCATCAGCATTCCCATATAAGTTAGATTGCTCATAATTAACCATATAAGTGTATACAACAATGTCCACCACTGCATACAGATCACTGTTAGACATGGTATCCCTACAGGAGGCTGAAATCTTGGGTCAATGATCTGTGGTCTGTTAGTGGGCAAATTCCCAACAATACAGGTATTGGTGAATCATCTAATGACAAAAAGTATCCCTTAAGCTTCTTTTTCAATCTGTGCACAGTTTGTTTCTGCTTTCTTTAATGATCTTGATTAAAAATCTATTGACTTCATCATTGCATAATGAGTGAGAAACGACTATATAAAACTCACTAAGCTTGGGGAGCGCGGCCTAGTCTGCGGAGAGCAGTTGGAATTCAGAGCAGTAACACGGAGTGAGTATAAAACTCACTGAGCTTGGCCTAGTCTGCACCAACCCTCTGAAGAGTAACCCACCCAGACCCAATTCCCTCTGACTAATGCACCTAATACGATGGCCAATTCACCTGACTTACACATCTTTGGATTGTGGGAGGAAACCGGAGCACCCAGAGGAAACCCACACAGACACAGGGAGAATGTGCAAACTCCACACAGACAGTCGCCCAAGGCTGGAATCGAACCTGCGTCCCTGGCGCTGTGAGGCAGCAGTGCTAACACAATGTCACCGTGCCACCATGAGGGTATGAAAACTAGCATAAGGGCACTTTATCTGAACACTCGTAGCATTCATAACAAGTTCAATGAGTTAGCGGCACAGATCATCATGAATAAATATGATTTAGTATCCATTACAGAGACATGGTTACAGGATGGTCAGGACTGGGAGTTAAATGTCCAGGGATGTCAGACTATTCAGAAGGACAGACAGGAAGGTAAAGGAGGTGGTGTAGCTCTGATATTCAAGGACGACATCAAGGCAGTGCTGAGGGATGATATAGGTTCTATGGAGAATAAGGTTGAATCCATTTGGATGGAAATTAGAAATTCTAAGAAGAAAAAGTCACTGATAGGCATAGTCTATAGGCCACCAAATAGTAACATTACACTGGGGCAGGTAATAAACAAAGAAATAACTCATGCCTATAAAGATGGTTATGGCAGTTATCATGAGCGTTTTTAATCTAGATGTCAATTGGTCAAATCAGCTCGGTCAGGATACATAGAACACAGAAGATAACAGCGCAGTACAGGCCCTTCGGTCCTCGATGATTCCACAGGTCGGTGCAACAATCTGAAGCCCATCTAACCTACACTATTCAATTCTCGTCTATATGCCTATCCAATGAGCATTTAAATTCCCTTAAAATTGGTGAGTCTACTACAGTTGTTGTAGTAGAGGGTAGACTAGGCGAAAGTGAGGATTGCATATGCTGGAGATCAGAGTCTAGCTTAGAGTGGTGCTGGAAAAGCAGAGCAGGTCAGGCAGCATCCGAGGAGCAGGAAAATTGACATTTTGGGCAAAAGCCTTCATCAGGAATCAGCCCTTCCTGATGAAGGGCTTTTGCCCAAAATGCCGATTTTCCTGCTCCTCGGATGCTGCCTGACCTGCTCTGCTTTTCCAGCACCACTCTAATCTAGTAGAGGGTAGACTAAAGGAGGACTTTGTAGAGTGTATCCATGATAGTTTTCTTGAACAGCATGTAATGGAACCAACAAGGGAGCAAACTATCTTAGATCTGGTCCTGTGTAATGAGACAGGAATAATTAATGACCGCATAGTTAGGGATCCTCTTGGAAGGAGCAATGAAAGTATGGTTGAATTTAGAATACAGATGGAAGTGTGAAGATAAAATCCAATACCAGGGCTCTGTGCTTAAACAAGGGAGACTACAACAGAATGAGGGAGAACTTGTCTAAAGTCGACTAGAAACAAAGATTTTATGGTGGGACAATTGATGAGCAGTGGAGGAGTTTCAAAGCAATTTCTCAAAGTGCTCGGCAAAAGTATATTCCAATGAAAAGGAAGGACTGTAAGGGGGAATCTGCCATGGGAAATAAGGAAGGTGATCAAATTGAAAGGGAAGGCATACAAAGTGGCCAAGATCAGTGGGAAACTAGAAGATTGTGAAAACTTTAAAGGTCAACAGAAAGCCACAAAAAGAGCTCTAAAAAAAGTAAGATAGAACATTAGAAAAAACTAGCACAGAATATAAAGACAGATCACAAACGTTTCTATCAATATATAAAACAAAAAAGTATGGCTAAAGTTAAGTTAGTCCTTTGATGAGAAGGGGAATTCAGTTATGGGATATGATGAAATGGCCAAGGCATTGAATAGGTATTTTGTGCCAGTCTTCACAGTGGAGGACCCTAATAACATGCAATAAGTGACAAAGAGTCAAAGGTAGGTGAGGACCTGGAAACAATCATTATTACAAAAGAGCTAGTATTAGGCAAGTTAATGGAGCTAAGAATAGACAAGCCTCCTGGTCCTGATGGAACGCATCCCAGGGTACTAAAAGAGATGGCAGGAGAAATAGACCCAGCAGATTGGAAAACAGCAAATGTGATGCCACTGTTTAAAAAGAGAGATGGACAAAAGATGGAGAATTATAGACTGGTTAGCATAACTTCTGCAGTGGGGAAGATACTTGAGTCAATTCTCAAGGAAGAAATAGCAAGACATCTATGTGGAAATTTCTTGTTGGGCAGGTGCAGCATGGGTTCATGAAGGGGAGGTCGTGCTTAGCTAATCTTCTGGAATTCTATGAAGACATTACGAGCACGGTGAACAATGGGGACTCAGTCAATGTGGTATACCTAGATTTCGAAAAGGCCTTTGACAAGGTGCTATACAATAGGCTGCTGCATAAGACAAAGTTACCTGGTGTTATGGGTAACGTATGAGCATGGATACAGGATTGGTTGACTAGCAGGAAGCAAAGAGTGAATATAAATGAGTGCTATTCTGGTTGGTATTCAGTAACTAGTGGTGTGCCTCAGGGATCAGTGTTGGGACCACAATTATTCACAATTTATATAGATGATTTGGAATTGGGGACCATATGTAGTGTGTCAAAGTTTGCAGATGACACTAAAATGAGTGGCAGAGCAAAGTATACAGAGGACTGTGAAAGTTTGCAGAGGAACATGAGTGAGGGCAAAGGTCTGGCAGATGGAATACAATGTTAATAAATGTGAAGTCATCCATTTTGGTCGGAGTAACAGCAAAACAGATGATTACTCGAATGGTAAAAAGTTGCAGCATGCTGCTGTGCAGAGGGATCTGGGTGTCCTTGTGCATGAATCGCAGAAGGTTGATCTACAGGCATAACAGGTAATTAAAAAGGCAAATGGGATTTTGTCCTTCATTGTTAAAGGGATCGCGTTTAAAAGCAGAGAGGTTATGTTGCAGCTATACAGGTTGCAGGTGAGGCACCTGGAGTACTGTGTGCAGATTTGGTTTCCTTACTTGAGAAAGGATGCACTGGCACTGGAGAGGGTGCAGAGGAGGTTGATTCTTGAGTTGAGGGGGTTGGCTTATGAGGAGACACTGAGTAGACAGAGATTATATTCATTGGAATTTAGAAGAATGAGGGGCAATCTTACAGAAACATATAAAATTATGAAGGGAATAGATAAGATAGAGGTAGAGAGGATGTTTCCACTGGCAGGTGAAACTAGGACAAGAGAGCGTAGCCTCAATATTTGGGAGAGCAGATTTAGGACTGAATAGAGAAGGAACTTCTTCACCCAGAGGATTGTAAAGCTATGGGGTTCCTTGTCCAGTGAAGTAGTTGACACTACTTCAGTGAACGTTTTTAAAGCTAAGATAGATTTTGTTTTGAACAATAAACGAATTGAGTTATTGTGGGTGGGGTAAGTGGAGCTGAGGTATAAAAAGATCAGCCATGATCTTATTGAATGGTGGAACAGATGCGAAGGATGAGATGTCCTACTCCTGCTCCTACCTCTTATCTTCTTATGACTGCTCCCACTCCACATGGTGGTGCATCGCATGCCAGTTGCAATGGGTCAAAATGGATCAGGACTTCTGACTTTCAGAAAGCCACTTTGGCTTGTGTAAGGGCTCTTTCACATTGATCTTCCCATTTCCAATTCTTGTTTTGGCACAAGAATAAATAGTGCAGCAGCTTGAGAATGATTGGAGGTTTGCCATAGTAATTTAGGGAGCCCAAAAAAGGATCATAGTTGGTTTACATTTTTTGGTGTTGATGCCTTAGTTGTGGCTTTTACTTTTGAAGATGACTTGTATAGTCCCTTAGCATCAATGATGTGGTCTAAATATTTGATGAAATGATTTAAAAATTCACACTTTTCTTTCCTGACTCTGATGATAATCTTCAAGTTTCTGCAGAGTAACATCTAAACTGTAAGGATGGTCTTTTTGTTTATCTCTGTGATTAAAATGTTGTCTCGATAACACTGGACTCATTCCAATCCACTAAAAACCTAATCAATGGCACACTGGAATAACCAGGTGCAGATGTAATTCTGATGGACATCTCCTGTATTTGAATAATTCTTGTGTGCTACAATCATCAATATTTTCTGTGACTGAGGATTTACATTCATCTGGAGATACACTTGACTGAAAAGCTGACCTCCAGCTAGTGCAACAAATAGGTCATCAATTAAAGGCAAGAGATACATCTCAGCACATAGTGCCAGATGAATTGTGGACCTTAAAATTGTTGCAGATGTGTACCCATCCATCTTTCTTCATTGCTGGTGCAACAGATGTGGCCCAGTCACTCAAATTTACAGGTTCAAACACTCCCATCTTGACCAGTCTCTCTAGTTCTGTCTCACCCCTTGGTCAGATTGCATAAGGCACCAATGTTGTCTTATGACATTTTTCTTGATTCTGATCCTTGATTTTCAGTTTGACAGAGATCTTTTCATGCTTCTCAGATGTCCCCTGAAAACAATGGTACACTTGTTAAGAATGTTTGACTAATCACTCTCAGAATCTGTCAAGCAATTTATTTCAGCCCAGTTGAATTTGATTCTGTCCAATCACATTCTTCCCAATAATGCTGGAAAATTTCTTTTGACAATGTGTAAAGGCAAGTTCTCAGACTGACCGTATCACTGAGTAATCACATTGAAACAAGTCCTTAAAGGCATCACTTCACTTGTGAATGTTCTTAGAACAATGTTTGAGAACTGCAGCTGAACATGACTCAGCTGATTCCAGCACACTTTCAGGTACCAATGAAACCACCCCTGCGGTGTCCACCTCCACTCTGACTGGTTTGCTGTTTAGTAACAGCTCCTCTTTGGACTGGGAGTCTGGGCTTTTCTCATGCCTGTTTGTGTTGTGTAGAGTTTCTTCTTACTCGGTTTCTGTACTTTCACTGTATGTTTTTTTGTGTTCTCAAACGTGCCCATTCAATGTGGCTTTTTTTTTAAACACTGTCCTGTGTACAGCTTCTTTGTTCCAGCAATGTGCTGCTAATGGCTTGTTTTTCCACACTGATGGCAGTCTGGAGCTTGTGTTGATGCATGTCTCTCCACTTTCTTTAATTCTGGGTTCCTTTCTGTTATTAATCTCTTATGGATTGCTTCACATCTTAAACCACACACCAGTCAGTCTCTGATAATATCATTTAAGTTGTTTTTGAACTTGCAACATTCGGAAAACTTCTTTAAAATTGCTATAAGCTGGAAGATATATTCACCATTATGCTGTATAATCTGAAACTTTCAGCAATCAACAATGGTTTTGGTGAAAATGGTTCTATATATTGCCTACTGTTCCTTCAGAAGTTTTGGAATCCAGCCTTCCTGGCTGTACCAGGCTCTTCAGGAGGTTAAAAGACTTTCCTCCATAATACTCAGGAGGACCACATGTTAAACTTCTACTTACCTGGGGTGAGTTTTTTTTTGCTGACTGTGCCTGTGGAGTGATGGCATCTTTTGATTTATTTTCTTTTTATCAGTGTCTCAGAGATCTGCAGTGAAGACAATGATTGGTTTGTTTTTGACAAATCAGTGGATCAGAAAGCAGTATTTAGCTTCAGTGCCAGTTTTTGTCTCTTGTTCCCAGAAATACCAGGAGACTGAAGTGTTAAAGAGCAGGAGCTTTATGAACAAGGTGTATGCTCTGCAAGCAGCCAGGTTAGACTAAGCTGTTCCATCCCCAAATGGCTGATGACATCAATATGTCACATGATCAGACTCTTAAGGTGACAGTCCACCATACTTACACAAATACACAATGGGCAACAACACTATCACCTGTAAAAACCGAAAGAACCGCAGATGCTATAAATCAGAAATAAATGCAGAACATGCTGGAAAATCTCAGCAGGTCAGGCAGCATCTGTGAAAAGAAATCAAAGATAAATATTTTGGGTCTGGTGACTGGGTCACTGGACCCAAAATGTACCACCACCTGCAAATTCCCTTCCAAGTAGACACCATCCTCACTTAGAAATATATATTCTTTCACTATCTCTGGGTCAAAATCCTGAATTCCCTTCTTAACAACATTGTAGATGTACCTACACCGCAAGGAGTGTAGCTGTTCAAGAAGGCAGCTCACCACCACCTGTAGGGCAATTAGGGATATTTGATTAATTGATTGGTTGTTGTACTTGGAATCGTACGGTCATACAGCACAGAAACAGACCCTTCAGTCCAACCTGTCTATGCTGAACATAATCCCAAACTAAACTCATCTCATTTGCCTGCTCCTGTCCCATATCCCTCCAAATCTTTCCTATTCATGTACTTATCCAGTTTTACCCACATCCACCACTTCCTCAGGAAGTTCATTCCACATGCAAACCAACCTATGTGTAAAAAATTTGCCTCATCTCTTTTTTAAATCTCTCTCCCCACACCTTAAAAATGTGTCCCCTAGTCTTGAAAAAAAACAACTATCATTAACTCTAATCGATGCTCCTCATTATTTTATAAGTTACTGTCAAGTTTCTTCTCAACCTCCAATGCTCTACTGAAAATAGTCCCAGTCTATCACGACTTTCTTTATAACTTAAACCTTCCATACCCTGCATCCTGGCAAATCTTTCCAGAACCCTCTCCAGTTTAATATTATCCTTCCTATGACTGGAAAGCCAGAACTGGACACAATATTCCAAAAGAGGCCTCACTATAGTCCTGTACAACTTCAAACTCCTAAAATCAAAGGACTGAGCAATGAAGGCAAGCATGCCAAATGCCTTTTTAACCACCCTGTCTGTATATGACACAAACTTCAAAGAATTATGTACCACCACCTGACGTTCCTCTATTCTACAACACTACCCAAGGCCTTACCATATAATTGTATAAACCCTGTTTGTTGTACCAAAATGCAATACCTCGCAGTTATTCAGATTGAATTCCATCTGCCATTTTTAAGCCCATTGACCCATTTCATCAAGATCCCTTTGTAATCTTAGAAAGCCTTCTTTGATGTCTACTATGGCACCAAGTTTGGTGTCATCCACAAACTTACTAACCATGCCTTCTATATTCTCATCCAAATCATGTACTGAAATACAGTGGAAAGTGTTGTTTTGTTTGCTACACAGGCAGACTGTACCATACAAAGTTTCAGGGTAGCAGAACAGAGTGCAGAATACAGTGTTACAGCCACAGAATAGGTGCAAAGAGAGAGGGATAAAGTCCAATGACAGCAGAGAAGAAGCTATTCTTGAATCTATTTGTATGCATATACAAAGTTTTATATCTTCTGCCCGATGGAAGAAAATGGAAGACAGTATAACTGGGGTGAGAAGGATCTTTGATGATGCTGGTTACTTTCCTGAGGCAGCAGGACATATAGATGATGTCAATGGAACCCACTTCCCATGATAAAACAAAACAGCAATAATGTCCTCGAAGTCTCGTAAATGACAAATGAAGAAAATAATTCATTTGACTTGATCAATGTAACTTTCTACATATTTTAATCTTCTCCTGTATGATTAGCCTAAGCAACAGAAATATGCTGCATTATCCTCAACAAAGAACAACAATTTACTATTGCGCTTTATTTCCCTGCAGGTCAGCTCCTCGTGGAAAAGTCAGTCTTCTGCAGTTTAGACAAAGTTTCTCCTTTTGTCATCCTGTGTTAGGACTTTATTACATCAAGGTTCAAAAATGCAACTGAAAATAAATGAGGCAGTTATGTCCTTGTTATTTATGAACCGTTTAAAAATAATTGCCACTTGTGCTGCCGAGGCAATAGATTTCAAAAGTAGGTTATTGTATGAAAAAGATCAGAATGAGTCAAAATGCTTTCTGCTCCTATACCAATGCTTTACACTTTAAACTCTAAGAAGTGATTTTGCATGTGGAAGAAAATCTTTTATTTTGATAGCACCTTTTGCAACTATAAGATGTCCCATAACCTTTTACAGATGTAACTTCGAAAGCCAATTGCAGCCAATTTGTGCAGAGCAAACTCTCACAAACAGTGATGTGATAAGAAGCAGGTTTATGTTTGCAGGGCTATAGATTGAGAAATTAACATTGCCAAATTAAACAAGGAGAATACATCTTCTTCTCTTCCAGTTGTGGCTGTGGGATATTTCATATCCATTGGAGACGGCACATGGAGTCTTAGTTGAACAGTTCATCTCAAAGACAGCACCTTGAACAGTGCAGTACACCTGCAGACATGTTCATGAGTGAGAGTCAAACATACTGCCTTCTGATCCTATGGTGTATGTGGTACTTGCATTGATCTATAGCTAACACTCAGGAGAAAGCATCCATTCCACAGAAGGTCTTGAATGATCTTTCAATGGGACAGTACGGGTTAAAGCACTGGAGACAGTCACAAGGCACTTCTTCAGAGAATGTTTTAGAGAACGAGCCAGTTGTGTTAAACTGCTTTCCTTACCAGTGCCAATTTGTGATTCTTTTGTCTGGAGGTGGCCCCTAGCCATGCTATCAGAATTCACACCAGCATGCACAAAACAATTCCACTTCCATTGACAGAACACTCTCATTTCTCTAACAAGAACAAATTACTGCAAAAACTCAGCAGGTCTGGCAGTATCTGTAGAGAGATTATCTGTGCAAAGTTAGCATTTCAAGTCCAGTGAACCTACTTCACAATTGATTGTATCTTTGGAAAAGGTTGGGATATATGCTGAGAATTGGATAGGGGGAGGACTTGGAGTAAATGATAGGTGGAGATGGAGCCCAGAGAGAGAGAGAGAGAGAGAGTGAAAAACAGGGAGGCGGACAAAGGAAAGGGTTAAGTCAGCCTGGGAGAATAAACAGCTGTTCATGGCTACCCATTACTCTGATGTTGTGGGTCTCAGCAGCAACAAGAAGATACAGAACATGCTCAAATGTATCAGTCTGCATCACTCCCAGCACTATGGATTCTAGCAATGGGTCATGGGTCTTCCTGCTCAGGAGAGTAGCTGCAGCTGACTGCTGTGCAGGTGTAGACATGGCAACCACTGAAGCTGTCACAGTGACAAGTAAGACCAGTTTATTTTAATCATTCTTCACTTTGCCAGCCATCACCACAAGATGGTGGTTGTCAGTATTCCTTCTAATTTTATTCTTGGTAACATGCGCCCCCAAGGCCCATGCAGCAGTGAATTCTCAAAGCAGAAGTCAATGCTGTGACCAGTGTACCTACACCAATCACTGTGGGTGGAACTTTGATGTAGCTGCACATCCACACGGCTTCCTGGGAACGTTGGTGGTTATCCCAATGTAGATTGGAAATTAAGATCAAGCCAAGATGTGAAACATTTGATACTCCAGATAGTTCACAGCTGTGACGGATGTCTCACAAAGTGTGTGATTTACATATGTTTTAATATCATTTGCTTTTAAGTTTGTATGTTTGAATTGATGACTTATAGGTTTTTCTGTGTGTCTGAAGGATTTAATGATTAACTTGTAAATATTTCTGCAGCCATGGTGACTTATTTTAAAACAACTTGAAAGAGAGTTCGCTCTAAGAACTAATGGGTCTTTGTGTACATTAGGAGAATTTATGACAGAGCAAGGTAAACAAATGTGCTTCAAAATTTCTATTAGAAATTTCTGGGCTTGGATTTGTTTTAAACTTAAGGGAAACACACAGAGCCTGAAAATAAGTGTTAATTTTAATTTCAGTTTGGGGCAGTTCTGCAGAAGGATCCTTGAATAAAGATGAATGTGAAATGCATACTCCTGAGAAAGGGAGAAGATAATAAAAATCAATAAGACAATAAGAAATAGGAAGAGGAGGAGGCTGTTTAGCCCCTTGAGCCTGCTCCATCATTCAATAGGATCATGGCTGTTCAGATGCTCCTCACATGCACTTTCCTGCTCTTTCTCCATGGTACACTCTGCCTGTAGAACATGCAAAACAACAACTTTCACTGTACTTTGGTACATGTGACAACAATAAATCAAATCAAACTTTTGATTCCCTGACTGATAAGAATCTAGCTCAGCCTTAAATATACACAAGGACTCTACCCCCAAAACTCCCTTTGGCAACTCTCTGAAAGAAGAAATTCTTCCTCATCCTAGTCTTAAATTGGTGTCCCTTTATTCTGAGACTGTACCTTCTGGTCCTGGACTATCCCATGAGGGGTAACATCCTCTCAGCAATTACTCTGTCACGGTCCTTTAGAATCCTGTATGTTTCAATGAAATCATCTCTCAGTCTTCTAATTTACAATGAGGAGAGTCTGAAACTGGTCAACCTTTGCTCGTAAGACAATCCCTCCCGTACCACGGATCATCCCAGCGAACCTCCTCTGAACTGCCTCCAGTGAAATAACATTGTTTCTTAGTTAAGGGGACCAAAGCACTCAGATTCATAAAATCATACATCACAGAAACAGACCCTTCGGTCCAACTAGTCAGTGCCGACTACGTTCCCAAATTAAACTAGTCCCACTTGACTGCATTTGGCCATATCCTGCCAAATCTTTCCTATTCACATACTTATCTAAACGTTGTAACTGTACCTGCATCCAACACTTCCCCTGACAGTTCATTCCTCATATGAACCATTCTGTGTAAACAAATTGCCCATCACGCCCATTTTTAATGTCCTCTCACATTAAAAATATGCCCTCTAGTTTTGAACTCCCCCACCCTAGTGAAAAGACCTTTGCTATTCACCTTATCTATGCCCTTCATGATTTTATAAGCCTTTATGAGGTCACCCCTCAACCTTCTACACTCCAGTGAAAAACATCCCAACCTATCCAACCTCTCCTAACTCAAACCCTCCATTCCCAGCAACATCCTGGTAAATCTTCTCTGAACCCTCTCCAATTTACATCCTTCCTATCACAAGGCAACCAGTACTATACACAGTACTCCAGAAGATGCCTCACCAAAGTCCCGTACTACCTCAACATGATGTCCCAACTCCAAAACCCAAAGATCACAGCAATGAAGGCAAGTGAGCTAAATACCTTCTTAACCACCCTGTCTACCTCTGATGCAAATTTCAAAGAATTAAGTGCCTGAACTCCTAGGTGTCTCTGTTCTACAACACCACCCATGGCCTTACTTTTACTTGTATAAGTCCTGCCCTGGTTTGTTTTACTAAAATGCAATTCCTTGCATTTATCCAAATTAAACTCCACCAGTCACTCCTCAGCCCATTGACCCAATTGAGCAAGATCTCTTTGCAATCTTAAATAACCTTCTTCACTGTTGACTATACCATCAATTTTGATGCCATCCACAAACTTACTAATCATGCCTCCTACATTATCGTCCAAATAGTTTATATAAATGATTAACAAAAGTGGACCCAGCACCAATCTCTGCACTAGAACACCACTGGTCACAGGCCTCCAGTGCAAAAAACAACCTTCCACCACTACCCTCTGTTTCCTCCAGTCAAACCAATTTTATATTTAATTGGCAAGCCCTCCCTGAGTCCCACGTGATCTAACTTTACTAATTAGTCTACAATGCAGAACCTTGTCAAAGATTCAATAAAGTCCATGTAAACAACATCTACCATTCTGCCCCCAATTTTTTTGGTTACTCAAAAAAAAAATCACGTTTGTGAGGCATGATTATCCTCAATTTCTATCTCAGGCGACCGAA
Source organism: Chiloscyllium plagiosum (assembly GCF_037043375.1). Taxonomy (NCBI): domain Eukaryota; kingdom Metazoa; phylum Chordata; class Chondrichthyes; order Orectolobiformes; family Hemiscylliidae; genus Chiloscyllium; species Chiloscyllium plagiosum. Next base: position 960,100 of record NW_028270168.1, on the reverse strand, counting down.
TCAACACGGACATCTACTACAAACCAACCGACTCCCACAGCTACCTGGACTACACCTCCTCCCATCCTGCCCCCTGTAAAAACGCCATCCCATTCTCCCAATTCCTTCGACTCTGCCGTATCTGCTCCCAGGAGGACCAGTTCCAAAAACGCACATCCCAGATGGCCTCCTTCTTCAAGGACCGCAATTTCCCCCCCGACGTGGTCGACGATGCCCTCCACCGCATCTCTTCCACTTCCCGATCCTCCGCCCTTGAACCCCGCCCCTCCAACCGCCACCAGGACAGAACCCCACTGGTCCTCACCTACCACCCCACTAACCTCCATGTACAGCGCATCATCCGCCGCCATTTCCGCCACCTCCAAACGGACCCCACCACCAAGGATATATTTCCCTCCCCTCCCCTATCAGCATTCCGTAAAGACCACTCCCTCCGTGACTCCTTCGTCAGATCCACACCCCCCACCAACCCAACCTCCACTCCCGGCACCTTCCCCTGCAACCGCAGGAGGTGTAAGACTTGCGCCCACACCTCCCCCCTCACCTCCCTCCAAGGCCCCAAAGGAAACTTCCATATCCGCCACAGATTCACCTGTACCTCCACACATATCATCTATTGCATCCTTTGCATCCGATGTGGCCTCCTCTATATTGGGGAGACGGGCCGCCTACTTGCGGAGCGTTTCAGGGAACACCTCTGGGACACCCGGACCAACCAACCCAACCACCCTGTAGCTCAACATTTCAATTCCCCCTCCCACTCCACCAAGGATATGCAGGTCTTTGGACTCCTCCATCGTCAGACCACAGCAAAACGACGGTTGGAGGAAGAACGCCTCATCTTCTGGCTAGGAACCCTCCAACCACAAGGGATGAACTCGGATTTCACCAGTTTCCTCATTTCCCCTCCCCCCAGCCTGTCTCAGTCAAATCCATCAAATTCAGCACCGCCTTCCTAACCTGCAATCTTCTTCCCGACCTCTCCGCCCCCACCCCAGTCTGACCTATCACCCTCACCTTGACCTCTTTCCACCTATCACATTTCCGACGCCCCTCCCCCAAGTCCCTCCTCCCTATCTTTTATCTTAGCCTGCTGGACCAACTTTCCTCATTCCTGAAGAAGGGCTAATGCCCGAAACGTCGATTCTCCTGTTCCCTAGATGCTGCCTGACCTGCTGCGCTTTTCCGGCAACACATTTCCGTCTCTATCCTCAATTAAAACCATGCTGATTATCCCTAATCAGTCCTTGCCTCTCCAAACGCATGTATATCTTACCTTTCAGAGTCACCTCCAACAACTTACCCACCACTGATGTCAGATTCACAGATCTATTGTTCCCAGGCTTCTCCTTACAGTCTTTCCTACTTATGATTTGCTATAAATCCTGTGTGTTAGGATTGAGCCCTCCACTATCACCTGATGAAGGAGCGGCACTCCAAAAGCTAGTGCTTCCAACTAAACTTGTTGGACTATAACTGGTGTTGTGTGATTTTTAACTTTCTTAGATTATAGTCACAACAGTATAAAGGCTGGGTACCAGTGGTACATTGCAAGGATCAGTGCTGAGTCCACTGCTTTTTGTCACGTATATAAATGATTTGGGTGTGAATATAGAAGGAATGATTAGTAAGTTTGCAAATGACACCAGAATTGGTGGTATAATAGACAATGAAATAGATCATCTCAGAGTACAACAGGACCTTGATCAATGGGCTAATGGACTGAGGAATGGCAGGTGGAGTTTAATTTAGATAAATGTGAGGTGCTGCATTTTGGAAAGGCAAATCAGGGCAAAACTTATACACTTTATGATGTAGTCCTAAGAAATGTTGCCAAACAAACAGATCTTGAGGTGCAGGTTCATAGTCCCTTGAAGGTGGAGTTGTAGGTAGACAGGATAGGAAAAAGGCTTTTGGTATGCTTGCCATTATTGGTCAGTGCATTGAGTACAGGAGTTGGGAGGTCATGTTGTACAGAACATCGGTTAAGCTATGCTTGGAAAACTGCATTAAATTCTGGTCTCCCTGTTACAGGAAAGTTGTTGTTAAAATTGAAAGGGGTCCAGAAAAAACTTACAAGATGCCAGGGTTGGAGGGTTTGAGTTGAAGAGAGACTCTGAATAGGCTGGGGCTGTTTTCCCTGGAGCATTGGAGGCTGAGGGGTGACCTTAGAGAGGTTTATAAAATCATGAGGGGCATGGATAGGGTGAATGGCCAAGGTCTTTTTCCCAGAGTAGGGGTTCCAAAACTAGAGGGCATAGGTTTAAGGTGAGAGGGGAATGATATAAAAGGGACCTGAGGGGCAACTTTTTCATGCAGAGGGTGTGTGTGTATGGAATGAGCTGCCAGAGAAAGTGGTGGAGCCTGGTATAATTACAACATTTAAAAGGCATCTGAATGGGTATATGAATAGGAAGGGTTTAGAGGGATATGGGCCAAGTGCTGGCAAATGGGACTCAATTAATTTAAGACATCAGGTCAGCGTGAACGAGTTGGACTGAATGAGCTATTTCCATGCTACACAACTATGACACTATTAATCACCCTCCTGTCCTCCAGCACCTTATCCATAGTTATAGATGATGCTAGTATTTCTGCTGGGAGCCCGGCAATTTCGTCCCTAACTTCTTATGTTTGATCAGGCCTGGAAAGTTATCCACCTTTATGTTTTCTAAGACCTCCAGCACTTCCTCTTCTGTAATGTGTACTGTTTTCAAAACATCAAATTTATTTCCCAGTTCCCAAGCCTCAATTTCTTTCTCCACAATAAAAACTGACACAAAAATATTAATTTAGTATCATAGTGCTTCAGATGTAATCTCATCAGCATCTTGTACATTTACAGTATTCCCTATTCTTATACTTAAACATCCTTGAAAAAAGAGCCCATATTCAATTAGCCTTCTTGATTCCCTGCTAGCTTTCTGTGTTTCATGCACCACTATCCCCAAGTCCCCTTGTGATACAGCTTTCTGAAGTCTTTCACCATTTACATAATGTTCTGTTTATTTGCTCTCCCTTCCAAAATAAACAACTTCATATTTTCTCACATTGTTCTCCATTTGCCAACTTTTTGCCTACTTAACCTATCAATGTCTCTGTATAAGCTGTCCATTGGCCGATTCACCATCCATGCCAACACTACGCGGTCTCATCTTATGACTTAACTCTTTGTGAAGTACGCTGTTGAATGCCTTCTGGAAATCCAAAGACAATATGTTTACTGATTCCTCTCTATCCACTATGATTGAGAGTCTATCGAAAAACTATAATAAATCAGTCTGAGACAATTTCCCTTTCGTGAGGCTATGCTTACTCTACTTAATTAGATAATGATTCCCCATTACCTCCCCAACAACTGATTCCAACATTAGATATTGTCCACTCAGCTTACATTTTCCCCATGTTTTGCCTCCCTCCCTTTTTGTACAGGGGTGTCACATTGGCAGTTTTCCAATCCTCCAGTACTTCTCCAGAATGCAAGAATTTTTGAAAAATTACAACCAATCTGTCCACCATTTCTGTAGCTTAAACTAGAACAAGGAAATTAGTAATAGTTCCAGTATAGAGCCTGCATTTCTTAAAGCGTGGCACGGTGGCTCAGTGTTCAGCACTGCTGCCTCACAGCACCAGGGTCCCAGGTTCGATTCCAGCCTCGGGCGACTGTCTGTGTGGAGTTTGTCTGTGTGGGTTTCCTCCGGGTGCACCGGTTTCCTCACACAGTCCAAAGATGTGCAGGCCAGGTGAATTGGCCATGCTAAATTGCCCATAGTATTAGGTGCATTAGTCAGAGGGAAATAGGTCTGGGTGGGTTACTCTTCGGAGTGTCAGTGGGGACTGGTTGGGCCGACAGGCCTGTTTCCACACTGTAGGGAATCTAATCTTAAAATCTAGAAGTGTTTGAATTATTTGAAGCTGAAAATGTATAAACTCAGATGTATAGAAGTTCCAAGGAAAGGCAATATGTTTTTCTAGACTGGAAATTGAAGTCACAGTTAAATTAAGTCTGTCAAGGTGTTAGAGAAAGGATTCTTCTCTGCTATGAGTCCTCAACAGAGGTATTTATGGAAACATTACAGGATTGTTTTGGGATTGTGTATAATGGGATTGTACTTTACTGTGTGTTTCAAAATCTCAAAACTAATGTTACATGTACACAGGTTGTTTATTCTATTTTATCTTAACTTTTTTGTGAAATAAACTTCTGCTTTCTCATTAAAACCAAACCTGCAATATTGTGTCTTGATATTTCAGAGACTGGCCACCTTGTTACAAGGAGAAAGTGAGGTCTGCAGATGCTGGAGATCAGAGCTGGAAATGTGTTGCTGGAAAAGCGCAGCAGGTCAGGCAGCATCCAGGGAACAGGAGAATCGACGTTTCGGGCATAAGCCCTTCTTCAGGAATTCAGCCCTTCCTGAAGAAGGGCTTATGCCCAAAACGTCGATTCTCCTGTTCCCTGGATGCTGCCTGACCTGCTGCGCTTTTCCAGCAACACATTTCCACCTTGTTACAAGCAAAACAAACAAAATATGATCTATCAAACCAGATTTCAATCTGGGTTCCAATTTGTCCAATAAACATTAGCTGGGATCATGATACAGGATAAAGGAGGATAACATCACAGTGAAAGTTTTCTTATTTTTATGGAAACTATAATTGTTATTAATTTCTTAACATCATCATCAACAAATTAAATATAAAGATTCCTTCATCATCGATTAATCCAGACTTTGTATGTAATATTGATGTCATGCTATGTGCGTAATATAAGAAAATTGAAAAGAGTTTCTTGTTTTAAAGATACAAAGATAATTGAAATAATTTTAGCACAAAATCAACAAAAATAAACATAAACACTAATAAAATATAATCACAATCCTGAGCTCCAAGAGTAAAAACCGAACCAAATTGTTCACACCTCAGCATCTGTTTCTTTAAAAAGCTCCAGTATTGTGAAAGTGTGATTCCCAATGTTGTGGAATTGCCAGAGCTGTGCTCCATTTGTTTCTTGTTTCTGGCCTCAGCACTGACCATCTCAGCTGGGTTAAAAAAAAATCCCTGCAATGGCACAATGAGACTGCTTCACTCACACTAGGATAACTCAAAGTGACTGAGTGTTGTATGGTCTTGTACAGAGACACCTACAGAAGGTAAGCCAGCACCTCAAATTCCAGGGCTGACTTGCAACCCAGTGACAGGGCAGCTCTTCATGTGCTCACTTTATGGAAACTGAGAATCAGAACCAGCTTTATAAAAATGTCCCAACAGAGGGTAAAAAGGCTCACCAATACACAAGCAGTTGTTCCAAAGACTAATTAATCATTTAAGAGTTTCTGTTGCAGTCAGGTACTGAATATTCTAAAATAGTTAGGAATATGGGGGTCATTTTGAAACTGACTCTGAGACTGGCTGTGTGAGGCAGTAAGTCACAGGGTCTGACAATGGGGTGGATCGGTGACATAAAAACATACAAAATAGAAGTAGCAGTCGGCCATTCAGGCCTTCAAGCCCGCTGTACCATATCAATGTCACAGGCAGGCAATACTGCAGCAAAAGTGTTACTTTACAATGTAATGCATCTGAAGATTGGTGGAGGAAACCACAAGAGGCTATAATGTACATAGATCCCTCAAAGTTGCCACCCAGGTTGATAGGGCTGTTAAGAAGGTATTTGGTATGTTAGCTTTTATTAGAAGAGGGATTGAGTTTCGGAGCATGAGGTCATGCTGCAGCTGTACAAAACTCTGGTGTAGAGTATTGCGTGCAGTTCTGGTCACCGCATTATAGGAAGGATGTGGAAGCTTTGGAAAGGGTTCAGAGGAGATTTACTAGGATGTTGCCTGGTATGGAGGGAAGGTCTTATGAAGAAGGTTTGAGGTACTAGAGGCTGTTTTCGTTAGAGAGAAGGTTGAGAGATAACTGAATTGAGACATATCAGATAATCAGAGGGTTAGATTGAGTGGACAGTGAGAGCCTTTTACCAAGGATGGTGATGCCTAACACGAGGAGGCATAGCTTTAAATTGAGGGGTAATAGATATAGGACAGATGTCAAAAGTAGTTTATTTACTCAGGGAGTAGTAGGGGGGTGGAATGCACTGCCTGCAACAGTAGTAGACTCACCAACTTTACAGGCATTTAAATGGTCATTGGGTAGGCATATAGACGAGAATAGTCATGATTTGGAGATGCTGGTGTTGGACTGGGGTATACAAAGGTAAAAATCACACAACACCAGGTTATAGTCCAACAGGTTTAATTGGAAGCATACTAGCTTTTGGGGTGACGCTCCTTCATCAGGTGATAAAGACGAGAGTAGGATAGTGTAGGATACATGGGCTTCAGATTGGTTTCACAGGTCGGCACAACATCGAGGGCCTGAAATGTTCTATAACACCCATTCAGTGATGTGATAACTGGTCTACTTCTCTGCATTCCGTTTACATCAGAGGAAAATAGCAATTTGACAGACAAGCTCATTTTACACTTCATTAAAAAAATGACTCAGTACAACACAAACAAACACACCCATTGGCTTTCTCACACAGGAAGACAGTGGAAATGTGGCAGAGCAGGACAACCTCAATTTAAAAAAATCAATTGATCACAGAGTTACAATTCACAATTGATCCAGTATTATTGTTATTTGTAAACAAGAGTTTGAAACTGGTGCAACTCTTTCTTGGTAAGAGTGTTTCCTAATTTCACTTTTGAAGGGTCTAGTTCTAATAGTTTATCCTCTGCCCTGTAGGCCAACACTCAAATGATCAAATCAATGTTTAACATCTAACATTTCATTTATTGATAAAACACAAAATTTTCAGACTTATGCTCATTGTAGTCACTGAATATTTTTTGTTGTTGATTAGTTCGAATCATGTTTATCAAACAGTTAAAATCAGATTGTGCATGAATTATCTCAATGTAAGTCAGTACAATACTTCTTTGGATTCTCCTTGGAATGTGTTGCTGTACACAATGTAATTCTAAGGTTATATTCCACATGCATTGCAAATCACTGATTACCCAGTGAAGATAAAACCCAAGATAAAAACCAACACATAGAGATCCCCACTTGGAGGAGGCGGTGATGTCATAGTAATGTCACTACTGGTAACTGGTGGAATTAAATTCAATGAATAAAATCTGGAATTAATACCAGTCATAGTTATGGTGATCACCCAACTATCATCAATTGTTGTAAAAACCCACCTGGTTCACTAATGTTCTTCAAAAAAGGAAATCTGCCATTCTTACCTGGTCTGGTCTACACAAAATTGTTGGTGTAGTGACTAGCAAAGAAGGTTACCTCAGAGTATAATGGGATCTTGGTCAGGTGGCCCAATGGACTGAGGAGTGGCAGATGGAGTTTAATTTAGATAAAAGTGAGGTGTTGCATTTTGGAAAGGCAAATCAGGGCAGGACTTACACACTTAATGGTCCTGGGGAGTGTTGCTGAAAAAAAAAGAGACCTTGGAGTGCAGGTATATCCTTGAAAGTATAATCCCTGGTAGATAAGATAGTGAAGAAGGCATTTGGTTTGCTTGCCTTCATTGGTCAATGCATTATGTATATGAGTTGAAAGGTCATGTTGTAGCTATACAGGACATTGGTTAAGCCACTGTGTGCAGTTCTGGTCTCCCTGTTATAAGAAGGATGTTGTGAAACTTGAAACGGTTCAGAAAAGATTTACAAGGATGTTGCCAGGGTTGGCGGCTTTGAGCTATAGGGAGAGGCTGAACAGGCTGGGGCTGTTTTCCGTGGACCATCGGAGGCTGAGGGATGACTTTATTAGATGAGATTAGATTCCCTACAGTACGGAAACAGGCCCTTCAGCCCAATAAGTCCACATTGATCCTCCAAACAGTAACCCGCCCAGACTTATTCCCCTGCATTAGTCAGGGATAAATATAGGCTAGGGAAATGGGTCCGGTTGGGTTACTTTTCGGAGGGTCGGTGTGGACTTGTTGGCCCGTAGGGGCTGTTTCCATACTGTAGGAAATCTAATCTCATCTAACCCCTATATTTACCCCTGACTAATGCACCTAACACTATGGGCAATTTAGCATAGCCAATTCACCCGATCTGCACATCTTTGGATTGTGGGAAGAAACTGGAGTACCCGGAGGAAACCCATGTAGACATGGGGAGAATGTCTGTGTGGAGTTTGCACAGTCACCTGAGGCAGGAATCGAACCCGGATCCCTGGCACTGTGAGGCAGCAGTGCTAACTGCAGCATGGTGGCTCAGTTGTTAGCACTGCAGCCTCACAGCACCAGGGGCCCAGGTTCGATTCCAGCCTCAGGCGACTGACTGTGTGGAGTTTGCACGTTCTCCCCGTGTCTGCGTGGGTTTCCTCCGGGTGCTCCGGTTTCCTCCCACAGTCCAAAAGATGTGCAGGTCAGGTGAATTGGCCATGCTAAATTGCCCATAGTGTTAGGTAAGGGGTAAATGTAGGGGTATGGGTGGGTTGCGCTTCGGCGGGGCGGTGTGGACTTGTTGGGCCGAAGGGCCTGTTTCCACACTGTAAGTAATCTAATCTAATCTAAAAAATGTCCATGTGGGTTTCCTCCGGGTACTCCGGTTTCCTCCCACAATCCAAAGTTGTGCAGATCAGTTGGTGCATTAGTCAGAGGGAAATAGGTCTGGGTGGGTTCTCTTCGGAGGATTGGTGTGGACTTGTCGGGCCGAAGGGCCTGTTTCCACACTATAAGGAAACTATGGGTGGCATGGTGGCACAGTGGTTAGCACTGTAACCTCACAGCACCAGGGACCCTGGTTTGATTCCAGCCTCGGGCGACTGTCTGTGTGGAGTTTGCGCATTGCCTGTGTGGGTTTCCTCCGGGTGCTCTGGTTTCCTCCCACAGTCCAAAGATATGCAGGCCATGTGAATTGGTTTAAGGTGAGATGGGAAAGATTTAAAAGGGACCTAAAGGGCAACTTTTTCACATAGCGGGTGGTACGTGTATGGCATGAGCTGCCAGAGGAAGTGGTGGAGGTTGGTACAATTGCAACATTTAAAGTACATCTGGATGGATATACGAACAGGAAAGGCTTTGAGGGATATGGTCCAAATGCTGGCAAATGGGAGTAGATTTATTTAGAATATGTGGTTGGCATGGATGAGTTGGACTGCAGGGTCTGTTTTCAGGCTGTACAGCTCTATGACCATGTGACTCCAGATCCACAGCAATGTGGTTGCTTAGTATCTGTCCTCTGAAATGGTTGAGCAAGCTATATGATTATATCAAAATTACAACAGAAATCTCAATATGGATTAAGCACTCAGTACTGACCGAAGCATCAGAAACCAAAAAGGCACACCCAGCCCTGTTAACACTGCAAAGAATTCCTTACAAATATCTGGAGCCCTGTGCTACAATTGGTGGATGCGTGGTCAATCCATCGCGATGTCCTCCAGAGATTCCCAGCTGCTTGTGATAGAGCCCACTAAGTGATATGCATTTGGTGATATGTAATGAAGCAGACTTGATTAGGGAGCTGAAGGTGAAGGAACCTCAGGAGCAGTGACCATAATGATAGAATTCACCCTGTAGTTTGAGGGAGAGAAGATTGAATCAGATGTAACGATATTACAATTGAATAAAAATAACTACAAAGATATGAGAGAGGAGCTGGTCAGAATTGATTTGAGCGGTTGAGTACTGTGAGTGTGTATTCAATGGAGTTGAGAATGACGAAGTTGGGATCTGACTGAAACTTAGAGTATACTGGGAGGCCTGGATAGCGTGGACTGGGAGAAGATGTTTCCATCAGTAGGAGTGATGAGGACCCAAGAGTGAAGGGACAACCCTTTAGAACTGAGGTGAGGAGGAATTTCTTTAGCTAGAGGGTGGTCTATCTGTGGAATTCATTGCCCCAGAAGATGTGGAGGTTAACTCATTAAGTGTATTTAAGACAAAGATGACTCGGTTCTTGATTGGTAAGGGGATCAAGGGTTACGGAAGAAGGCTGGAGAATGGGATTGACAAACATATCAGACATGATCAAATGGGAGAGCAGAATCCATGGACCGAATACATCATTCTGCTCCTATAGTCTTACAATCACACATACCAGTTTTTAGCAAATTCCATTCACTCCATGTGATATCAAGAAACAGTTGGAGACACAGGATATTGCAAAGGTTATGGGCTTTGACAACATTTCATACTGAAGAGTTGAACTCCAGAACTTGCTGTTCCTCTAGCCAGGCTGTTCCAGTACAGTTACAACACTGGCATCTACCCAACATTGTGGAAAATTGATCAGGTATGTCCTGTACACAAAAAGCAGAACAAATCCAAACCAACCAATACTGCCACATCAAAATGCTGTGAAAGCTTCAGCCTTATCTTTTGCATTGATGTATTGGGCTCTTCTGTCATGGAGAATGGGGATACATGTTGTTCTGCTATAATGCATGTTTCATTAATGCAAATTTGCTGTAACGCGATTGATGAATTGGGGACACTGTTTCTGAAGCACTAACTTTTAAAATGTGTGTTGACTGTAACGCGATTACATTGTCAACACTTCAATAGCTGTTTCTAAAGCGCAATGTTTCTATAATTCGAGGTTGCACAAGAACGCAACCATTGCATTATAAAAGAGCTACCTGTATTTGCGAAGCCTCCTCCTCCAGTGAGTAGTTTAACTGTTTCCCCCCATTCATGGCTGATATAGCAGAACTGCTGAGATCTGATCTGTTGCTTGTGAGATTGCTTCGATCTGTCTCTCACTTTGCTGCCTTTGGTATTTGGAATGCAAGTAGTCCTGTTTAGTAGCTTCACCAGGTTGACAATCCATCTTCAGGTATACCTGGTGCTGCTCCTGGCATGCCCTCCTGCACTCTCCATTGAACCAGGGTTGATCCCCTGGCTTAATGGTAATGGTTGAGTGGGGCAAATACTGGGCCATGAGGTTACAGATTGTGCTGGAGTACAACAGGGATTCTGGGTAATCCAAGATGGAGGATGGGAAGAATTTCTGGCTGTAAGAGCTGCTCCTTTTTTTGAGGTATTTTAGGTGCTGGAGATGATTTCCTCGAATTCCAGGAGCAGCAATTACTGTTTTATATGCTGTTGCATTGTTTTGGAACTTTGGAAAAAAATGTCAAAACAACAGCAGTTTTAAAGGGAAAAGAGCAGACAAAGGAAGCACATGGTGAGGACTGTGCAGGAGAGAGAGAGAGAGAGAACGAACCTGCACAGTTACCGCCTTTGCTGTTTGAATTCGTGTATCGCTGGAAATCGGAGTACATCTGAGAAAATTAACAAACAGTGAAATTCACAACTAATCTTGGAGGAACTGTTGGGCGAAGTTCACAGCACAGAATCAGATAAGTTAATTGTTGTTTTAAGTCTGTCCAAGAGAAAGGCTGCAGTAGTGAGTACGGTGGATTCTTTCTTGATTATATATTTTTGGAGATAAGTCTATTGATTAAACTTAAAATATAAGCCATAGCTATTAATTTAATCTGGGGCAGTGTTTGTAGAGGAATAAGACGGTGTTATTTTCTGGGTCTGTAGATTGTGAAGGAGCAAAAATGGCCTTTGCAGTGATATGTACTTCTTGTCAGATGTGGGAGTTTAAAGAGAGTTTAAGGGATACTGCAGATTATATCTGCCATAAATGCTGTTGGATGCAAATCTTATCAGATCGAGTGGATCGGTTGGAGAGACAGATAGAAGCGGTGAGGAATTTGCAACATCAACAGTATGTGATGGATGGCAGTCATAGGAAGGAGGGAAAGTCTCAGATACAGTCACATAGATGGGTTAACTCCAGGAGGGGGAAGAGAGGTAGGCAGCTAGTGCAGGAGTCTTTTGTGGATATACCCATTTCAAACAGGTATGCTGTTTTGGAAAATGTAGGGGGTAATGGATTCTCAGGGAACGTAGCACGAACAGCCAAGTTTCTGGTATTGAGACTGGCTCTAATGCAACGAGGGGTACGTCGGCTTCCAAGAGATCAATTGTGTTAGGGGATTCTGTAGTCCGAGGTACAGACAGACGTTTCTGTGGCTAGCAGAGAAAAAGCAGAATGGTGTGTTTTTTCCCTGGTGCCAGGGTCAAGGATGTCTCAGAGAGGGGCCGGCAAGATGCCATTGTCCACATTGGAATCAATGACATAGGAAGGGAAAAGGTTGAAATTCTGAAGGGAGATTACAGAGAGTTAGGCAGAAATTTAAAAAGGAGGTCCACAAGGGTAGTAATATCTGGATTACTCCCAGTGCTACAAGCTAGTGAGGGCAGGAATAGGAGGATAGAGCAGATGAATGCATGGCTGAGGAACTGGTGCAGGGGAGAACGGTTCACATTTTTGGACATTTGAATCTCTTTTGGGGTAGAAATGACTTGTACAAGGAGGACGGATTGCACCTAAATTGGAGGGGGACTAATGTACTGGCAGGGAAATTTGCTAGAACTGCTTGGGAGGATTTAAACTAGTAAGGTGGGGGTGGGGGGGTGGAGGGGGGTGGAACCCAGGGAGATAGTGAGGAAAGAGATCAATCTGAGACTGGTACAGCTGAGAACAGAAGTGAGTCAAACAGTCAGAGCAGGCAGGGACAAGGTAGGACTAATAAATTAAACTGCATTTATTTCAATGCAAGGGGCCTAACAGGGAAGGCAGATGAACTCAGGGCATGGTTAGGAACATGGGACTAGGATATCATAGCAATTACGGAAACATGGCTCAGGGATGGGCAGGACTGGCAGCTTAATGTTCCAGGATACAAATGCTACAGGAAGGATAGAAAGGAAGGCAAGAGAGGAGGGGGAGTGGCATTTTTTGACAAGGGATAGCATTACAGCTGTGCTGAGGGAAGATATTCCCGGAAATACATCCAGGGAAGTTATTTGGGTGGAACTGAGAAATAAGAAAGGGATGATCACCTTATTGGGATTGTATTATAGACCCCCCAATTATCAGAAGGAAATTGAGAAACAAACTTGTAAGGAGATCTCAGCTATCTGTAAGAATAATAGGGTAGTTATGGTAGGGGATTTTAACTTTCCAAACATTGACTGGGACTGCCATAGTGTTAAGAGTTTAGATGGAGAGGAATTTCTTAAGTGTGTACAAGACAATTTTCTGATTCAGTATGTGGATGTACCTACTAGAGAAGGTGCAAAACTTGACCTACTCTTGGGAAATAAGGCAGGGCAGGTGACTGAGGTGTCAGTGGGGGAACATTTTGGGGCCAGTGACCATAATTCTATTCGTTTTATAATAGTGATGGAAAAGGATAGACCAGGTCTAAAAGTTGAAGTTTTAAATTGGAGAAAGGCCAACTTTGACAGTATTAAGCAAAAACTTTCGAAAGTTGATTGGAGGTAGATGTTCGCAGGTAAAGGGACGGCTGGAAAATGGGGAGCCTTCAGAAATGAGATAACAAGAATCCAGAGAAAGTATATTCCTGTCAGGGTGAAAGGGAAGGCTGGTAGGTATAGGGAATGCTGGATGACTAAAGAAATTGAGGATTTGGTAAAGAAAAAGAAGGAAGCATATGTCAGGTATAGACAGCTTAGATCGAGTGAATCCTTAGAAGAGTATAAAGGAAGTAGGAGTATACTTAAGAGGGAAATCAGGAGGGCAAAAAGGGACATGAGATAGCTTTGGCAAATAGAATTAAAGAGATTCCAAAGGGTTTTTACAAATATATTAAGGACAAAAGGGTAACTAGGGAGAGAATAGGGCCCCTCAAAGATCAGCAAGGCGGCCTTTGTGTGGAGCCACAGAAAATGGGGGAGATACTAAATGAATATTTTGCATCAGTATTTACTGCGGAAAAGGATATGGAAGATATAGACTGTAGGGAAATAGATGGTGACATCTTGCAAAATGTCCAGATTACAGAGGAGGAAGTGCTGGATGTCTTGAAATGGTTAAAGGTGAATAAATCCCCAGGACATGATCAGGTGTACCCGAGAACTATGTGGGAAGCTAGAGAAGTGATTGCTGAGCCTCTTGCTGAATATTTGTATCATCGATGGTCACAGGTGAGATGCCGGAAGACTGGAGGTTGGCAAATGTGGTGCCACTGTTTAAGAAGGGTGGTAAAGACAAGCCAGGGAACTATAGACCGGTGAGCCTGACGTCGGTGGTGGGCAAGTTGTTGGAGGGAATCCTGAGGGACAGGATGTACATGTATTTGGAAAGGCAAGGATTGATTCGGGATAGTCAACATGGCGTTGTGCATGGGAAATCATGTCTCACAAACTTGATTGAGTTTTTTGAAGAAGTAACAAAGAAGATTGATGAGGGCAGAGCAGAAGATGTGATCTATATGGAATTCAGTAAGGCGTTCAACAAGGTTCCCCATGGGAGACTGATTCGCAAGGTTAGATCTCATAGAATACAGGGAGAACTAGCCATTTGAATACAGACCTGGCTCAAAGGTAGAAGACAGAGGGTGGTGGTGGAGGGTTGTTTTTCAGACTGGAGGCCTATGACCAGTGGAGTGCCACAAGGATCGGTGCTGGGTCCTCTGCTTTTTGTCATTTACATAAATGATTTGGATGCAAGCATAAGAGGTACAATTAGTAAGTTTGCAAATGACAACAAAATTGGAGATGTAGTGGACAGCAAAGAGAGTTTCCTCAGATTACAACTGGATCTGGACCAGATGGGCCAATGGGCTGAGAAGTGGCAGATGGAGTTTAATTCAGATAAATGTGAGGTGCTGCATTTTGGGAAAGCAAATCTTAGCAGGACTTATACACTTAATGGTAAGGTCCTCAGGAGTGTTGCTAAACAAAGAGACCTTGGAGTGCAGGTTCATAGCTCCTTGAAAGTGGAGTCGCAGGTAGATAGGATAGTGAAGAAGGCATTTGGTATGCTTTCCTTTATTGGTCAGAATATTGAGTACAGGAGTTAGGAGGTCATGTTGCGACTGTACAGAACATTGGTTAGGCCACTGTTGGAATATTGCATGCAATTCTGGTCTCCTTCCTATCGGAAAGATGTTGTGAAACTTGAAAGGGTTCAGAAAAGATTTACAAGGATGTTGCCAGGGTTGGAGGATCTGAGCTACAGGGAGAGGCTGAACAGGCTGGGAATGTTTTCCCTGGAGCATCGGAGGCTGAGGGGTGACCTTATAGAAGTTTACAAAATTATGAAGGACATGGATAGGATAAATAGACAGAGTCTTTTCCCTGGGGTCGGGGAGTCCAGAACTAGAAGGCATAGGTTTAGGGTGAGAGGGGTAAGATATAAAAGAGATCTAAGGGGCAACCTTTTCACGCAGAGGGTGGTACGTGTATGGAATGAGCTGCCAGAGGATGTGGTGGAGACTGGTACAATTGCAACATTTAAGAGGCATTTGGATGGGCATATGAATAGGAAGGGTTTGGAAGGATATGGGCTGGGTGATGGCAGGTGGGACTAGATTGGGTTGGCATATTTGGTCGGCATGGACGGGTTGGACTGAAGGGTCTGTTTCCATGCTGTACATCTCTATGACTCTAATTCTGCTGCTGCTGTTGTCCCACAATGCCTTATGGATGCCCAGTCTTGAGTTGGTAGATCTGTTCCATTTAGCACACAACACAATGGAGGGCATTCTTAGTGTGAAGGCGGGATTTCTTACTGAAACTGTCATCATGGACAGATGTACTTGTAGCCAGCAGATTGGTAAGGATGAAGTCAAGTATGTTTTTCCTTTTGTTGGTTTCCTCACCACCTACTGCAGACCCAACCAGCTCAATCAGTCGTCCTGCTGCCCAGTCTTTCTTGATGGTGGACATTGAAATCCCCACCCAGAGTACATTTTCAGCCCTTGCCATTCAATGCTTCCTCTAAGTGTTGTTCAGCATGGTTTACCGACTCATCAGCTGAGGGAAGACGGTACATGGTAATCAGCAGGAGGGTTCCTTGCCCATGTTTAATCTGAATCCACGAGACTTCATGGTGTCTGGAATCAATGTTGAGAACTCCCAGAGCAACGCTCTCCCAACTGCATCCCACTGTTCCGACCCCTCTGCTGGGTCTGTCCTGCCAGTAGGACTGGACATATCCAGGGATGGTGATGGTGGTGTCTGGGACATTGTCATACTCATGGAATCATATCTTACAGACAATGTCAGGCTGTTGCTTGGCAAGTCTGAGAGACAGCTCTCTCAATTTTGGCACTATCCCCCAGATGTTAGTAAGGAGAACTTTGCAGGGTCAACAGGGCTATTTCTGCCGTTGCCTTTTCTCGTGCCTTGGTCAATGCCAGGTGGTTTAATTTCTTTGTTAAATCTTTGTCGTGACTGATACAACTGAGTGGATTGACTTCCTTCCCTGAATGACATTTGTGAACCAGATGGAATTTCTCTGACAATTGACAATGATTTCATGGTCATCCCTGAGTGAGTGGGCGCTTTGACAGTGAGTGAAGATCCTGGAAACACAGATTGGGGCAGTCCCTGAGCTGGGGTGGAGATAGGGACCCTGAGCACACAGTCTCCTTGCTGCAGCGTTACAGTGAGAGTTACCAGAGCAGCCTGAGGAGCAGTATTGAAGGGCAGCATGTCGTGTAAGTGGATCAGAGACGTATCATAAGGGTTCATAGAGGCTGGAAGAGGTCATATGCCAATGTCTGTGGACATGGTTATGTGTGGCTGATGCCAATGGAGTGTATTGATGTCCAACACAGAGGCTTTTTGGAGCAAGCAATGATATGAATTTGCCAGTTTCCCACTCTGACTTCCATGTCGAGGTGTGCTTTTAATTATATGTTTAACAAGGGATCATCCCTGAGAACTAATGACTTGCCATTGCTGAGTGAGAAACTCACCTCACAGCTTGGCAAATGCTTAAAAGATGAAGCAACATGAGCTTTGAGCTTCTCATCTGATTTTGTCACAAGTCTCACAGTAGCACATGTCTCTCAGACTCCCAAAACATTTCATCCATTTCACTCACTGATTCATGAAAAGTGTAATGAAGCCTCAAACACCATTCCCTCACCCCACCTCGCCCCAGATAACAAACTTATGGCAATACTCCATCTACACTACACCCAGAGGCTGGTGCAACTCTGATGTCTGACCCTCAACCCAGAAACTGTATTCATACCCAAAACTTCATGTCAGGGCCTTTGTTCCAAAGGCCTGAAAAATCAAAATTGTCCAGTCTCTTTACAACTAAAACATAATTCACATGATCTCTGAACTTGCCCCATATCAGTGAAAACATGACCAATTTACAACTGGGACTTGAACCTACAAATTTGTGGATCCGAGACTTGTACGAGACTAACTGAATCACACTACCATTTTGGGAGAGATTTTCTTTACACAGTGTTTTTGCATGGTTAGATATTCCTGAAGTTTAAAGCCTTGGGCTGTCCTTTATGGGTGTCACAGAATTTCAAATACAGCATCAGAACAATGAAATGGAACCTGCTACACACAGTGCCTGAATTTAACCACGCAGTTCCTAAATATAATACCCCAATCATATGTTCCATCTTTAACAGACAGTTCAGTGCATGCGGGATGTTTTATAATAATTGATCACTCAGGACCTTCCTGATGTCTGTGTCATGTGAATATTCATGAAGTAAACTTGCAGCTATTGAGTGAAGTTAACTTCACCTTGCAAAACATGAGTATATACGTATAATGATATTTTCTGAATGGTTGTTGGAGGTTCCTGGTTACAGATGTTTCAGTAAGATTAGGGAGGGTGGTAAAAAAGGAGGGGGGGGTGGCGTTACTAATTAGAAATGGTATAACGGCTGCAGAAAGGCAGTTCGAGGGGGATCTGTCTTTGGAGGTAGTATGGGCTGAAGTCAGAAATAGGAAAGGTGCAGTCACCTTGTTGGGTGTTTACTATAGGCCCCCCAATAGCAGCAGAGATGTGGAGAAACAGATTGGGAAACAGATTTTGGAAAGGTGCAGAAGCCACAGGGTAGTAGTCATGGGCGATTTCAACTTCCCAAATATTGATTGGAAGCTCTTTAGATCAAGTAGATTGGATGGGGCGGTGTTTGTGCAGTGTGTCCAGGAAGCTTTTCTAACACAGTATGTAGATTGTCCGACCAGAGGGGAGGCCATTTTGGATTTGGTACTTGGTAACAAACCGGGACAAGTGATGGGCTTGTTAGTGGGTGAACATTTTGGTGATGGTGACCACAATTCTGTGACTTTCACCTTGGTTATGGAGAGAGATAGGTGCGTGCAACAGGGGAGGTTTTACAATTGGGGGAAGGGTAAATACGATGCTGTAAGACAGGATCTGAGGAGCATAAGTTGGGAGCATAGGCTGTCAGGGAAGGATGTCGTGGAAATGTGGAACTTTTTCAAGGAACAGATACGACGTGTCCTTGATATGTATGTACCTGTCAGGCAGGAAAGAGATGGTCGTGTGAGGGAACCTTGGTTGACGAGGGAGGTTGAATGTCTTGTAAAGAGGAAGAAGGGGGCTTACATAAGGTTGAGGAAACAAGGTTCAGACAGAGCATTGGAGGGATACAGGATTGCTAGAAGAGAGCTGAAGAAAGGGATTAGGAGAGCTAAGAGAGGGCATGAAAAATCTTTGGCGGATAGGATCAAGGATAACCCCAAGGCATTTTATGCATATATGTGAGAAACATGAGAATGACGAGAACGAGGGTAGGTCCGATCAAGGACAGTAGTGGGAGACTGTGTATTGAGTCGGAAGAGATAAGTGAGGTCTTGAATGAGTACTTTTCTTCAGTATTTACAAACGAGAGGGACCGTATTGTTGAAGAGGAGAGTGTGAAATGACTGGTAAGCTAGAGGAGATACTTGTTAGGAAGGAAGATGAGTTGGACATTTTGAATAACTTGAGGATAGACAAGTCCCCCGGGCCTGACGGGATATATCCTAGGATTATGTGGGAAGCAAGAGAGGAAATTGCAGAGCCTTTGGCAATGATCTTTTCATCTTCACTGTCAACAGGGGTGGTACCAGGGGACTGGAGAGTGGCGAATGTTGTGCCCCTGTTCAAAAAAGGGAATAGGGATAACCCCGGGAATTATAGGCCAATTAGTCTTACTTCGGTGGTAGGCAAAGTAATGGAAAGGGTACTGAGGGATAGGATTTATGAGTATCTGGAAAGACACTGCTTGATTAGGGACAGCCAGCACGGATTTGTGAAGGGTAGGTCTTGCCTTACAAGTCTTATTGAATTCTTTGAGGAGGTGACCAAGCATGTGGATGAGGGTAGACGAGTGGATATAGTGTACATGGATTTTTAGGAAGGCATTTGATAAGGTTCCCCATGGTAGGCTTATGCGGAAAGTCAGGAGGCATGGGATAGAGGGAAATTTGGCCAGTTGGATAGAAAACTGGCTAACCGGTCGAAGTCAGAGTGGTGGTAGATGGTAAATATTCAGCCTGGAGCCCAGTTACAAGTGGAGTTCCGCAGGGATCAGTTCTGGGTCCTCTGCTGTTTGTAATTTTTATTAATGACCTGGAAGAGGGAGTCGAAGGGTGGGTCAGTAAATTTGCAGATGATACGAAGATTAGTGGAGTTGTGGATAGTGAGGAGGGCTGTTGTCGGCTGCAAAGGGACTTAGATATGATGCAGAGCTGGGCTGAGGAGTGGCAGATGGAGTTCAACCCTGCCAAGTGTGAGGTTGTCCATTTTGGAAGGACAAATAAGAATGCGGAATACAGGGTTAACGGTAGGGTTCTTAGTAAGGTGGAGGAGCAGAGGGATCTTGGGGTCTATGTTCATAGATCTTTGAAAGTTGCCACTCAGGTGGATAGAGCTTGTAAGAAGGCCTATAGTGTATTAGCGTTCATTAGCAGAGGGATTGAATTCAAGAGTGGTGAAGTGATGTTACAGCTGTACAGGACTTTGGTTTGGCCACATTTGGAGTACTGTGTGCAGTTCTGGTCGCCTCACTTTAGGAAAGATGTGGAAGCTTTGGAGAGGGTGCAGAGAAGATTTACCAGGATGTTGCCTGGAATGGAGAATAGGTCGTACGAGGATAGGTTGAGCGTGCCAGGCCTTTTCTCATTGGAACGGAGAAGGATGAGGGGTGACTTGATGGAGGTGTATAAGATGATCAGGGGAATAGATAGAGTAGACAGTCAGAAACTTTTTCCCCGGGTACAACAGAGTGTTACAAGGGGACATAAATTTAAGGTGAAGGGTGGAAGGTATAGGGGAGATGTCAGGGGTAGGTTCTTTACCCAGAGAGTGGTGGGGGCATGGAATGCACTGCCTGTGGGAGCGGCAGAGTCAGAATCATTGGCGAACTTTAAGCGGCAATTGGATAGGTATATGGATAGGTGCTTAAGCTAGGACAAATGTTCGGCACAACATCGTGGGCCAAAGGGCCTGTTCTGTGCTGTATTGTTCTATGTTCTATGTTCAGGCTATGCTATGTTTATTTGATGTGATACAGATACCAATACAGTATGGGACAACCTGTCTAGGCACAATTTCATGAGATTCTGTTTCACTAGCTACCAAACAATTTACTGGCGTCAATGGGAACAAACTTCAGCCAGCCACATTAGTATTTGGGTCCAATCTTAATGTAACTTCAACTCCAATTACATTGTTGCTTTTCTGTCCAAGTTTAAAAAGTGAAAAGTGGAAGTTGATGAAGTGAACATTTCAATCTTTAACTACACTGCACTAATTACAATCCTGTGAGAAGCAACCTCCAGTAGTAAGATTGTGACACCCACTTTCTCTCCAGGTTAAAGCCTGGCAGTCACTTGATGATTTACATTCATCGTGTTTTAAAAAAAAAACGTTTCTGCTTTCTTTGAAAAAAGATTTACAGTCATGAAAATTTAAAATAAAACCAACCTCGGAATGGAAGAAAACTTTTGTCAATTTATAGTCAGAATCATATAGTAGAAAAGAGACCCGTCGGCTCATTGTTGCCATAGTCACCCATCCACACTGGACCCACTTTCCAGCACTTGGCCCAGAGCTTTGAATATGATGACACTTCAAATGTTCATCTAAGTACTTTTTAAATTTTCCCACCTCAATACCCTCCCAGGTAGTGCAACACAGATCCCTCTGGGCAAAAACATTTTCCCTCAAATCCGCTCTGAACCTCCGACCTTTCACCTTATCATTATGTACACCCTCATTATTGGTCCTTCAAACCAAGGAAAACAGCAGCTTTGTATCCACCCTATCCATAGTCCTTCATAATCTTTTCACCTTAATCAGGTGCCCTCAACCTTCTCTGTTCCAAAGAAAACAGTCTGAATTTATCCATCCTGTCTTCATTGCTGAAACACTCCTTCCCAGGCAACATCCTGGTGAATGTCCTCTGCACTGCCTCCAGTGCAATCACATCCTTCGCATCGTGCAGTGAACAGAGACAGTACTCCAGTTGTAGCCTAACCAAAGTCCTGTACAGCTCCAATAATAACCTCCCTGCTCTTATGATGCAGGTAAGAAAGGCATTATGACAATAATTATGGGGGATTCCAATATGCAAATAACTGGAAATAGCAGCAAATCTCAAGGAAAGGAATTCGTGGAATGTCTACGAGATATTTTTTTCTGAAGCTATTTGTAGTAAGAAATTCTGAGTTTGGTGATGCATAATGAGGTGGACTTGATTAGGAAGCTGAAGGTGAAGGAAATCCTGAAGGCATTTCAATAATGCGATAGTTTGCACCCTGCAGTTTGAGAGGGAGAAGACTGAATCAGATGTCATGATATTACAGTTGGGTAAAGGTGACTATAAAGACATGAGGGAGGAGCTGGCCAGAGTTGATTGGAAGGGGAGCCAAGCAGAGAAGATGGTGGAGCAGCAATGTCAGGTGTTTCTGGGGTTAATTCAGGAGACACAGCAGAAATACAGCCCAAGGAAGAAGAAACACACTCAGGGCAGGATGAGGGAATCATAACTGACAAGGGAAGTCCGTTATGAGCTGAGTATTTTCTGGCAGCCACACTAAGGTCTGTATGAAAACTTCAATGTCTACATTGGAAATGTAACAATGTGGCATCCTCTTTTTGACTTCATCACAATTAATCCTGTTTGAACCCTGTTGTCTCTCCCCTTACTCTGAAGGAATTACAACATTTAATTTGTATGAAAATGGCCTGTTTCATTATCCTGTGTGAGGGTTTGCATTGCAATTCTTCCTACACTGCCCCACATCACATTGAACAAAGTGTTGATACATTCTGCATTTTATAAATCACAGTAACGCGCCTGTAGAAAGCTTCACACTTCCACCTCTATAACATAATGTGCACAAACATTTCCTAATTGAAACAGTGCATGTATTGATACAAGATCTTTGTACTCAGTGTGGGAAATGTATCCCTTTCCCAAATGTGAGGAATGGATTAGCTTCGGGAGATATTCCTGTTTTGGGATGTTCTCAGAATTCACTCAGAACATTTGAGTCAATGTTTGTGTTATTTTTCATGCAAAGCAGGTATCTGTTGACAGTAAATATTTTTCCTGAGAGATGTATTAGATAACAAGGGTCTTCTTCAACACCACCTGCACCGTGAAGGGTTTCTCTTTTGAATTTGGCCTTGTTTTTATTGTCAATTTCACAAAACGTGAGCATTAAATTAAAAATTTCTTCACACTTTTTAAAGCAAACAAACATAATCAATAATGTGGGTAGCACAGTGGCTCAGTGGATAATACTGCTGCCTCACAGCGCCAGGGACCTAGGTTCGATTCCAGCCTCAGGCGACTGACTGTGTGGAGTTTGCATATTCTCCCCGTGTCTGCGTGGGTTTCCTCCGGGTGCTCCAGTTTCCTCCCATAGTCCAAAGATGTGCAGGTCAGGTGAATTGACCATGTTAAATTGCCCATTGTGTTCAGGGATATGTAGGTTAGGTGCATTTGTGAGGGGTAAAATATAGAATAGTAGGGGAATGGTTTTGGGTGGGTTACTCTTTGGAGGGTTGGTGTGGACTTATTGGGCCGAAGGGCCTGTTTCCACACTGTAGGGATTCAATCAAAAAAAAAACAAAAACAGCAAATCAAGTAAGGTGGCCCTGAAAACCAGAAGGAACAGGATCGATAACAAAATAAGAACGTGAAACATAAGAACTAGGAGCTAGAGGAGACCATTCAGCCCCTCAAGCCTGTTCTGTCATTTAATATGATCATTGCTGATCTCATCTCGGCATTCACCTTCCTGCCCACTCTCTATTCAACCCATTACTAATTAAAAATCTGTTTACGTCCTCCTTAAATTTACTCAATGTTCTGGCATCTACAACATTCTGGGGGAGTGAATTCCACAGATTCACAATCTTTTGAAAGTAGTAATTTCTCCACATCTCTGTTTTAAATTTGCTAGACTTATCCTAAAACTGTGACCACTCCCTCTAGATTGTCCCACAGGAAAAAATATAGCAAAATAAAGCCTCATAATAATGATGCGTTGTTAACACAAAGACTTGCTAAAATCTAATAGATCACCCAAAATGTCAGCACCAGCAGTAACCTATAGATACAAATCAAAATATCTTCTGTCTGTCCATGGGGACCTGACCTTAGGGGTGAGCAATGGGTGTGGCAGCAGGGATATCCCATGTGGAAGGGAACCCCACTGAGGGAGGGACCCCTCCATTCTGCTTGAGCCCTGAGCATCTGTTCCCTTGCCCCTGCCTTAATCTGAGGCCATGGAATGCACCTCTTACATTGGCTGCAGATAGGGACCTTATCTACAGCCAATTAATACTTCACACAACAAGCGATGCATGTGGGGCTGCTGTGACCACTGGGCCAGTGTTTCCCACCAACTCTTCAGGCGATTTGGTAGGAAACCCTGTCATCTGAAAAGTCCAGCCTAATTTTCAACAAAACTGAAAATGCAGGGTGTGACACTGAAAGTGTACAATGTGACCTCACAGAAACAGAGATGTTGGAAATAGGTTTAGATGTAAACCTTGATCCTGAGTATTTTTGAATCATGCTAAGGATATAGAAAAATATTAGTAGAAATATACAACAGGAAATATTGAAATCAAATTAGAGTTAGGTTCAATTGTGAAAATAATATTTCTTGATAATAATGTTTGAGTACAATAATTGAGTGTGAATTTAAGTGTTTGTGTTTCATATGTGTTGGATTAAAATTATTATTAATGTCGTGCTAGAGAAAATAATTCAATGAATTGTTGAATGTAATCTGTCAAATGTAAGAAATACTTAAATAAACTATTTGTCAGCAATATTTTTATGGTCTGGTTTTCAGCTTTAGTATCAATTTCATTCAGTTTATCTTCCCAGAGGGTAAATATCTCAGCTAATTACTTCATTAGAACAGTTTTAAATCTTATTTTACAAATCTTATTTATAACTTCTGTCCCTTTACTTTCTGGGTATAAGACAAGGAACCCATTTTGTACCTATACTAACCAATGTATACATGCAGTTACACACATTTACCCTTAATATTGAACAACAACTTCCAAACCTGGTCTGTGAGGATTCAGTGTGACAGCTTTGATGCATTCAGTATTAAAGTATCAGACTATGTGTTATTGGGCAGGATATGCTTGGAGCCCTCTTGGTTCCGAAAATCTAAGGCATAAAACCCACAAGATACAGCCATTGGTGAGTAATTATTAGCTCTGTTTCTCTCTGCAGACACTGCCTGACCATTACAGCATTTTTTGTATTCATTTCCAGTATCCTCAGCAATTTGCTTTTATCTTAAGGTAGAAAACTTTAATTGGGAAATGAATTTAAATTTTGGTGTTCCAAAGTAAAACACTTTGCAAAACATTACCAGCATCATCATGGCCCAGTACTTTGCCAATGGCTAATATTTTATTCATTAATTGTGATAACCTCTTAAATATAATCATTCCACCCAAGTCAACAGGCACTGCCTAATCATGTGGTGTGTGAATCAGCAATACATAAGAGTGGAGCATTAAATAAATGCCAGAAGATCACATTTACACTGAGCAAATAACAACATCTGAAAAGAAGATTAAGTATTTTGACACAGCAAACTTTTAGGAACTTTCCAAAAACGAGAAGCAGCAGAAACACAATTGGTAATTTCCACATAGATTGACGGGTTTTGGTGATGAAGTTTAAAGCTGTTAGCCTCATGGTGGTACAGGGGCACTTCAACCGTATAATCATGGAGTTAAGCAGAGAGACAAAAGCAGACTCTGAGCAGGAAGGGAGCTCTGTATTGTGGCTTCACAATGATTCCCACTCAAACCAGTATGTTCCCTCAGTAATCAGCAAACGAGAAAGGACTAATTTTAACTAGGAAATGCTAACTGTATTGTTGAAAGTTTTTACAGAACAAGCCAGAAAATATATTTTTTAAAAAAACAGACCTGTTTTAAAAGAAAAAAGTAAACTATAAATGCTCCTTTACAGAAAAAAGACCATTTAGCCCTTGTGTCATTCGAGTTAGGTCCTTTAACTAATATCTCTTTTTCTAATGTCTGGACTGTCAAATAACTTCCATGAGCAACAAAGGAAACACAATATGCCCCACAGCAAATTGCTAGGGCAACTGCAATCAAAAAGCTTAACACCATACAGTCTACTTAATTGGCACCTCCACCACCTTTACCTTCCACTTTACCAATGCTCAATGTGTGCCATTGACAAGATGCAGAAATTCCCCAAGACTCCTTAAACAGCACCTTCTAAACCCATGACCACTACCATCTAGAAGCACAAGGGCAACAGATACATAGGAACACCACCAAGTTCCCTTCCAAGCCACTCACTATTCTGACTTGGAAAGAGTCATTTCACCTCAAAACATTAACTTTGTTTCTCGCTATGATGTGGAGGTGCTGGCATTGGACTGGGGTGGACAAAGTTAAAAATTACACACCAGGTTATAGTCCAACAAGTTTATTTGGAAGTACAAGCTTTCAGAGCACTGCTTCTTTGTCCTATGATCCTGCCCCACTAGCTACCTAATGAAGGAGCAGTGCTCTGAAAGCTAGTGCTTCCAAATAAAGCTGTTGGACCATAACCTGGTGTTGTGTGATTTTTAACTCGGTTTCTCTCCACGCAGAGGCTGCAAGAGGACAACCTGAAGTAATTACAAAAATAGAAATTGGACACAAAACATTAACTCCACAAATGCTGCCAAACCTGAACTTTTCCAGTAATTTCTGTTTTTATTTCTGATTTCCAGCATCTGCAGTTCTTTTGTTTTTTCTGAAGTAGTTGTTTTGCTGCCATCTAGTGCTATGAAAAGGTACACCTCTCCAGAGAGACAAAGGACAGAACACACCAGATGGCCTCCTTCTTTAGAGACCACAATTTCCCTTCCCACGTGGTTAAAGATGCCCTCCAACGCATCCCGTCCACATCCCGCACCTCTGCCCTCAGACCCCAACCGTCCAACCATAACAAGGATAGAACACCCCTGGTGCTCACCTTCCACCCTACCAACCTTCGCATTAACCACATCATCCACTGACATTTCCACCACCTCCAAACGGACCCCACCACCAGGGATATATTTCCCTCCCCACTCCTTTCCGCCTTCCGCAAAGACCGTTCCCTCCGTGACTACCTGGTCAGGTCCACGCCCCACTACAACCCACCCTCCCATCCTGGCACCTTCCCCTGTCACCGCAGGAACTGCAAAACCTGCGCCCACACCTCCTCCCTCACCTTCATCCAAGGCTCTAAAGGAGCCTTCCACATCCATCAAAGTTTTACCTGCACATCCACTAATATCATTTATTGTATCCGTTGCTCCCAACACGGTCTCCTCTACATTGGGGAGACTGGACGCCTACTAGCTGAGCACTTTAGGAAACGTCTCTGGGACACTCACACCAATCAACCACACCGCCCTGTGGCCCAACATTTCAACTCCCCCTCCCACTCAGCCGAGGACGTGGAGGTCCTGGGCCTCCTTCACCGCCGCTCCCTCACCACCAGACGCCTGGAGGAAGAACGCCTCACCTTCTGCCTCAGAACACTTCAACCCCAGGGCATCAATGTGGACTTCACCAGTTTCCTCAGTTCCCCTTCCCCCACCTCACCCCAGCTCCAACCTTCCAGCTCAGCACAGTCCCCATGACTTGACCTACCTGCCTATCTCCTTTTCCACCTATCCACTCCACCCTCCTCTCTGACCTATCACCTTCATCCCCACCCCATTCACCCACTGTACTCTTTGCTACCTTCCCCCACCCTCCTCTCTGACCTATCACCTCCATCCCCACCCCCACTCACCTATTGTACTCTATGCTATTTTCTCCCCACCCCCACCCTCCTCTCATTTATCTCTCCACCCTTCAGGCAGTCTGCCTCTATTTCTGATTAAGGGCTTTTGCCCAAAACGTCGATTTTCCAGCTCTTCGGATGCTGCCTGAACTGCTGTGCTTTTCTAGCACCACTCTAATCCAGAGAGACAAAGGATAAAATCTCCCAGAATTTCCTCTAAGACAGTTTCACCCAAATTGAAGTATTGTAGTTCACGTGTTCAGTGCTCAGATGTTCTGGCATTTACTTCCACATTTATGTAACTTAAAATTTCTTGATGTCCATTTGTGTGCATGTTTTTGCCTCCACTCTAGGGATGAAGTTAAAAATCACACACCAGGTTATAGTCCAACAGGTTTATTAGGAAGGTGAAAGTGGGGACTGTAGTTGCTGGAGATTAGAGTTGTGAGTGTGGTGCTGGAAAAGCACAATAGGTCAGGCAGCATCCAAGGAGCAGGAGAATTGACGTTTCAGGTAAAAGCCTTTCATCAGGAATGAGGCTGTGAGCTGAGGGGGTGGTGAGATAAATGGGGGTGGCGGGGTGGAAGGTAGCTGAGAGTGCAATAGGTGGATGGAGGTGGGGTTAATGGTGATAGGTCAGAGAGGAGGGTGGAGCAGATAGGTGGGAAGGGAGATGGACAGGTAGGACAGGTCATGAGGGTGGAGCCGAGTTGGAAGGTTGGATCTGGGATAAGGTGGAGGAGGGGAAATGAGGAAACTGATGAAATCCAAATTGATGCTGTGGGGTTGGAAGGTCCAAGGCAGAAGATGAGGCGTTCTTCCTCCAGGTATCGGTTGGTTAGGGAATAGCAAAGAAGGAGGCCCAGGACCTGCATATCCTTGGTGGTGTGGCAAGGAGAGTTGAAGTGTTCAGCAATGGGGCAGTGGGGTTGGTTGGTTGGTGTGGGTGTCCCGGAATTGTTCTCTCAAGTGCTCTATGAGTAGGTGTCCTGTCTCCCCAATGTAGAGGAGACCGCACTGGGAGCCACGGATACAAGAAATGACATGTGTGGAAGTGCATGTAAAACTTGGATGTGGAAGGTTCATTTGGGGCCTTGGACAGAGATGAGGGGGCAGGTGTGGACGCAGGTTTTGCAATTCCTGCGGTGGCAGGGGAAGGTGCCGGGAGGGGAGGGTGGGTTGGTGGGGGGTGTGGAGCTGACGAGGGAATCGCAGAGGGAATGCTCTTTATGGAAAGCAGATAGGGGTGGGGTGGGAAATATATTTCTGGTGGTGGCGTCCATTTGTAGTTCACAGAAGATGTCATTTGGTATCATCTGCAAACTTACTAACTACACCGCCTATGCTTTTATCCAAATCATTTATATAAATGATGAAAAGTAGTGGACGAAAAGCACTGATCCTTGTGGCACTCCACTGGTCACAGGCCTCCAGTCTGAAAAACAACCCTCCACCACCACACTCTGTCTTCTATCTTTGAGTCAGTTCTGTATCCAAATGGCTAGTTCTCCCTGTACTCCATGAGATCTAACTTAGCTCACCAGTTTGTCGAACGCCTTACCTTGTCGAACGCCTTACCGAAGTCCATATAGGTCACATCTACCGCTCTGCCCTCATCAATTCTCTTTGTTACTTTTTCCAAAAAACTGAATCAAGCTTGTGAGACATGATTTCCCATGCATAAAGCCATGTTGACTATCCCTAATCAGTCCTTGCCTTTCCAAATACGTGTAAATTCTGTCCCTCAGGATTCCCTCCAACACCTTGCCCACCACCGACGTCAGGTTCACTGGTCTATAGTTCCCTGGCTTGTCCTAACCCCCCTTCTTAAACAGTGGCATCACATTAGCCAACCTCCAGTTTTCTGGCACCTCACCTGATACAAATATCTCAGCAAGGGGCCCAGCAATCACTTCCCTAGCTTCACACAGAGTTCTAGGCTATACCTGATCAGGTCCTGGGGATTTATCCACTTTTATGCATTTCAAGACATCCAGCACTTCCTCATCTGTAATATGGACATTTTTCAAGATGTCACTATCTATTTCCCCACTTTTTATATCTTGCATGCCCTTCTCCACAGTAAACACTGATGCAAAATATTCATTTAGTATCTCCCCTATCTCCTGCATCTCCACACAAAAGCCACCTTGCTAATCTTTGAGGGACCCTATTTGCTCCTTCAGTTACCCTTTTGCCCTTAATTTGTAAAAACCCTTTGGATTCTCCTGAACCCTATTTGCCAAAGCTATCTCATGCCCCCTTTTTGCCCCCCTGATTTCTCTCTTAAGTATACTCCTACTGCCTTTATACTCTTCAAAGGATTCACTCGATCTATCCTGTCTATACCTGACATATGCTTCCTTCTTTTTCTTAACCAAACCCTCAATTTCTTTAGTCATCCAGCATTCCCTATACCTACCAGCCTTCCTTTTCACCCTGACAGGAATATACTTTCTCTGGACTCTCGTTAGCTCATTTCTGAAGGCTTCCCATCTTTCAGCCATCCCTTTACCTGCGATCATCTGCACCCAAACAGCTTTTGACAGTCCTTGCCTAATACCATCAAAATTAGCCTTCCTCCAATTTAGAACTTCAACTGTTAGATCTGGTCTAGGCTTTTCCATCACTATTTTAAAACTAATAGAATTATGGTCACTGGCCCCAAAGTGCTCCCCCACTGACACATCAGTCACCTGCCCTGTCTTATTTCCCAAGAATAGGTCAAGTTTTGCACCTTCTCTAGTAGGTACATCCACATACTGAATCAGAAAATTTTCTCATACACATTTAACAAATTCCTGTCCATCTAAACTCTTAACACTATGGCAGTCCCAGTCTATGTTTGGAAAGTTAAAATCCCTACCATAACAAGCCTATTATTCTTACAGACAACTGAGATCTCCTCACAAATTTGTTTCTCAATTTCCCTCCGACTATTAGGGGGTCTAAAATACAATCCCAAAAAGGTGATCATCCCTTTCTTATTTCTCAGTTCCACCCAAATATCTTCCCTGGATGTATTTCTGAGAATATCCTCCCTCAGCACAGCTGTAATGTTATCCCTTCTCAAAAATGCCACTCCCCCTCCTCTCTTACCTCCCTTTCTATCCTTCCTGTAGCATTTGTATCCTGGAACATTAAGCTGCCAGTTCTGTCCATCCCTGAGCCACATTTCTGTCATTGCTATGATATCTCAGTACCATGTTCCTAACCATGCCCTGAGTTCATCTGCCTTCCTTGTTAGGCCCCTTTCATTTAAATAAACCCAGTCCTACCTTGTTCTCTGGTTTGTCCCTGCCTTCCTCTACTGTTTGACTCACCTTTGTTCTCAACTGTACCAGTCTCAGATTGATTTCTTTCCTCACTATCTCCCTGGGTTCCCACCCACTGACACCCCCCACCCCTACCCCCAACCCCCGCACCCCACAACCTTACTAGTTTAAATCCTCCCGAGCAGCTCTCGCAAATCTCCCTGTCAGTATATGATTAGATTAGATTAGATTCCCTACAGTGTGGAAACAGGCCCTTTGGCCCAACCAGTCCACACCGACCCTCCAAAGAGTAACCCATCCAGACCCATTTCTCTCTGACTAATGTATCCAGCACTATGGGCAATTGAGAATGGCCAATTCACCTCAGCTACACATCTTTGGACTGTCGGAGGAAACCAGAGCACCTGGAGGAAACCCACATAGACATGGGGACAATGGGCAAACTCCATACAGTCACCTGAGTCTAGAATTGAACCTGGGACCCTGGTGCTTTAGGCAGCAGTGCTATCCACTGAGCCACCATGCTGCCCAAAGTAGTCCCCTTCCAATTTAGGTGCAATGCGTCCTCCTTGCACAGGTCACTTCTATCCCAAAAGAGATTCCAATGATCCAAAAATGTGAATCCTTCTCCCATACATCAGCTCCTCAGACATGCATTCATCTGCTCTATCCTCCTCTCACTAGCTTGTAGCACTGGGAGTAATCCAGATATTACTATTCTTGAGGACCTCCTTTTTAAACTACTGCCCAACTCTCTTAATCTCCCTTCAGAATCTCAACCTTTCCCCTTCCTATATCGTTGGTTCCAATGTGGACAATGACCTCTTGCTGGCCCCTCTCCCCCGTGAGAACATTCTGCACCCTCTCTAAGACATCCTTGATCCTGGCACCAAGGAAGCAACACATCGTTCTGATTTTTCGCTGCTGGCCACAGAAACGTCTGTCTGTACCTCAGACTAGAGACTCCCCTGACATAATTGATCTCTTGGAACCCAAAGTACTCCTCATTGCATTAGAGCCAGTCTCAATACCAGAAACTTGGCTGTTCGTGCTACGTTCCCCTGAGAATTCATCACTCCTACATTTTCCAAAACAGCATACCTGTTTGAAATGGGGATAGCCACAGAAGATTCCTGTACTAACTGCCTACCTCTCTTACCTTTCCTGGAGTTAACCCATCTATGTGACTGTACATGGTACAGAGAACACCGAACGGAGAATTCACTACAAGGGTATACAGGAAAGCCACACACACAGACCAAGTCCTAAACTATGAAAGTAACCACCCCAACACACACAAACGAAGCTGCATCAGGACACTATTCAAAAGGGCCACAACACACTGCAGTACACAGGACTGCAAAAAGAAGAAGAGGAACACCTATACAAGGTATTCGCCAAAAACGGATACCCGCGCAACTTCATCAACAGATGCCTAAGAGAAAGACCACGGAACGAGGACATACCACAACCAAAAGGACTAGCCACACTACCATACATCAGGAGCATCTCAGAACTGACAGCCAGACTACTGCGACCCCTAGGATTCATAACGGCACACAAACCAACAGCCACGCTCAGACAACAACTCACCAGAACGAAGGACCCGATACCCAACATGAGCAAGACGAATGTAGTGTACAAAATACCATGCAAGGACTGCACTAAACACTATATAGGACAAACAGGAAGACAGCTAACTATCCGCATACATGAACATCAACGAGCCACGAAACGACACGACCAGCTATCCTTAGTAGCCACACACGCAGACAACAAGCAACATGAATTCGACTGGGACAACACTACTATCATAGGGCAAGCCAGACAGAGAACAGCCAGGGAATTCCTAGAGGCATGGCATTCATCCACAAACTCCATCAACAAACACATCGACCTGGACCCAATATACCAACTACTACAGCGGACAGCTGAAACTGACAACCGGAAGCGGCAGGGACAGACCACTATAAACACCGGAGGAAACATCAAAGAAGCGCTTCGCAGGAGGCTCCCAAGCACTGATGATGTCGCCTAGCCAGGGGACGAAACGTTTGCAACAAAAACTTCCAGTTCGGCGAACAGAACCACAACAACAAGCACCCGAGCT
The DNA here is from genome assembly GCF_037043375.1 of Chiloscyllium plagiosum. Taxonomy (NCBI): domain Eukaryota; kingdom Metazoa; phylum Chordata; class Chondrichthyes; order Orectolobiformes; family Hemiscylliidae; genus Chiloscyllium; species Chiloscyllium plagiosum. The sequence continues at coordinate 927,568 of NW_028270168.1, read as the reverse complement.
ACAAATCTTCACACAAACTTTGAGCATATCACTCTACTAAGGGCCAATTTTGCTTCTTTCAATTTACAGAAAATAGCACTATTTTATTCTTCTACAAAACACTGCCCCAGGTTAAATTAATATGTATGGCTTATATATTAAGTTTAATCAAGAGACATAACTCAATAAAACATATAATCAAGAAAGAACCCACTCTACTCACTACTGCAGGCTTACTGTAAGTCCACGCTTAAAATATCCACTTATCTGTTTCTGTGCTGTGACCTCTCCCAAACAAGTTCCTCCAAGATTAGTTGTGAATTTCACTGTTGTTCATTTTCCCAGACACACTCCAATGTCCAGCGATACATGAATTCAAACAACAAAGGCAGTAACTGCGCAGTAACTGCTGTGTCAGTTAGCAATGTGGGTTTCTCGCTCTCTATCTTGCACAAACCTCACCATGTTCTGCCTTTGTCTGTTCCTCTCCCTTTTAAAATTGCTGTTGTTGTGACTTTTTTTCTCCAAAGTTCCAAAACAATGCAACAGTATATAAAACAGTAATTGCTGCTCCTGGAATTCGAGGAAATCACCTCCAACATCTAAAATACCTCAAAAAAAAAAGCTCTAACAGCCAGAAATTTTTCCCGTCCTCCATCTTGGATTACCCAGAATAATTATTCTCTGTTATACCTTAAGAAATAAAATTGTTAATTTTTGCTTTAAATAGCTCTTGGCCTCTCGAATTTTCACAGATTACTGCAAGGGATAAATCTTTTCTGTGTTGCTGGTTTAAATTAAGCAGGAAGGTTGACCCTGTGTCATAACAATGCACACCACATCAACCGCTTTACCCTCATCCACCTGTTTGGTCACCTTCTCAAAGTACTCAATAAGGTTTGTGAGGCACAATCTAGCCTTCACAAAACTGTGCTGACTATCCCTAATCAACTTATTCCTCTCTAGATGATGATAAATCCTATCCCTTATAACCTTTTTCAACACTTCACACACAACCCAAGTAAGGCGCACTTAATTACAAGGGTTATGTCTATTCCCCTTCTTGAACAAGGGGACAACATTTGCTATCCTCCAGTCTTGTGGTACTATTCCTGTACACAATGATGGCATAAAAATCAAAGCCAAAGGCTTGGCAATCTCCTCCCTGGCTTCCTAGAGAATCCTGGGATAAATCCCATCTGACCGAGGGGATTTATCTATTTTCACACTTTCCATAATTTCTCATGCCTTCTCCTTGTGAACCTGGATCCAATCTAGTCTTGTAGCCTGTTTCTCAGTATTGTCCTTGACAACATTGTCTTTTTCCAGTGTGAATACTGAAGAAAAATATTTATTTAGCGCTCCCCATCTCCCCTGACTCCTCCCCATTATGCTCCTTGATTGGCCCTAATCTTACTCTAGCCAAGTCTAATAATAGGTGTCACCTCAGCTCTGACCATGCATAGAGAGAGAGAGAGAGAGAGAGAGAGAGAGAGAGAGAGAGAGAGTGAAAGAGAGTGAGTGTGAGAGAGAAAGAGAGAGCGAGAGAGAGACTTCGCCAAGGCCCTGTATAACTGCAGCAAGACATCCTTATTCCTTTACTCCAATCCTCTCGCTATGAAAGCCAGCGTGCCATTAGCTTTCCTCCCTGCCTGCTGCACCTGCATGCCAACCTTCAGTGACTGTTCCACCATGACACCCAGATCGCGTTGGACCTCACTTTTTCCTAAACTTCCACCATTCAGATAATAATCTGCCTTCCCTGTTTTTTGCAGCCAAAAGTGGATAACTTCACATTTATCCACATTATATTTGCAAATTTTTTTCACATTCAGCCAGTCTGTTACTCTGCAACCTCTTAGCATCCTGCTCACAACACACATGGTCGCCCAGGTTAGTCATCTACAAATTTGGAGATATTGCATTCAATTCCTTTGTCCAAATCGTTAATGTATATTATGAACAGCTGGAGCCCAGCACTGAACCCTATGGTACCCGACTCTTCACTTCCTGCCAATCTGAAAAGGACCTTTTTATTTCAACTCTCTGCTTCCTGGTCTGCCAACCTGTTCTCTATCTATGATAATACATAATCTCCAATACCATGAGCTTTAATTTCCCTTACTAATGCCTTGTGTGGAACCTTGTCAAAAGCCTTTGGAAAGTCCAGATACACAATGATGGTGGCATGGTGGCTCAGTGGTTAGCACTGCTGCCTCACAGTGCCAGGGTCCCAGGATCCATTTCAGCCTCAGGCAACTGTCTGTGTGGAGTTTGCACATTCTCACCGTATCTGCGTGGGTTTCCTCCCACAGTCCAACGATGTGTAGGTTAGGTGAACTGGCCAGGCTAAATTTCCCAAAGTGTTCAGGGATGTGTAGATTAGGTGAATTAGTCAGGGGTAAATGTAAAAATAATATGTAGGGGAGTGGGTCTGGATGGGATACTCTTCAGAGGGTCGGTGTGGACTTTTTCGGCCAAATGGCCTGTTTCCACACTGTAGGGATTCTATGATAATTCTATGACAACATCTACTGCTTCACTCTTGTCCATTTTACTGGTCACATCGAATCCATAAAATCCATAGAGTCTCTAAAGTGTGGAAACAGGCCATTCAGCCCAACAGATCCACACCGATTCTCCAAAGAGCAAGCCACCCAAAATCATCCCCCTATCCTATTCCTGTAACCTTGCATTTTCCATGGCTAATCCACCTAACCTAGACATCCTGCACACTATGGGCAATTTAGCATGGCCAATCCATCTAACCTGCACATCCTCAAAAAATTCCAGAGAAACATGTACACAATAAACACAATCCGCTGATTCCTTAGAAACAAACCCAAACAAGCAGACACAACGCTACCAAAAACTATAGCCACCTTACTTTACATCAAAGACATATCAGAAATTACTTCCAGACTACTCAGATTCCTTGGCATGTGGTAGCCCATAAACCTACAAACATTTAAACAGCGACTAATGAACCTAAAGAATCCATTAGATACCACCAGTAAAACTAACATCATTTAACTAATTCACTGATGTTACCTAGTCATGGTGACAAAATATATGAAAACAAACCTTCCAGCTCAGAGAACTAACTTACATATTTATCAAAAATAGATATTAATTTAGTTTTTTTTATATTCAGAGGAGCTGTTACACACAACTGAATTTTTTTTCCTATCACCAAATCACCCGCGGTTGTTTCGCCAGGTTTTATCATCATAGCAAACAGCAAGCAGGATCAATTACTTCATAATTGCAATTATGCTTTCTCACAACTGAACTATTCAACAAATTTATTTTTATTAAAACAGTAGATAAATAGCTAAAATATAAAAATACTTTCAGAATTATTCAAAAAAGCAAAACAAAAATTGCTTGACTTCTGTTATTTGCTGCTGTCATAATAATAAACTAGTTCTTTAAACTAATGCAGCAGGGGGATGGGAACCGGAATTGTAGTTCCCGTGTACAGGAGGTTGAGGGTAGTGAGGTCAGGGATAGGTTTACAAAGTTGCGAGAAGGCACCAATAATCAGGATGTTGGTTTGAAATGAGTACTTCAAAGCCAGGAGCATCCGGAGCAAGGTGGGTGAACCTGCAGCATGGGTTGGTACCTGGGATTTTAATATTGTGGCAATTTGAGAGACATGGGTAGAAGAGGGACAGGAATGGCTTATGTGGATTCCTGGATTTAGACTTGTCAGCAAGAACAGAGAAGATGGTAAAAGTTGCGGGGGGTTGGGGGTGGTGGTGACATTGTTATTCAAGGATAGTATTACAGTAGCTGAGATAACGTTTGAGGACTCATCCACTGAGGTAGTTTGGGCTGAGGTTAGGAACACGAAAGGAGAGGTCACCCTGTTGGGAGCTTTCTATCGGCCTCCGAATTGTTCCAGGGATGTGGAGGAAAGGATAGGAAAGATGATTCTTGACAGGAGCAAGAGGAACAGAGTAGTTGTTTTGGGGGACTTTAACTTCCCCAATATTGACTGGGAGTACTATAGTTCAAGTGGTTTAGATGGGTCAGTTTTTGTTCAATACGTGCAGGAGGGTTTTCTGACACAGAACATAGACAGGCCAACACGGGGCGATGTCATATTGGATTTGGTACTGGGGAATGAACCTGGCCAGGTGTTAGATTTGGAGGTAGGAGAGCACTTTGGCGATAGTGATCATAACTCAGTTATGCTTACAATAGCAATGGGCAAGGATAGGTATATACTGCAAGGAAAGAGGTATAACTAGGGGAAAGGCAATTATGATGCAATTAGGCAAGATTTAGGATGCATTGTATGGGGAAGGAAACTGCAGGGGATAGACACACTTGAAATGTGGAGCTTATTCAAGGAACAGCTACTGTGGGTCCTTGATAAGTTTATATGTACCAGGCAGGGATGTAATTGCCGAGAGAGGGAGCCATGGTTTACTGAAGAGGTTGAAGCTCTTGTCAAGAGAAGAAGGCGGCTTATGCTCAGTTTAGGGGGCTTGAGAGTTATGTTAGCCAGAAAAGATCTAAAGAGGGGGTTAAGAAGAGCCAGGAAGGTACTTGAGAAGTTGTTGGCGGATAGGATCAAGGAAAACTGTAAGGCCTTTTATAGGTCTATCAGGAATAAAAGAATAACTAGAGTAAGATAAGGGCCAATTGAAGATAGTCATGGAAAGTTGCATGTGGAATCCGAGGACATAGGGGAAACGTTTTGTCAGTATTCACATTGGAAAGGACAATGTCCGTGAGAATACGGAGATACAGGCTACAGGATTATATGGGATTGTGGTTGACAAAGAGAAGGTTTTAGCAATTTTAGAAGATCTGAAAAATAGATCAGACCCCTGGGCCGGATGGGATTTATCCTCAGATCCTCTGGGAAGTCGGGAAGGAGATTGCAGAGCCTTTGGCTTCGATCTTTATGTCATCATTGTTGACAGGAGTAGTGCCAGAAGACTGGAGGATAGTAAATGTTGTTCCCTTGTTTAAGAAGGGGAGTCGGGATAACCCTGGTAATTATAGGCCAGTGAGCCTTACTTCAGTTGTGGGTAAGGTGTTGGAAAAGACTGTAAAGGTTTTGTGAAGGGTAGGTCGTGCCTCACCAACCTTATTGAGTTCTTTGAGAAGGTGACAAAACAGGTGGGTGAGGGTAAAACAGTTGATATGGTGTATATGAATTTCAGTAAGGTGTTTGCGAAGGTTCCACACAGTAGGCTATTGCACAAAATATGGAGTTTTGGGATTGAAGGTGAATTAGCAGTTTGGATCAGAAATTAGCTAGCTGAAAGAAGACAGAGGGTGGTGGTTGATGGGAATTTTAGGTGCTGGAGGTGATTTTCTCGAATTCCATGAGCAGCAATTACTGTTTTATATGCTGTTGCATTGTTTTGGAAAAAGAAAGTCAAATCAACAGCAGATTAAAAGGGAGAAGAGCAGACAAAGGAAGCACATGGTGAGGACAGTGCAGGAGAGAGAGAGAGAGAGAGAGAGAGAGAGAGAGAGAGAGAGAAAGAAAGAACCTGCACAGTTACCGCCTTTGCTGTTTTTGACTTTATGTGTCGCTGGACATCGGAGTTCATCTGGGAAAATTAACAAACAGTGAAATCTTGGAGGAACTGTTGGGCAAAAGTTCACAGCACAGAATCAGATAAATTAATTGTTGTTTTAAGTCTGTCCAAGAGAAAGGCTGTATTAGTGAGTATAGTGCATTCTTTCTTGATTATATGTTTTTGGAGAGAAGTATCGTGATTAAACTTAAAATATAAGCCATAGCTTTTAATTTAACCTAGTGCAGTGTTTTGTAGAGGAATAAGACGGTGTTATTTTCTGGGTCTGTAGATTGTGAAGGAGCTGGTACAATTGCAACATTTAAGAGGCATTTGGATGGGTATATGAATAGGAAGGGTCTAGAAGGATATGGGCCGGGTGCTGGCAGGTGGGACTAGATTGGGTTGGGATATCTGGTCGGCATGGATGGGTTGGACCGAAGGGTCTGTTTCCATGCTGTACATCTCTATGACACTAAATATTCATCCAGGAGCTGCAAGGATCTGTTTTGTAGCCAAAGCTGTTTGTCATTTTTATAAATGATCTGAATGTGGGCATAGAAGGATGAATTAGTAAATTAAGGTAGGCAGAGTTGTAGATAGTGCCAAAGGATGTTGTGGGTTACAGAAGGCCACAGATAAGATGCAGAGCTGGGCTGAGAAGTGGCAAATTGAGTTTAATGCGAAAACGTGTGAGGTAGTTCACTTCAGAAGAAGTAACAGGAATGCAGAGTACTGGGCTAATGGTAGAATTCTTGGCAGTGTAGATAAACAGAGAGCTCTTGGAGTACAGGTGCATGAATCCCTGGAAGTTGCCACCCAGATTGATAGGTTTGTTAAAAAGGCATATGATGTGTTGGCATTTATTGGTAGGGGAATTGGGTTTTGGAGCCACGAGGTCATGCTTCAGCTGTACAAGACACCGGTAAGGCCGCATGTGGAGTATTGCATGCAGTTCTGGTCACCGCAAGAGAAGAAGGATGTGGAAGCTTTGGAAAGCACAATGGCCCAGTGGTTAGCACTGCTGCCTCATAGTGCCAGTTTCGATTCTAGCCTCGGGCGACTGTCTTTGTGGAGTTTGCATATTCTCCCTGTGTCTGCGAAGGTTTCCTCTGGGTGCTTCCTCTCACAATCCAAAGATGTGCCGATCAGGTGAATTGGCCATGCAGAATTGCCTGTAGTGTTCAGGGATGTGTAGGTTAGGTGCATGAGTCGGAGGAAATGTAGGGTAATAGATCTGGGTGGGATACTCTTCGAAGGGACAGTGTGGACTTGTTAGGCCAAAGGACCTGTTTCCATACTGTAGGCATTCTAATTCTAATTCTGAAAGGGCTCAGAGGAGATTTACTAGGGTGTTGCCTGGTATGGAAGGAAGGTCTTACGAGAAAAGGCTGAGGGAACTGAGGCTGTTTTCATTGGAGAGAAGAAGGTTGAGAGGTGACTTAATCAAGACGTATAAGATAATCAGAGGGTTAGATAGGGTGGATAGTGAGAGCCTTTTTCCTTGGATGGTGAAGCTAACATGAGGGGACATAGCTTTAAATTGAGGGGTGATAGATTTCAGAAAGGTATCAGGGGTTGTTTCATTACTCAGAGAGTATTAGGTGTGTGGAATGGCCTGCCTGCAACAGTTGTAGACTCGCTGACATTAGGGGCATTTAAATGGGCATTGGACATACATATGGATAATAATGGAACGGTGTAGGTTAGGTGGATATCAGATAAATTCCACAGGTCAGCACAAGACCGAGGGCCAAAGGGTCTGTACTGCGCTATAACATTCTAAGAACATAGAACATAGAACAATACAGTGCAGAACAGTCCCTTCGGCCCTCGATGTTGCGCCGACCTGGGAACTATTCTCAGCTCATCTCCCTACACTATCCCAAAATCATCCATGTGCTTATCTAAGGATTGTTTAAATCTCCCTAATGTGGCTGAGTTAACTACATTAGAAGGTAGGGTATTCCACGCGTAAAGAACCTGCCTCTGACATCTGTCTTAAATCTATCACCCCTCAATTTGTAGTTATGCCCTCTCGTACAAGCTGACATAATCATCCTAGGAAAAAGACTTTCACTGTCTACCCTATCTAATTCCCTGATCATCTTGTATGTCTCTATCAAATCCCCTCTTAGCCTTCTTCTTTCCAATGAGAACAGACCCAAGTCTCTCTGCCTTTCCTCATAACACCTTCCCTCCAGACCAGGCAACAATCCTGGTAAATCTCCTTTGCACCTTTTCCAATGCTTCCACATCCTTCCTGCAATGGGGCGACCAGAACTGTACACAATATTCCAAGTGTGGCCGCACCAGCATTTTGTATAGTTGCAGCATGATATTGCGGTTCCGGAACTCAATCCCTCTACCAATGAAACCTAACACACACCATATGCTGCCTTAACAGAACTATCCACCTGGGTGGCAACTTTCAGGGATCTATGTACATGGATTCCAAGACCCCTCCGCAAATCCACACTACCAAGAATCTTTCCATTGACCCAGTATTCTGCCTTCCTGTTATTCTTTCCAAAGTGAATCACCTCACATTTATCTGCATTGAACTCCATTTGCCACCTCTCAGCCCAATTCTGCAGTTTATCCAAGTCCACCTGCAACCTGTAACATTCTTTCACACTGTCCACTATTCCACCGACTTTAGAGTCATCTGCAAATTTACTAATCCATCCACCTATGCTTGCGTCTAAGTCATTTATAAAAATGACAAACAGCAGTGGTCCCAAAACAGATCCTTGTGGCACACCACTAGTAACTGGACTCCAGACTGAATGTTTTCCATCAACCACCACTTGCTGCCTTCTTTCAGAAAGCTAAACTGCTAATCTAAACTGCTAAATCACCCTCAATTCCATGCCTCTGCATCTTCTCCATCAGCCTATCATGTGGAACCTTATCAAAGGCTTTACTGAGGTCCCTGTATACCACGTCAACTGCCCTACCCTCATCCACATGCTTGGTCACCTTCTCAAAAAACTCAATGAGGTTTGTGAGGTTCCAAGTTCTATGTTCTATGTTCTTCTTCAATAATTCCCAGCCTTTCCCAAGTGGCTGTAATTCCAGGAACAGGATCAAATAAATAAACATCTCTAGCAAATTAAAAAGTTAAACAAGCAACATCAATCAAGAAAATAAGGATATGTGTAAAGGTGGCACTGATTCGCTGAGCGTCTGCCAGAACACAGGGGTACCCATTCCATACACTCATTCTGGCTTTCAATAATGAGACCACTGTCTTAGATACTTGTATTCATTTATCCAACATGAAATATTCACAATGCTATCTCTTTTCAGGACAGTAATCAGTGCAATAACAAGCCAGAATCAGAGAACAAATGATACAAGGTTTGGATTCAGTATTCTTTGCAACCATCAGTCTGTGAACAGAGCCCTGAACAAACTCAACTGGTGTATTAGTAACTGCAGGGCAATCAGCTCATGTTTTATCCAAAACCACTGCTGCTTGTGCTCTCACTCACACCATATCCTGCTCACCATCACTCAGTGTTCGCCAGCACATTTGAGCTTTACCTCGACATTAAGATTCTCATCCTGGTTTTCAAACCTTTCTATTGTCTACCTTCCTCTCTCTCCAGCCCTGTAGACACTGACACTTTGTTATTCCTCTAATTCTGCCCTCTCTAAAATGCCCAGTTTTAATTACTACACAATTGACAGTCTTCAGCGGACAGAATTTCTGGAATTCGGCCCCTCTAACTCTCTAACTCTGTACCTTGCTCTTCTTCTTTAAGCTGCAGAGCTGGACGGAGTTGGCAAATGGAGTTTAATGCCAAACATTGTTTGGAAGGAGTAACAGGAATACAGAGTACTGAGCTAATAGTAAAATTCTTGGCAGAGAGATCTGTGTCCATGTGCATAGATCCCTGAAAGTTGCCACCCAGGTTGATAGGGTTGTTAGGAAGGTGTACAGTGTGTTAGCTTGTATTCATGATTTGGAGATGCCGGTGTTGGACTTGGATGTACAAAGTTAAAAATCACACATCACCAGGTTATAGTCCAACAGGTTTAATTGGAAGCACTAGCTTTTGGAGCACCGCTCCTTCATCAGGTGATTGTGCAGTACACATTAAGACATTATCTGGGCTGACACCAATAGTTAAAGTTAACCCGAGAATGTAACTTTTAAATAATGTTTTGTGATTTATATATGAAAGAAGTGAAACTAACATGGTCATTCCAAGAGATGAGAGACTTAACAAACAAAGAAGACACAGAATTTATAGCTAAAGTTTACAGTGTGATGTAACTGAAATTATACATTAATAAATGCTTTGATTGTTTGTTTAAATGACAAAATGTTATTTAAAAGTTACATTCTCAAGTTAACTTTAACAATTGGCATCAGCCCAGATAATGTGTTGAAGGTGTTAGCCCCCTGTGTGTTGTTGTCTGTGCCATAATGTTTAGACTGATTCTAATCTAAAAAACAAACTAACAGAATCTTACATGGATACATACAGTTTTTGAACAAAGTACAATGTGACTCTGCAAGTACAAATTCACCCCACAAACATACATGGGTATGCGTGTGTGTGTGTGTGTGTGTGTGTGTGGTGGGGGTGGTGGGGGGGGTTGTGAGTGTCTGTGAGAGAGAGTGTATTTGTGTGTGTGTGTTTGAGTGTAAAGGGGTCTATGTCTGTGAGAGGGTGCATGTGTGTGTGTTTGAGTGTGTGTGTGTGTGTGTGTGTATGTTTGTGTGTGTGTGTGTGAGACAGAGACTTCAGTGGTCCAGGACATTTGAATTCGGACCTTTGTGTGACCATCCTCCAAGGCGGACTTCGGGACAGGCAGCAGCGAAAAGTGGCCGAGCAGAGGCTGATAGCCAAGTTCGGTGACCATCATTGCATTATACACACACACACACACAAACACACAGAGACATTCCTGCACACATATACTGAGACAAACACATATACAGACAAACACACAGACACTCACACACACTCCCACATGCATCCTCTCTCAGACTTAGACCCCTTTACACTCACACACACATGTATACACTCTCTCTCAAAGACACTCACAATCCCCGACCACACCCCACCCACACACATACACACACATATATGTTTGAGGGGTGAATTTGTACTTGCAGAGTCACATTGTACTTTGCTCAAAAACTGTATGAATCCATGTAAGATTCTGTTAATTCATTTTTTAGATTAGAATCAGTCGAAAGATTATGGCACAGACAGCAGCACACAGGGGGCTAACACCTTTAACACATTATCTGGGCTGACACCAATTGTTAAAGTTAACCTGAGAATGTAACTTTTAAATAACGTTTTGTCATTTACATATGAAAGAAGTGAAACTAACATGGTCATTCTAACAGATGAGAGACTTAATAAACAACCAAGGCATTTTTCAATGTATAATTTAAGTTAAATCACATTGTAAACTTTTGCTATAAATTCTGTGTTTTACAATTGTATCCTCCACAACCACCTGATGAAGGAGCAGCGCTCCGAAAGGTATGCTTCCAATTAAACCTGTTGGACTATAACCTGGTGTTGTGTGATTTTTAGCTTTTATTCATAGAGGGGTTGAGATTCAGAGCCGTGAGGTCATGCTGCAGCTGTACAAAACTCTGGTGCGGCCGCATGTGGACTATTGCGTACAGTTCTGGTCACTGCATTGTAGGAAGGATGTGAAAGCATTGGAAAGGGAGCAGAGGAGTTTTATCAAGATGCTGCCTGGTATGGAAGGAAGGTCTTATGAGGAAAGGCTGAGGGACTTGAGGCTGTTTTCATTACACAGAGAAAGTTGAGAGGTGACTTAATAGAGACATAAAAGATGATCAGAGGGTTAGATCGGGTGAACAGGTTAGCTTTTTTCAAGGGCCGAAGGGTCTGTATTGTGCTGTCATGTTCTTTGTCAATTCATTAAATCACAGAATGGTTATAGCACAGAAACAAGCCATTCAATTCATTGTATCTGTACTAGTTCTGTGTGAGAGAGATTTAGTTAGTTTCACTCTCCCACGTTTACCGTGTTACCTTGCAAATGGTTCCTCTTCAGTCTGAAAGCCTCAGTTGAAGGGCTCTTCACTCTCCTCTGTTCCCTCTCAAGGACCAGAATCAGATAAAATAATCCAGCCTGAATTCCCTGTTTTTGTTTTCAATGCCGCCAATTATTTTGGCCAAAATTCCTGATGCTTATCCCACCATCGCCCTGTCTTCCATATATATCCCACCATCACCCTGACTTCCATATATATCCCACCATCGCCCTGACTTCCATATATATCCCACCATCGCCCTGTCTTCCATATATATCCCACCATCGCCCTGTCTTCCATATATATCCCACCATCGCCCTGACTTCTTTTTCTGCTAATGCATCAATATCCTGGTGCAGTCACTATATCATTCTCAATGCCACTCTCATATTTAGTATCATTGGCACATTTTGAGAATTTACATTGTATTCCAAGGTTCAAATAATTTGCATAAAGTAAAAAAGCAGCTGCCCCAGCATTGGCCTTAGCGAAAAACCACCATCTCCTACCCTTCTGACCAAAAAACATCAATTTCCCATGATTCTCTGCTTTCTGTCATTTAATCAACATAGATTCATATAATTTTTACAGTGCAGAAAGAGGCCATTCAGCCTATCAAATCTATTCCAACCCTCTGAAGATCATCCCACCCAAACCTAGTCCCCACCCCTCATCTGAATCTGGTAACCCTCCTATTAACCCTGGCTAATCCACGTAACCTGGAATTTCCAGACGCCTGGGAAAAACCCACACAGACACAGGGAGAATGTGTGAACATAGATCCACATAGATAGTCATGAGCTGGAATTGAACCTGGGTACCTGGTACTGTGAGGCAGCAGTGCTAACCACTGAGCCACCGTGCCAATATCATGAGGTTTTAACAACACAAAAGACTCTTTGGTCCATCACATTTTCACTGGTCATTAAACATCCGTATACTCTAATCCCATTTTCAGCATTTGACCCCTAGCCACATTTGAAACATTCATCCACATGGTTCATAAATGTTTGAGAGGTCTGGCCTCTACCCACCTTCAGGCAGTGAGGTCCTGATGTCCACCAGCCTCTGGCTGAGAAATATTTTCTTCAAATCCCCTCAACCTCCAGCTCCTGACTTTAAAACTATTTATTCTTTCTGTACACCACATAACTTTGTACACCTCAATCAGGTTTCCCCCACCTCAGCCTTCTGTGCTGTAAGGACCTGTTTTAAAAAATTCTCAAGGTCAGGTTCGTAGGAGAGTAGTCTGACACAGAACAAACGACCAAGAGGCGAGTCTGCTAGAATATGAGCATTTTATTCCCCGCAGCGTTGCCACAACCAGGTCTCATACTTACAACGGGTCTGGCTTATACTCACTCTACGTGTTACCGGAACTGGGAGCCGTCAGTTCTCGTAGAGCGGTTGCCAACAACCCACGCTCGGCGGTTAAACGCAACCCCGGAGCAGACTCACCGAACTGGAGACTTTTCCAGCTGATATACTCTTTTCCAGATATAAACATTCATGTGAACAGCAGAGCAAGGCTAAAAAACACATTCCATTCTGGTTACATACAGATAAGAAGATTCACACGGGGAGGTGTGTAATAAGATTCACACGGGACTAAGCAACACCTCCATTCCGGTTAGATTCACACATGTATTGGGACATAATTTTTAACCGTTTCACCACAGGACCCCAGGCTGTTTTCATCGCTGAATTGCTCCAGCCCAAGCAACACCCTGGAGAATCTCCTCTATATCCAGTCTAGTTCAATCACCTCCTTCCTGTAGTGTGGAGACCAGAACTGCACATAGTACTCCAGCTGTGGCCTAACATTACATATAGGTCCATCGCAACCTCCTTGAAGATATAGTCAGTGCATATATTAAAAAGCCAAGTTATGCCTTATGCTTTTTAAACCACTTTATATAACCATCCCACTGCCTTCAAGGATCTCTGTGGACATGCACAGCAAGGCTTCTGACCCTCTGTACTTCCCTGAAGCCCATTTAAGTAGCCTATATTGTCCAGGAGTCTAAGGTTTTGCCACACCAGCAATGTTTATGTCATCAGCGAAGGTACAGAATATTCCGGCTACATTCATGTGTAGATCATTAATCTTCTCAACAGCAAGGAATCCTGACACAATCACAAAAACACCCTTTGACCACCATCATTCGCCTGCTGCCATGAAGCCAGCTTTGGGTCTAATTTTCTCAGTTGTCTTGGGCTGCTCTCGCTCTCTGAGGAGGGGCTCTTGCTGGTGTATGGAGCTGCCTGAAAATTACCGGATTCTGGATCAGTGGTGCTGGAAGAGCACAGCAATTCAGGCAGCATCCGACGAGCAAAGATTTTGCCTGTCCTCGGATGCTGCCTGAACTGCTGTGCTCTTCCAGCACCACTGATCCAGAATCTGGTTTCCAGCATCTGCAGTCATTGTTTTTACCTTGAAAATTACCGGAGGCTGGCGGCCCCTGGGCTCTCTGCGCCCGGCTGTGGGGGGCAGGGACAGAGGGGGGGGGGGGGGGATGATCCGAGCACCTTACCTGGCTCCGTGCAGACGGCGCTGGGCAGCGGGCGGACAGCCACGGGCCGGCGGCAGCTCCCGGGGAATTTTTTCCGCAATATTTGAACTTTCCTCTGGAGGGAAGCGGCGCGGTTCTCCGCCTCCTGGAAGATGCTGGTGGCGAATTGGATCAAATCGGCCAATTCCGAGAGGAAGGAGGCGGCGGGCTGCAGCGGGCGGCGGCGGTGGCTGTGGCGGAAGGTCGGGGCCAGTTCCCGGCTCCATCTCGCTCGGACACACCGCCTCCGGATCCCCATCGCCACAGCTGCCCGCTTCCCTGCTCCTGTCCTCGGGAAAGGTTCCTCCTGGGAATACATTCCCGAGGGGAAACCTGTGCCAGCGGGAATCAGGGAATATTCCGCCCCATTCACTCCAACACATCGCTCAGCGAAATGGGGAACGCACAGAGGAATTTCCCGCTTCCATTTGCGAATGCACGATGTTACAAAATATCTCGCCAAACAAATCCATTTCCATTTGTCCAATTCCAAAGTTAGCTCAGTTTCGGAGCTCTGCATTCTTCCCATGTCTTATACGTTGCAAAATAATAAGGTATTTAACGAAACAAAAATATTTAAGAAACTTCGTAAAATTTCCTGCATTATATAGACTTTTTAAATTCTCTTGCGGGATGTGGACATCGCTGGCTGTGCCCAGCATATATTACCCGTCCCTAATTGCCCCTTGAGAAGGTGGGGCTGAGCGACTTTCTTGTGGATTGACCCTCAATGCCAATCAGGCGAGAATTTCGGCATTGTGACCCAGCCACTGTGACTATATCACAGTGATATATTTCCAAATCAGGACGGAGAGTGGCTTGGAGGGGAACTTGCAGGGGGTGGTGTTCCTAAGTGTTATGTGGATTTAGCGATTATGGAGGATCTCCCTGCCCCACAATATTTGGTAAAGGTTAAATAATGTTAAGTATTTTTACAACTTCAAATTCCATTATTAGATGTGGCCTTCCAAGTTGAGCATCGACCATTGGGATGGGAGGTGCGAGGGTAATGTGTTTGCTGAATTATTGAGATACTTGAGAGTATTTTTCTCATAGGACAAAGAGAAAGGAAATCAATCCTGTAGAAAACAGAACTTGGGGATGCTGAGTGTGAAGTGATTTAAATGTCCATAGAATCTTTGAAATAAAAGGACTTGGGGATAAAAAAAAATCGAGCCCTGCTTTCAATGACAGGCCAAGTGATGGTGTTGGTGGAAAATCCCCAATCTGTTCTTTCAGTTTCTGTGGGAGCCTGGTCTGCATGTGTTGTGGTTTGTTTTGACTGTTTGTGTCTATTGTGAATGCTTGACTGAGTTTCAAAAGTAGCGGAAGGTCTTAGCTTTGCAGGTGGTTGTATACACAGTTTGATTCACAGTTTTCAGAATTTGTAAAGAACTATCCATTTGTGATATGGCTTCTGAATGGATGTTTATTTTCAGAATTCAATGTCCACTTGAGGGAATTTAGCCTTTTTTCAAGGGGTCTGTAGATTCCCTTGCAGTATAAAGATTGCATATTTGAGAGATAGCTATGTTAGATTGTCAGAACACTTTTATCAAGTACATTTCAACCAAATACTACTGCTGTTACGCGGCTCCAAAGGTTTGCCCATGTTGGATACTGATTGAATAACTATCGAGGATACATGGGAGATATGGAATATACAAAGGAAATGCAGATCAGAGGTTCCCATCTAGTCGGCTCCCCAACACAATTCCACCTGCACAATAAATGCAACTGCCATCTTAGCAGCAATGAGTAGCCAATCAGGAAATGATAGAATAGATATGGCAAACATACTCCAGGTAGTTGTGCCCTTGCCAAGAGAAACTCAGTTTATCCCCTTCTCCATCTTTTCCATGTCAACAGAATTGGGACAAAAATGGTGACTACAGGGACTTCCAAAACTAATGAAAAGCTATGAACAATTGTGAAGGAAACTAGCAACATTGCAACAAGCAGGATTGAAAGCGAAGTTTAAAAAAAAGTTGTGGTCCCTCTACAGACTCTCCCCTCCATCTCTCTGTAAAGTTGACTATCTGTGCAATCCTCTAAGATATTTGCAGTCCTCCAGTTCCAATCTTTTAGGTTAGGGATGGGATTTTTTTTTCTCTCAGAGGTTGAGAGACTTTAGAACTCTCTGCCTCAGAAACAATACTCTCTCTAATTTTTTTCTTTGTTTGGGCTGACTTCCAAAACTGAAATCTTCACATTGGAAGGCCATCACACCAACCATCTCAGAGACACTTGGCTTAGCGGAACATTGCTCAGAGGTTGAATATTTCTAAGGCAGTGATGGATAAGTTGTTGTTAGGCAGAGATATTGAGGGTTACTAGGGGTAGATGGGAATGTGAAATTTGAAACATAAATAGATCAGCCAGGATCTTATTGATTAGGGGAGCAGGTTTGAGGACCCAAATGGCTACTTCTGTACCTAATTCATATGTTCATTTATGCCTTCTTATGTATCCTCTCTTCCTTTGCCTCACCATTACCAGCCATGCAATCAGCTGTGTAAACACTACAATTCCTTCCACAATCTCTTCACCTCCCTCTCCTCTTTGAAATTATTATTTAAAATATACATTTGACGTTTCAACACAGGTCCTAAATTTCCTTAAAATAAAAGCAAAATCAGCAGATGTTGTAATTCTGAAATAAAAACAGAAGGTTCTGGGAAACCTCCTCTGGTCTGGTAGAATCTGTGGAGAAAGAAATATGGATAACGTCACAAGTCCAATATGTCTCTTTGCATCTTAACCTTACCCATAATATTCCTTCCATGGTTTAGTGAAGCACTTTGACACTGTATAAAAGAAAGTTGTAGTTGATGGTTAGGTATTGCAAAATTACATTCTTCAGGCTGAAGATATGAATGAGAAAGTAAAGTGAAAGGAATATGGAAATGTTTAAAGCTGTACAAAATATGGAATGAGTTTAGATGGTGTATCAGCATTTCATTTCAATTGCTGAGTTTTTGACCTTTTTTTAAGAAAGGAATTGAATGACACAGAGGGTTTGATTGGTACAGAATCTTTCAATGTCAAAGGTCAGGATTCAAGATCGCCTGGAAAATAATGAAATGTAATCAAAAATAACTTTGTCTAACTTTAACCAACTTCCAACAAGGATGTGCCCCCAGCACAATATTTGACAGATTTTGTACTAACTTAGCTCACTCTTTCACCCACTCAGGTCTCAATAAGAGCTAATGTCAAAGACTTAAGAATTCACAGTGATCAAATGAGAAATGCTTAAAGGTGGGAGGAGCAAGAGAATGGTTCTGACAAAGGGTCCCCGGATCCAATCTCTGATTTCTCTCCACAGATGTGGCCAGACCTGCTGAGCTTTTCCAGCAATTTCTGCTTTTGTTTCTGATTTCCAGCATCTGCAGTTCTTCAGTTTTCTTTTCCATTACTCAGCAATTGGTTGGCCAGATTAGCCTCTTCTTACTTAATGTTAATTTTCTACTTTCCAGCAATGATATTGTCATATTAATGGGCACAAAAATAAAAATGAAATATCATAATTAAATGTAAAACAAAAAATTATATCCAGCACCAAGGTAGAGGGTTGTAGTTGTTGGAGGCCAATTATCTCTGCCTCAGGACTTCCTCAGGACAGTGCACTAAACCCAATCATCAATAGCTGTGACATGAGAACATTGGAATTGGGGATTTTCATTAATGTTTGCAGTATTCAGTTCCATTTTGAACTTCTGAAACAGTGTGATCAGCTGATAAGTGGCAAGTAACATTGGCACCACACAAATACAGGCAATGACCATATCCGACAAGACAAACCTAACCACCTCTCTTTGGCATTCAATAACCTCAGCATCACTGAAACCTCACTATCAACATCCTGGGAGTTGCCATTACCAGTAACTGAACTAGACCACCATATAAATGCAGTGGCCACAATGGCAGGTCAGAAATTGAGTATTTCATGGTGATGGCTTCTGATGTCTGACCACCATCTACGGGACACAATCCAGGAGTGTGATGGAATATTTTGCATTTGTCTGGACGTGTGCAGCTCCAACAACACTCATCTAGGAGAAAGTGACCCTCATGATTGGCACCACATGCACCAACTCCCTCTGCTACAAGTTTACAGTGGCAACAGAATAGACCAACTACATGGTGCACTGCAATAACCTTCTCCCTTATATTCCCTCAGAGCCCCTGCAGATCCCCCTTGGACCTTTCTGCATGATCAACAGATGAACTCCAAGGACTGGATTCATCCCAAATCTCTGACTGACTCCGACAAGCAGCTCCAAGACCTGATGGACCAGACCCCTGCTGGTGAGTTGGCAGCTCCCTGGCTGACAATATGCTATTTACCCTGCCTGCAGCTGACCGTACAGCAGTGACCACTGCCCACTCCCCCGGACTGTGACACATCTGCTGACCGTACAGCAGTGACCACTGCCCACATCCCCAGACGGTGACACATCCGCTGACCGTAAAGCAGTGACCACTGCCCACTCCCCCGGATGGTGACACATCCGCTGATTGTAAAGCAGTGACCACTGCCCACTCCACTAGACTGTGATACATACACTGACCGTACAGCAGTAACCACTGCCCACTCCCCCGGACTGTGACAGAATCGCTGACCGTACAGCAGTGACCAATGCCCACTCCCCGGACTGTGACACAATCGCTGACCGTACAGCAGTGACCACTGCCCACTCCCCCGGACTGTGACACATCCACTGACCATACAGCAGTGACCACTGCCCACTCCCCCGGACTGTGACACAATCGCTGACCGTACAGCAGTGACCACTGCCCCCTCCCCCAGTCTGTGACACAATCGCTGACCGTACAGCAGTGACCAATGCCCACTCCCCGGACTGTGACACATCCACTGAGCGTACAGCAGTGACCACTGCCCACTCCCCCGCACAGTGACACATCCACTGACCATAGAGCAGTGACCACTGTCCACTCCCTGGACTGTGACACAATCGCTGACCGTACAGCAGTGACCACTGCCCACTCCCCCAGACTGTGACACAATCGCTGACCGTACAGCAGTGACCACTGCCCACTCCCCGGACTGTGACACATCCACTGACCATAGAGCAGTGATCACTGCCCACTCCCCCGGTCTGTAACACATCCGCTGATCGTACAGCAGTGACCACTGCCCACACCCCTGGACTGTGACACATCCACTGACCGTACAGCAGTAACCACTGCCCACTCCCTCAGACTGTGACACATCCACTGACCATTCAGAGTGACCACTGCCCACTCCCCGGACTGTGACACATCCGCTGACCGTACAGCAGTGACCACTGCCCCCTCCCCCAGACTGTGACATATCCGCTGACTCTGAGCTGATTGACAGTGGCCAAGTCCCTGGATTGTATGTGGACTCTTCCAGTGACGAACACTACTGGGACTCACTGACTGACAGCAGTACCTCCTGTTGGGGATCAGGTGTAGCCACCACCCCCTTTCAGACATGGCCGATTGGTTGAATAAGCGGGCAGTGTGTTTGCTGCACAGGCAGGTGTTAGATTGATGTGTCAATGAATGGAACTGTCGTCTCCACCGCACTCACCAGGCAGATCCACAATGACCAGCTGTCTCTGTGTCTGCCTGTCTCTCTGGCTGTCTATATGCTAAGCAGTATTTCAATCCAGTAGCACAGAGCGTCTTCAGACTCTGCCTGAAGCATCAAGACACTAGCAGGCATCACCCTGTGTGACTGGGCCACAACAAGGCAGGGCACTGTGAACATCCAGATAGACACTAAATGAATGAGCACAATGATAGGGTGTAGGCCTGGGAGCAGCCTGGTCCAGTCTAGGAGCTGGGTATCTGTCTATATGTGCAAAGTGTTTGTATTGCAGCCTTTCAGTGTTAGTTGTTGGTGAACGCTACAATGCAAGTCTGCCCTTCCTGAGTGATCTAGAAGTGATCAGAAAGGTGTAATGATGGTCATCAGGGTTGGATGGCAATGTCTGTGATCAGGGTGCATGCAACTGGTGCTCATGGATTGTGTGCTGAGATGCAGTTTGATCTTCTACAGCATGGAGTTCATTCAGACCAAGTGGGAATTCACATGGTGTGCACTCCATATCGTGTTTTCTCAACATCCAGCTTGTTTGGAGCATTTGGTCAGACAGGAATCCATGTCCCACGAATTTATTAAAGAAGCTAAAAATATTTGTGTGCCATTTCTTTTAAATGTGTCCATAAATTGACTGGTGAAAATAATTAATTCTCAAAAAGATATGTCCTAATTAAACACAAAAGTTCTGTTGATAATAATTTATTTGTTCAATTAGATATTCCATGTGAAACTAATGCACTCAAGTAATTTTGAGTTATGATCCAAACGAAATACCATAGATATGAAGTATCAGTTAGCAGCTGATGAAGTAAGTTAATCTGTCTCTGAGGTCAACTTCATTCCCTGCTGGCTATTCTTAACAACAGTCGATACTTTATTTTAGCATTGGCTAAATCTTACATGGAAGCTGTGTGGGGCTCACACAAGGTACAGTAAGGTCTTTACTTTATCCTGCTGTATATATTCTAAATAGTATTCTAATAAGTTTTAATAGAGAGTTTAAATTTGTTCTTTTCAATATCTGCAGGTAATTACTTGTCAATTTTAATGAAAGGTTAAGCATGACTGAGAACTGTCAAAACCAGAGCACACCAGCTAAAGTTTGAAGAACCATCTCTTTCTTTATTTTGTCTGTTTGTGTAACCACAGCACAATTTCAGTCTCAGCAGATTCCTTGAACTGCAACATTTGGAGATTTAGACGAGTTAGACATCAGAATAAATCTACAATTGGATTTCATATATTTTTCCATACATTTTATTGCATCTGTCATGTTTAATTTACTGCATTAAAAATTCGGCTAGATATGTAAGACACGTGAATTCATATTCAGTGATAAAGTAATTTGTGGTGGTCAGTGAAAATGTTACTTTAATTTTGATTCTTTTTATTTTAATCTAAATAGTTTAAGAATTTCAAATGCATTTAAATAAATACATTGTTCAAATTTGTTGAGTACTTTAGAACAAAGGAGACATTTAAAACATGTTGAATCATTAGTTTTTAGTAATTCTGACATGGAATTGACTTGAATTGAATGAAAGAATGAATTCACAGTGCAAGAAACTGTGCAATATGAATAGCATGGAGAAATGGACTCTAGCTGTCAAAGTTCTTGCGGTTCAGTACATAGTGTTCACCTGCCTCTTAGTCAGAGCTTCAGGATTTGAGTACCATGCAAGATGTGTTCACCATAGAAGGAAATGTTCATGATTCTGTTTGACAGGTTAATAATAAGCCTGTTAATCCTTCAAAAACAAATCCCCAAAGGGGAAATGGACGATGTGAAAGAAACAAATGTAGACACTTACTGAAACACTGCATTCTGATCATATAAAATAAGTGCTGGAATTTGCTTAATAGCCTTTAAACTGATTTTTAATACTGAAATAACTAATCCAAATACATATGACTTTAAGATAAAAGATGGTGAGGCAATAATATTTTGTTCCCTTAAGCTAAACCTATGATGGTTTAGAGCTGAGCGTGCATTGAGACAATATAAAACATTGAGATTACAGTTATAAACAGTCTTATATTACTGATTTTGACTTGGGGGGCAAATGTACTATTTCCAAATCTGTGAATGATACGAAATTAAGTGAGAATGTGTGAGGAAGATAGAAAGTGGCTTCAGGAAAGTTTGATTCGGCTGAGGAAATGGAAAGGAACATGACAGACAAAATGTAATATGAAACAATGTGAGGTTCTTCACTGGGTAAGAGAAACCAATGTGCAGAGCATTTCTTAAAAAGTAAGAGGTTACAAAGTGTTGGTATTACAAAGGGACCTCGGTGTCCATGTCGATAAGTCTCCGAAGGCTAACATGCAGGTGCAGCAAGCTATTAGGAAGGATAATGGCATTTTAATCTTCATTGCAAGAGGACTTGAGTACAGGAGTAATAAAATTTTGCTTCAATTGTAGAGAAGCTTGATTAGATTACACCTGGAGTACTCACTGCAGTTTTGATTTTCTTGTCTCAGGAAAAATATTATCGCCAAAGAGAGAGTACATCAAAGGTTCACCAGACCTGTTTATGGATGGTAGGTCTGTCCTATGAAGAGAGATTGGGCTAATGGGCCTGTATTCTCATGAATTTTGAAAGATCAGAGATTATCTCATTGAGACTTACAAAATACTTAAAAGGGATAGACAGGATCAACACAACTAAGATATTTCCCCTGGTTGGAGCGTCTAAGATCAGGAGGCACAATTTAAAAATGGTAGAGATACCACTTAGGTCCAAGATGAGGAGAAATTATTTTTCTCAAAGGCTTGTGAACCTTTGGAATTTTTTACCACAGAAAACTGTGGCAGCTCTGTCTTTGAGCATGTTTAAGGTTGAGATTGATAGATTTCAGCAGTGTACAGGGTGATGAGGATGAGGCATGTAATAGGCAGTAAAGTCTTCGACCAGCTGTGCTCATATATTGAATGAGGAAAGACTCGATGGGCTGAAAGACCTCCTCCCATGTCCCTATAGCTCCCAAATGGCAAGATGCAGACCTTAATCAGAATATCTGAGGGAAAAACAGAAGGGCAGGATTTTTAAAATTGTAAAACATTGAAAAAAGATCAAGACGTATGACAAATCGCTGATAAGGTTGAAAAGAATAGATGGTTAATAAAGTAAATCAATTACTAGTGAAAATATAATCAAAGTTTTAACAGCTGTAGCTTAAAGGAGGAAGTGTAACAGGAAAGGATTTGGAAGATTTTGATAATGGGAGCTAAAATCAAGCTGCTTTCACACCCTGTCATACGGCAACCTTGATAAAAAAAGCTTTCACCAATGAATGAACAAAGAAATGAATAACATCAATGAAAATAAAATTAATAAAACCTGATTCAATTATGACCTCCTTTACCCTTGTATCTAGTCTGTTTACCTCTGCACTAATACCTGCTAATATTGGAATTTAGGTAGCACTTGAACCCCAGGTTGATATAATGTGATTCTGTTGTTATTTATTACGCTATTTCCCTGCAATACACTTATATTGTGACAGAAATTGAGTCATTTGACAAGGTAACAAAGGCAGTGGATGAGGGTAGTGCTGTAAATGTTATATATTTGGATTTTCAGAAAGCAATTGCTATAGTGCCACATTGTAAGGTTGGTTAGCAAATTGGAAATGTTTAGGATAGCTGGCTCTTTGATAGCATAGATTAAAAGTTGTCTGAAAGAAAGGAAACAGAGGATAGGACATTTCTGAGATCAATCCTGGGACCCTTGCTTTTTCTGTTTTATATAAATGATTTGGAGATGGCTGTTGAAGACAACATTTCTAAATTTATAGATGATACTAAGCTAGTGAGAATAATGAATTGTGAGGATGACTGTACAGCTTCAGACAGACATTGACAAGTTGGTCAAATGGGCAGACCCCTGGCAGAAGAATTTCAGTGCAGAGAAATATGAAGTAATGCATTTTGGTAGAACAAACATGGAAAGACAATACAGGCCCAATGGTACAACTCTAAGGGGAGTACAGGAGCAGAGGGACCTCAGGGTTCAAGTGCATAATTCTCTGAAGTTGGCCAGGCAAGTTGAAACAGTTGTTCAGACGGCCTATAGGATCCTTGGGTTTATAAATAGAAGCATTGAGTACAAAAGCAAAAAAGTGATGAAAGATTTCTGCAAATCATCGGTCAGACCACATTTGCATCATTGTGTTCAGTTCTGGGCTCCTTATTTAAGGAAGGATGTTAAAGTCCCAGTGAGAGTTTAAAGGAGATTTACTAGAATGATGCCAATAATGAGAGATTTTCGATGTAAGAAAAGACTAGAGAAATTGGGCTTATTCTCTTTGAAGCAGAGAAGACTAAGATGAAACTTTATTGAGGTGTTCAAAGCTATGAAAAATTTTAACAGGATAAAGAAGGATACACTGTCTTTACTAGTTGGTATGTCAATAACTAGGAGTCACCATTTCAAGTAAGCAAAAGAGCTAGAAGTGAGATGAGGAGAAGCTTCTTTACTCAGAGAGTTGCTAGAATTTGGAATGTACTGCCTTGGAGAGTTAGAATTAGAATCCCTACAGTGTGGAAACAGGCCCTAAAGCCCAACAAGTCTACATTAACCCAGACCCAATCCCCTACACTTAGCCCCTGACTAATGCACCCAACCTACACATCCCTGAACACTATGGGTAATTTGGCATGGCCAATTCACCTAACCTGCACATCTTTGGGTTGTGGGAGAAAACCAGAGCACCTGGAGGAAACCCACACAAACAGGGGGAGAATGTATAAACTCCACACAGACTGTCGCCCAAGGCTGGAATTGAGCCGGAGTCCCTAGAGCTGTGAGGCAGCAGTGCTAACCACTGGGGTACCATGCTGGCACTCCCCACCCCCACCCCACCAAAAAAAATGTGGTGGAGTTGTGGATTCTTTAGGATGTTTCAAAACATAGCTGGATATATATTTGAAAGGTGATTAAATTTGAGGGCTATGGGGATAGGGCTGGAGAATGGGACGATCTGGGTCGCTCTTTCAGGGACCATTACAGTCACAATAATCTGAAGGGCCTCTTCTGTACTGTAAATTTCTATAACTAAAATTCTAAATTTTCTCTATTTCCCCAGAAGATTAAGTTATTGGACAATCCCTGATCTGTTTACTGAATGGACAGTGTATTCCTCAGTCAGTATCAGGGATGGGGATAAAAGGTGGAAATTCAGGGAGCGAGCGTGAAAGCTTAACACTAGAACAGAGTTGTTGTCTCTAGTTTGTTGCCCATGCCACGTGCTAGTGAGTCAAGGAATAGGGAAAGAGAGGAGTTGAACACATAGCTACAGGGATGGTGCAGGAGGGAGAGTTTTGGATACCTGGATAAATGAGGCTCATTCTGGGGTAGGTGGGACCTCTAGAAGCAGGATGATCTACACCTGAACCAGAGGGGTACCAATATCCTGAGGGGAAAATTTGCTGATGCTCTTTGGGAGGGTTTAAACTAATTCAGCAGGGGGATGGGGATATAAATTGGAGTTCTAATGTCCAGGAGGTTGAGAGTAGTGAGTTCAGAAATGAAATTTCAAGTCGCAAGAGTTCACCGGCAAGCAGGAAGGTGGTTTGAAGTGTGTCTACTTCACCGCCAGGAGCATTCAGAATAAAGTGGGTGAACTTGCAGCCTGGGTTGGTACCTGGGACTTCGATGTTGTGGCCATTTCGGAGACATGGATAAAGCAGAGACAGGAATGGTTGTTGCAGGTTCCGGGATTTAGATGTTTCAATCAGAACAGAGAAGATGGTAAAAGAGGGATAAGTGTGACATTGTTAGTCAAGGATAGTATTATGGTGGCAGAAAGGATATTTGAGGACTTGTCTACTGAGGTAGTTTGGGCTGAGGTTAGAAACAAGAAAGGAGAGTTCACTCTGTTGGGGGTTTTCTATAGGCATCCAAATAGTTCCAGAGATGTGGAGGAAAGGATAGCAAAGATGATTCTGGATAGGAGCGAGAGTAACAGGGTATTTGTTATGTGGTCTTTAACTTTTCAAATATTGACTGGAAATACTATAGGTCAAATACCGTAGATGGGTCAGTTTTTGTCCAGTGTGTGCAGGAGTGCTTCTTGACACAGTGTATATACAAGCCAACAGAAGGCGAGGCCACATTGGATTTGGTACTGGGGTAATGAACCTGGCCAGGTATTAGATTTGAAGGTAGGTGAGCACTTTGGCGATAGTGACCACAATTTGGATGTTTACTTTAGCGATGGAAAGGGATAGATATATACCACAGGACAAGAGTTATTGCTGAGGGAAAGGCAATTATGATCGGAAGCATGTCGGGAAAGGTGAGTCACTGATTTAAAACTTTAAAAGCTTACTTCGAGTGTCAGCTGCAGCAGCACCTCAGAAAGCAGAGGCTTCAGGGAAAGGAGGGACTTTTCTTTCTCCTCAGCTATATAAGTGAGTGTTTTCTAAACCTGAGTCCCTACCCTTGTAGGAGAAAGTGAGGACTGCAGATGCTGGAGATCAGAGCTGAAAATGTGTTGCTGGAAAAGCGCAGCAGATCAGGCAGCATCCAAGGAACAGGAGAATCGACGTTTTGGGCATAAGCCCTTCTTCAGGAATGAAGAAGGGCTCATGCCCGAAACGTCGATTCTCCTGCTCCTTGGATGCTGCCTGACCTGCTGCGCTTTTCCAGCAACACATTTTCAGCCCCTACCCTTGTAGGGCCTCCCACCCATCCACCTCGTCTAACCTTAAAGACCAGGGACACATCAGGTAAGCTTCTCTTCTTTTTTACTTTCTGATATGGGGACTAGTAGGGATGGCAGTGCAGGGAGAGGAATGTTCCTCCTGCATGATTCTGGAGATGAGGGACGCCATTAGTGTCCCATTCAAGTACATCGACAGGAAGTGCACCCAACTCTTGCTTCTCCAAGACCGTGTTAGGGAACTGGATCAGGAGCTGGATGAACTTCGGATCATTCAGGAGGCAGAGACTGTGATAGATAAGAGTTACAGGGAAGTAGTTATTCCAAGGCATGAAGAAAGCTGGGTGACTGTTCAAAGGGGGAGAAAACAGTCAGTGCAGGGATTCCTGTGGTCGTTCCCCTGAAAAACAAGTATACCGTTTTGGATACTATTAGGGGGATGAGACTTGCCAGGGGCATGCAGTTGGGTACAGGTCCCTGGCACAGAGTCTGTCCCTGTTGCCCAGAAAGGAAGGAGGGAAAGGAGGAGAGTGTTAGTCATTGGGGATTCGGTAGTTAGAGGGTCAGATAGAAGGTTTGCTGGGAACAAAAGAGACTCGCGATTGGTGCGTTGCCTCCCAGATGCCAGGGTCTGTGATGTCTGAGATTGTGTCTTTAGGGTCCTGAAGGGAGAGGGTGACCAGCCCCAAGTCATGGTTCACATAGAAAGATGGACAGGGATGTAAGACAGGATTTCAGGGAGCTAGGGTGGAAGCTGAGAGTGAGAACAGAGTTGTTATCTCTGGAATGTTACCCGTTCCACATGATAGTGAGGTGAAGAAAAGGGAGAGATATCAGCTGAACACATGACTGCAGGGATGGCGCAGGAGGGTGGGTTTCAGGTATATGGATAATTGGGGCTCATTCTGGGGAAGGTGGGACTCTACAAACAGGATGGTCTTCACTTGAACCAGAGGGGTACGAATATCCTGGGTGGGAAATTTGCTAGTGCTTTTCGGGTGAGTTTAAACGAGCTCAGCTGGGGGATAGGAACCTGTGTTGTAGTTCCAGTGCACAGGAGGATGAGAATAGGGAGGACAGGGACAGGATTGCATGGTCAGAGGAGTATGCTGGCAGACAGCGAACTGGTTTGAAGTTTGTCTACTTCAACGCCAGGAATATCTGGAATAAGGTAGGTGAGCTTGCAGCATGGATAGGTACCTAGGAATTTAATGTTGTGGCCATTTCAAAGACATGGATAGAGCAAGGTCAGGAATGGACGTTGCAGGTTCCAGGGTTTAGATCTTTCATCAAAATCAGGGAAGGTGGTAAAAGAGGGGGAGGTGTGGCTTTGTTAGTCAAGGACAGTATAACAGTGGCTGAAAGAACATTTGCGAGGACTCGTCTATTGAGGTGGTATGGGCTGAGGTTAGAAACAGGAGAGGACATGTCACATTGCCGGGACTTTTTTATAGGCCTCCGCAGAGTTCCAGGGAGGTGGAGGAGAGGATTGCAAAATAATTCTGGGTAGGAGTGAAAGGAACAGGGTGGTCATTATGGGGGTCTTTAACTTCCCCAACATTGATTGGAAATGCTGTAACTCTACTACATAAGAAGGATCAGTTTTTGTCCAATGTGTACAGGAGGGTATCCTGACACAGTATATCGAAGGGCCAACAAGAGGGGAGGCCACACTGGATCTGGTACTTGGTAATGAACCAGGCCAGGTGTTTGACTTAGTGGTAGGTGAGCACTTTGGAGACAGTGACCATAATTCAGTTACGTTTAGTTTAGCGATGGAAAGGGATAGGTACATGCCACAGGGCAAGAGTTATAAATGGGGAAAGGGCAATTAGAATGCCATTAGGCAAGACTAAGGAGGCATAGAATGGGGCAGCAAAATATAGAGGATGGGGACAATTGAAATGTGGAGCTGGTTTAAGGAACAGATATTGTGTGCCTTTGTTAGGTGTGTCCCTGTCAGGCAAGGAGGAAGTGAAAAGATAAGAGAACCGTGGTTTAGAGCATAGAGCATAGATAAGTACAGCACAGAACAGGCCCTTAGGCCCACGATGTTGTGCCGAGGTTTGATCCTAACGTAAAATATAATAACTTAACCTACACATTCCTCAACTCACTGCTGTCCATGTGCATGTCTAGCAGTCGCTTAAATGTCCCCAATGACCCTGCTTCCACTACCACCACTGGTAACATATTCCATGCATTCACAACTCTCTGCATAAAGAACCTACCTCTGATGTCTCCTCTATACTTTTCTCCTAATACCTTACAACTATGACCCCACGTACTAGTCAATCCTGCCCTGGGGAAAAGTCTTTGGCTATTGACTCTATCTATTCCTCTCATTATCTTGTATACCTCGATCAGGTCTCCTCTCTTCCTCCTTCTCTCCAGAGAGAAAAGTCTGAACTTATTCAACCTTTCTTCATAAGGCAAGCCCTCCAGTCCAGGCAGCATCCTGGTAAACCTTCTTTGCACCCTCTCCAAAGCCTCTGTATCTTTCCTATAGTAGGGCGACCAGAACTGGACACAATATTCCAAGTGTGGTCTCATCATGGACTTTGTAGAGCTGTAGCAAAACCTCGCAGCTCTTAAACTCAATTTCTCTGTTAATGAAAGCTAAAACACCATATGCTTTCTTAACAATCCTATCCACTTGGGTGGCTACTTTGAGGGATCTATGTACTTGCACACCCAGATCCCTCTGCTCCTCCACACTGCCAAGAATCCTGTCTTTAATCCTATATTCAGCATTCGAGTTTAATCTTCCAAAATGCATCACTTTGCATTTATACAGGTTGAACTCCATCTGCCATTTCTCAGCCCCGCTCTGCAGCCTGTCTATGTCATGCTGCAGCCTGCATTGGCCCTGATATTATCAATGGCACCTCCAACCTTTGTATCATCTGCAAATTTTCTAACCCACCCCTCAACCTCCTCATCCAAGTCATTTATAAAACCTACAAAGAGCAGAGGCCCAAGAACAGAGCCCTGCGGGACCCCACTCAACACTGTCCTCCAGGCAAAATACTTTCCATCTACAACCACTCTCTGCCTTCTGTCAGCTAGCCAATTCTGAATCCAGATAGCCAAATCTCCCTGTATCCCATACATCCTGATTTTATGAATGAGCCTACCATGGGGAACCCTATCAAATGCCTTGCTGAAGTCCATATACACCACATCCACTGCTCGACCTTTGTTGACCTGTCTTGTCTCCTCCTCACAGAACTCAATAAGATTTGTGAGGCATGACCTGCCCCTCACAAAGCCATGCTGAACTACCTTTAATCACACTATGCTTTGTCAAATAGTCATAAATCCTATCCCTCAGAATTCTTTCCAAAACTTTGCTGATCATAGACGTAAGACTGACTGGTCTATAATTGCCAGGGATTTCCCTATTGCCCTTGAAAAAAGGAACAACATTTGCCTCCTTCCAATCCTCCAGTACGACTCCCATGAGGAGTGAGGAGGCAAATATCCTCGCCAGCGCTTAGCAACCTCCTTTCTCGCTTCCCCGGAGCAGCCTGGGATAAATCTGGTCTGGCTCTGTGGACTTATTAATCCTAATGTTTTCCAAAATTTCTACACATCAACTTCATCAATTTTGAGCTCGTCAAGCCTATATCCCAGCTCCTCAAAGTTTTCATTCACAACAAGGCCCCTTTCCTTGGTGAAAACTGAAGCAAAAAACTCATTTAGAGCTTCCCCTAGCTGCTCAGACTCCACGCACAAGTTCCCTACGCTTTCCCTGATCGGCCCTACCTTCTCCATGATCATTCTCTTATTCCTCACGTATGAGTAAAACGCCTTTGGGTTCTCCCTAAATCTTCTTGCCAAGCCTTTTTTGTGCTCCCTCCTGACTCTCCTCAGTCCATTTCTGAGCTCCTTTCTAGCAAGCCTGTAATCCTCTAAAGCTGTGCTAGATCCTTGCTTCCTCCACCTTACGTAATCTGCCTTCTTCCTTTTGACGAGAAGCTCCTCTGTTCTCGTTATTCAAAGTTCCTTAATCTTACCCCTTCTTGCCTGTCTCAGAGGAACAAATTCATGCATCACTCGCAACAACTGCTCCTTAAACAGTCTCCACATGTCTGCTGTGCCCTTTCTGTGGAACAATTTCTCCCAGTCTGTACTTCCCAACTTCTGTCTGATAGCGTCATAATTTCCTTATACCCAATTAAATATCTTCCCTCAGTAGCTGCTCCTTTCCCTTTCCAAGGCGATGGTAAATAGTTTACTAAAGAAATTGTATCTCTTGTTAAGTGGAAGAGAGAGGCATATATAACGTTGAGGCGAGATGGTTCAGATGCGCCGATGGAGAGTTACAGAATAGCTATAAAGTATTTAAAGAGAGAGTTAAGAAGAGCAAGGAGGGAACACAAGCAGTCTTTAGCAGGTAGAATAAAGGAGAACCCTAAAGCTTTCTATAGGTATGTGAGAAATAAAAGGATGACGAGGGTAGGAATAGAGCCAGTCAAAGACAGA